>NC_061119.1:143717017-143772677 GCF_002878395.1 Capsicum annuum
TTTAAAAAAATTGGCTAAATATACCCTTCATCCTACTTGGGGCCAAATTTACCCTCGATGTCGTACGGTGGGCTCAAATTTACCCTCGATGTTAATAAACTTTTCACATGTACCCTTCCTTAAATAGAAAATTCCAAATCAATGTTAAATGCCCTATTAAAAAATAAAACACATCCTAATCTAACCCGCACGACCCAACCCGAGCCACAAAAAAGACACAAACAAATATACCCTTCTCCGTTCTGTTGGTCAAAATTTTTTCAACAAGATTAAGTCACTGGATATTTATCAATGCATAGTTCATGAAAAATGAATATGCATCGGTACAAACACAAACAAATATACCTTTCCCTCAGTTCATGGATCTGTATCAGAGCATAACTCATGATAAATTCCATTTGATGGTCAAATGCAACAAGTTAAGTCCACCAGATATTTCTCTAGATGATTGAATTAAGAGGTATCCCTATGTGCCAATCGTGACATATTTTCACTCTTATATATTTATTTACAATTTGAATTTACACAAATTTTTTATCATATCATTTGCTCAGAAAACTTATCCATTGATTCTAGAATCTAGATGCATATATAATTGAATACCAAATTTTAAAATTTGAGCATAACTGGATAAAACATATTTTGTAGTAGATATTTTCTCTAGATTCATGCTTTTGCATTATCTCATTCCATTTTAATTTTTATTCATTTACAAATAACCTACCAGCACTGCATGTTGAAAGAGAAGTATATTTGTTCGTTGAAAAATTTTGACCAACAGAACTGAGGGAAGGGTATATTTGTTTGTGTATTTTTGTGGGTCGGATCGGGCTCATTAGATTAGAGTTTTTTTTTTAAAATAAAATAAAATGGGCCATTTAATGTTGATTTGAGCTTTTTTAAAGGAAGGATAAATGTAAAAAGTTTTTAATGAGGGTAAATATGGCCTTAAAGTATGACATTGAGGGTAAATTTGGTCCCAAAGTATGCCGAAGGATTTACTTAGCCAATTTTTCAAAGTTGAGGGGGTGAACTGGCCCTAAAGTATGATAGTGAAAGTAAATTTGGCCCAAAAGTATGATGAAGGGTATATTTAACTAATTTTTCAAAGTAAAGGGATAAATTTGATCCTGTTCCTTAAATTTAAACTTGATTATAAATTTTATTTGAAACCGATATCGTTCGATCGAGCTTTTGCAATAATTTGCATCTTAATAGTTTTCAGGCATCAACCATCTTATTTCGGGCATGTGATATAGTCTGGTCGAGTTTCGTAACAAAATTTGATTATTATTAAAAGAGTCTGGAATGATGTTTAAATATGATTTTTTTTGGTTTAATTTGATGATCTAGCTATGATCTAATTTTTAACGTACTTGGTGTTTTGGTGTTGTTTTTGCATAAACATGTAACAATTCAAAGATATATTTTAATAAGGTTGAGATCGAAATTCAATTATGAGATTTCTTAGAGTTCGAGAATGATTTATACGTCTCGTCTAAAAAGTTTGACATAATTTTCATAAGTCTCACTTAGATTTTTAACGTCCATGAAATGTGAAATTAAATTTTCAATGAGCAAAAGGGTATTGTATTGAAAGTGTAACAACCTTCTTCGTCGTTATCTAAGAGTTCTATGTTTAAAATCCCAAGACCAAATTCCTTCTGATTTGAAAGTTAGAAAATTTAGGCTAGGCTAATTTCGTTCGATTTTGACGATAGTATGATCTAGAAAAATTTGGTACTAATTTATACTGGTTGAGTGACTTCGATATGAATTTATAGTTATCTAAGTTGGAAAGAAACCCGTAGGATTTTATGAAATTGAATTTACGTAAGTAGAACTCCCGAAATTGACCTTTAAAGGACATTGTTTAGAATGCTCCAAAATTAAGGTATGTTGTAACAAATGAGATTTTTGGGTGAAGACAAACCTTTTGTCCCATCGACGCTGCTATAGTGGTTAGTACACCCCTATAGTGGCTATAGCGGTTAGGTACCGCTATAGAAACCGCTATAGCAATGAAAATCACAGACTTATGTAATATTTTTTCAAAATAGTTTTGAAATACCCCAGATTTTTGGCCCTTGGAAATTTCTTGAGACTTGAGCTCACAGCCTTGGTTATGACTAGACCTCCGGAGTCGTAGGATGTCTTGACGAATCTTTGGGATGAGTTGTAACCAAATCAGTAAATTGGTGTCTTGATTTTGCTCTAAGTACGAGTGGCTCACTAAGATCCGTAAGGATATATTACGAGTTGTTAGGTGAAATCGTAGGGTGTCCAGTGTAAGTCCCAATTTAGGTTTTGTCTTGACTGCGACTGGACCCTACGAGTCATAGAATCCCATTACGAGTGGTGCCATCGAGTTATAAAGATAACAGTATAGGGTTCCTTGGTGGTACTGCCTTGGTTACGACTCATGGTGATGAGTCGTAAGGAGAGGCTACGAGTCAAGGATTGACTCGTAGTCAAAGATGACCCTTTTTCAGCTTTTAAGTTAAGGGCATTCTAAATATTTTCCCTCTTATCCAACTTAAAAACCATGTATTATAACCCTTTTAGGGTATCATTATCCCTTATAACACATCAACGTAACTTCTTAACACTCTCAAATTCCTCAAGGTCAAGAACAGTTAGCGTTTTCAAGAGGTTGATTAATTAGGACTTTTAAGCGTGATTTCTCACTGTATGTCTTACTATTTCAGGCATGTGACTCTTCCCTCATTGTTAATTTGTTAAAAAGTATATGTATTAAAGTTTTATTCACATAGAATTATTTTGGTTTTGAAAACAAGGGTTGTGGGTTTTGAATGCTTATTGTTGAACAATGTTTTCCCATGATTTAATTATGATTATTGATGCTTTAAATATGGTTTTGAACTTGTGGGTGCATGGGTATGGTGGATGAATTAGGGAATTGTGATTTGCCCAAACTTGTGACTTTTGAAATGGTTATGACCCCAACCTATGGTGTGAAATTGATTTCGAGTTATAAGAAAGGTGAAAATTTGTAAAATTGAACTAGTCTTGAACAATTGCATGACATAAAGAGGTATTTGCAACACAATGGTCTAGTTTTATGAACGAAGGGAGTCGGTGTCCCCCACTTTGTATTAATGAACAAATGGAGTTGTTTTCTCCAAGTTAATGAGAATTGTTTTGGCATGTCATTGTTACCTTGCAAGTCTAGTTGGTATGACGATACCAATAATGTATGCATTAATGTGGAATATGGTTTATGAATGGGATTGTGTGTTAACAGTTTTAACTGGGCTGTAAATAAGGTTGAATAGCTGAGTCGTGAAAGTGGAGGTTTGAGTGGCCGACACTGAAAACTGCGTTTATCGATGCAGGGGTCAAAGTGACCAGGGGGTTCGAGTCCCCTTTATTATTATTATTATTATTATTATTATTATTATTATTATTATTTCATGATTGGGAGGTTTGATTCCCCCGTAAATCATTATATGATCGGGTGCTTAAGTCAACTTAATATATATTGGGAGGTTCGAGTCCCCCGTATGCATATATATGAGATTATTCTCTGATTCATGCAACTACATGCATTGGGGACCCACCAGGGGGTGAGAGCTGGGCCCATTTAGCCTGTGGGTACTATTATATGACGGTTGAGCTACACAATCTAGGCTAAAGTTTTGAAAATGGATGTTAAGCCTTGTTCTTTATCCCGACATAATATATATATATATATGTATATATATACATATGTATATATATATATGTATATACATACATATATATATGTATATATATTTATATATATATATATGTATGTATATATATATGTATCTGTATATGGTTATGTGCATTGGATGACTTTTTTGAATTAACAATATTACTTTATCTTTATCCCTGAGTTACATGCTAACGTTCACCCCACTAACCGTCTTCGAACCTATATTCCCACGCGATGCAGGAATTGACCACACTTCTACTCTTTCTGCTCAGTGATTAGGATTTGGGATCAACTCGTGAGTTGACATTGAAGTGGTGAGCTTTCATACACCGGAAGTCTACATTTCATGTTTTGTTCCTCTTATGTCTTAAAGTTATTTTTGGCTATTATCGGGGGCATGTCCCGATACTTTATTACTATTCAGTTTTGAATCACTATTTAGAAGGCTTTGTTTGGACTACTGTGGTTATTGGGTGGTGTTAGTCGGTTGTTTCGCCGATAGTCGGTTATAGATATGCATTAAAATTTTCTTAATCTATTACATGTTATCTTGTTATATGTTCGAAATTCATCCGAATTTAGGGTGTGTTGTGTTTGGGTTGGTTAGTTGCAGAGGGTGATCCTCGATCCACATGGGACTTGAGATACTCGACACGGCCAGGCCCTGGTTTGGATCGTGTCAAGTTTATTATTTCTTAAACTCATTTTGGGACAAAGAAAGGGAAAACTAGGGCGAGTTTCATCAGAAATTCATTATTTGGCTTTGTTAAGGTTCGTAATTCTTCCCCGTTAACTTATAATTGATGATTAAGCCTTAGAATTATTAATTCATGGAGTTTAGATAGGGTTTTAGGGATGGTGCAAGGGGGAAATTAAGGGATAAACTAATGATTTTTGTTTGATTAATTCTTAATTACCCTTGATTTTCGTTAATTTCCTAATTTATCCATGAGATTGGTAGTTTTAGGTGAATTATGATAGAAAAGCCTTTGAACAAGAAGGGAATGATCATGAACTTGGCCTTAGGAGTTGGCTGTGAGTTGTAAATCCCAACATTTTAGGTCATTTCTTGATGTTTTTATTTCTATGCATAATTTAGACCACGAGCAAGTGGAAATTGCACGAAAGGGCAAAAGTCTGACTTAGAGGGTCGTGCAAGCTTGATTCGAGGTAGGTGATGGTATTGTAGTCATTCTAACTTATATTATAGGTGTATTTTAACTAGTTTGTAGTGTGGCTGGTTAATACATGTTGCTTAGTATAGTCAATGGAATGCTTACATACTTAATGAATTGGTTTGGCTTGTTTCAAATTGTGGAATGTTTTGGTATTTGGAATATTCTCACGGGTTATTAGTGAAATAAGGTTGTTAGACACTTGAATCCGATATTTAGTACAAGAATGGTAATTGTCTCCTGTAAGTCATGGATAGATAGGGGTTGAAATTACCTTAGCGTGTATGTACAAGGGTCAGGTGAGTTTGTTGGTTCCATGAGTAAACCAAGAATTATAGTTCTATGCTTAGTAAGTTGTCTTGACTGGTTTGACTTAGCTTGATTATACTTGACTTGGTGATAACATGTTGATTATTTCTTGACCTTAACTGTTGTTGTTGTTATATGCTGGCTGTATATATGCTCAACATGGATTGATAGGCTGTAATATATTTTGGTTAATGTGTTTATATTTTCATCTTGGGTTGGCCAAATAGCCCTACTAGTACACTATTGTTCTTGTATGCTGATACTACGCCTGTTTTTACTTTTATGAGTGCAATGGATATTCTAACAACTCTTGCGGGACCTTACCTTTGATTCCAGTAGCTGAGTTCCAGATTTCAGGATGAGCAACGTGTTTTGGGATACCATAGAATATATTTCTATTGACATAGTTCTTTCGTCTTCTAGATTATGGTTTATTACTAGTTTTGGAGTTATATCCAGTTTTTCTTAACACTTTTAGAAGTTTTGGTACAATGACTTTCAGGTCCTAAGGATATTTTTTTATCTGAGTACAATGATTCCTCTCTAAGTTGTACTTACACTTATTCATTTAGACATTGATGCTTATTTAATGGGATAGTTCATGTTTTATTCTAAGTTTTGATTATTACTTTCGGGATTTTTGGTTTTCCCACTAGGTGAATAGCATGGGTGCCACTTATGATGGGGTTGAGTCTTGATAAAAAATGGTATCAGAGTCTAGGTCCAGTAGAGTCTTGTAAAATAGTATGGAGAGTATGTCATTCTTGTTTCCTTCATGTTATAACTTGATTCCAATTGGTATCTGGTGATCCAAAATGGTATCTAATCCTCTTCATTCTTTTGTCGACAGATGGTAAATACTAGGTCCAATAAAACCCGACTAACAACTCCCACTCTGGCCTCTATGAATGAGAGTAAGAGGTAAGGAAATGAGAGGAATAGTTATATCTATCAGGGGTGGAGCTCAAGCGGCGACATGCCAGAATTTCCTAAGGATACCCTTACCTTCCCCACCTTAAGATCATGTAGAAGAGGTGGAGGCAGTAGAAGAGCAGGGTGTGGATCCAGAGGTAGCAGTTTCGGCTGGGGCACCCCCATGTCTGTTGAACTTGTTCTGTAGGTATTAGATTTTCTGAGTGGTTTGGCTGGGACTGGAGCCACACCCATGGTACTAGATTATCAGTTTTTAGTTGTTCATCCTATACTCGCCATAGCTCCTAGAGTAGATGAAGCTTCAAGGATCGATACTTTTTCTCATCCGATATTGGGTCGATTATGACTGGTATAGAACATGAGGTGTTGACTAAATTTCTAAAGATAAAGCTTCCAACTTTTCAAGGTACTGAGTCTAAAGATGCCTTTAAATTCATTATTGATTGCTACAAAAGGTTACATAAAATGGGAGTTGTGAAGCAATATGGGGTTGAGTTTGTGGACTTCTATTAGAAAAGGACGCTAAGCAGTGGTGGAGACCGTATGTTGAGTGTCGTTCACTTATCTTACCTTCATTGACTTGGGAGAAGTTCCATGCCTTATTCTTGGAGAAGTATATGCCATGGACTCTCTGTGATAGCAAGAAAGATGCGTTATTCGCATTGGATCACGGTGATATATTGGTTTCTCCCTATGAGGCCAAGTTTCATGCTTTATCCTGCTATGCTACTCAACTATTGACTTCTGAGGAAGAGAATCCATCTCTCTGTCAAGGGTTTGAACTATGACCTTTAGGTTTTGTCAGTGTATATGACTTCTGCAGGGAAGGGTTTAAGAAAGTTTTTGATTATGTGAAGAAGTTGGAAGAGGTTAATCAAGTAGGCCAGTCTAAGATATTTGCCAAGAGACACAATAATGTTAGGAATTTCGGTGGATATTATGCTAGGGGCCACGGTCAGCAGGCCTACGCAGTCCGTCCTATTCAGTCTCCATGACAATTTCTACTATGGTGTGATCGAAGGGTTCTTCTCAGGCATAGGGTGCTAAGGTCTAAGGTGCTTCTTACTCTTCTACAAATAGGTCTTCTTTTAAGAGGGCATGTGTCACGACCCGATCCAGGGACTACCCGTGACGGGTATCTCAAGTTCACCTAGGATTGAAGATCACCCCTTTGCCTAGACAAACAGTAATATAACACACCTAACAATGACTGAATTCTAAAAATATATCAATATAAAATAGATAAAACTCAAAGTCTATGAAATGTCAGCCAATAATTCCCAACCACAACAATATCCACAAATCCTCTAACAAAACCAAAAACCAATCTAAGTCAAGAAATGCCCCCGACCTTGACAATGATAATGACAATATTAATGATAATGATAATGTAAACTCTTCAATTCTAGTCTGAGAAAAGGAGACTGATGAAATAACCAAGTCTTTCAGAGAATGGAAGCTCACCACTTCACCTCCAATGACCGATGAACCAAGTCGATCCACCTAACACTGCAGAATAAACGTAAAAGTATCTCTGATGCCTGCATCGCATGGGGATACAACGTTCAGAGACGATTAGTGGGTTGAGCACTAGCATGTAACTCAGGGATAAGGAATAAAATAATGAAAAGATAGATCCAATTCAAAACCATGTGAATATCATCATATACATATATAATTAACATGCTAGGGTAGGGAACAAGGCTTATCAATGTTCTTCAAAATCATTAACCTGGGCTGTGTAGCATAACCATTATAACAAGGCACCCATGTCCTAAATAGGTCCAACTCTGTCCGAGCTGAAAGGGCCCAGTGTACATAGCCGCACGACCCAGAGAATAATCATGTATATTATATGCATTGTGGGGGACTTAAACCTCCCGGCATATCCCAAGAGTGACTTAAGCACTCCGTCAATAACATGGGGGATTCAAACCTCCCAATCATATAATAAGGGAGACTCAAACCTCACAGTCATTTAGACCCTCGCCCCAACATCCACGATTTCTAGTATTGGTCCCCCGAGGCCTCCACTTTCACGGTATAGCTATGCAACCCTCTTTTAAGCCTAATTAAAATATTTAGCACATATTCCTATTAATTGAACCAATTTATTCATTAAGGCATCCCATTGGTATCATCATACCAACAACACTTGCAAGTTCATTACCATGCCATAACCATTAACCATCTCACGAGGGAATTTATGGTCACTTAGGTTTAATTATTTAGTCATACGGGGAAAATACAATTCCCAAAGTTCAATAAAATTAATCCGTGGTTCATTAGCCTTTTATTCCATGCAATAGTATAAGTGAACAAGTCCTATCATATGACAACCATACTCAATATCAATTTCACCATTTTGGGGTTGAGGGAAAACAATTTCCAAAACTATATGTTAAACCAAAATCATTAACTTGGGAAAACCATGACCCCTTAGTTTATTCACCATACCCATGCACCCCACAAGTTCAAAAATCATAAATAAGGAATGATCAATCTTATGTAAACCATGGGAAACATTATTCAAAAATAAACACCCAAAACCCTCAACCCATGTTCCAAAACCAACATAAAAACCATATGAATAACTATTTAAAACACATGCTTTTACAAAATAACAGTTGGGAAAGAGTAACATGCCTGAAGGATTCTCAATTATGGAGAAGAAACCTTGAATTGACCCCCAGATGATCAACTTTATCGAAACCCTAGCTTTTGCTTGAAAGAATTCGAGAGAGTAAAGGGTTTTTTTGATTTGTTAAAGTGTTAAAATAATGCCCCAAAGGTGTTTTATGGATGTTCGGTCTAAGTGGGTAAAGAGGGAAATGTCAAAAGTGCCATCAACTTAAAGGCTGAAAAATTATAGCCAGTCATTACGAGTCTCATGATGACTCATTGAGACACTCAACGACTCGTTACCATGAGTCGTACTCAAAATAGTGTCATGGGGCACACATATTATTGACCCTAAGACTCACATCATATGACTCGTATCTTGACCCTACGACTCGTAGTGTCCAAGTCATATCCAAGACCGAAATATTTAGGCCTCACACTAGTGACCCTATGATTTGTACTATGCGATTCGTATAGAGTCTTTATGACTCATTGGAAGCCACTCGTAATCAGGATAGGAAACATAGCCACACATACTGTCAGGCTACAATTAGGGCCCTAAGACTCATCAAGACCTTGTATGACTCATAAGGGGATTCGTATTCTGGACAGTGAGGATAAAGTTTTAGAAATTTTGAAGGACCAAAAATCAGGGTGTTGCATACTCCCCCTACCCTCCTCAGGATTATTCATCCTCGAATAGAAGGACAAGGCATTTATTAGCACGATTTGACTTCAAACACAACCACACTTGCCTTTAACCAAGATAGAAAATAAAGATGTCAAGGAAATCACAATTTCTCTTTAACAAAGTCAGAAAACAAAGATGTCACATATATCATGCATGATTATCCGAAGAAGAAAACAAGAATGGGTATTTGGAATTTATGTCCTCCTTGGCTTCCTAAGTAGCTTATTCACGCTTTTAGTTCCTCCATAGAACCTTTACCAAGGCAATGTCCTTTGCTCGCAAGTGGTGGACTTGCCGATCCAAAATCTCAATTGGAACTTCCTCATATGACAAGGAATGCGAGACACCCACACTTTTCAAAAAAACAACCAAGAAAGGATCACTTATGCACTTCTTAAACATCAAAACATGGAAAATCGAATGAATAGAACTCAAACTTGAAGGGAGTTCTAATTCATAAGCCAATTGCTTACTCGCCTCAAAATATGGTATGGAACAATAAGTGAGGATTGATATTCCTCTTCTTTCCAAACCGCATCACCCTCTTTATGGGAGACACCTTCAATAACACTAAATCATCTACCTCAAACTCTAAGTCTCTTCTCCTTATATCCACATAGGACATTTGACAACTTTGGGCGTTCTTAAGCCTATCCCGAATCACCTTCACCTTATCCATAACTTGGTGAACCAAGTTGGGACCAGAAAATTTACACTTACTAACCTCGAACCACCCAATAGGATACATACACCTCCAACAATACAAAGCCTCAAACAGAGCCATCCCAATACTAGAATGATAAATATTATTAAATGAAAACTCGATGAGAGGTAAATGGTCGACCCAACTACCACCAAAATTGATCACACAAGACCTTAGCATATCCTCAAAAATATATATTATCCTTTTCGCTTATCCATCCGTCTGAAGGTGGAAAGTGGTGCTAAGGTTCACCTTAGTCCCCAAACCTCTCTGAAAGGAATGCCAAAAATAAGATAAGAACTGAGTAACTCAATCAGACATGATGGATACTGGAGCACCATGAAGCTTTACAATCTTCTCAATAAAAAGCTTAACATAATCCTCTGCTGAATAGTTAGTTTTCACTGGCAAGAAGTGAGCAGACTTAGTCATCCTATTCATAATGACCCAAATAAAATCAAATTAATGGTGAGATCGCGGAAGACTAGTAACAAAATCTATATTAATTGATAACGCCTAAGCTATACCTTCAGTATGAAGATTATATGATCGCTTTCAAATATAGTAACCCAACAAAGGTTGGAGTCAAATCCCTATGGAATGCGTAGAATCATTACTCTCAACTACTGTAATCAATAGAAAAAAATAAAAAAGTAAATGGGTGGATTGTAGTGTTAATATCGAACAAGTAGCTAGTATCAACTTTGGTTGTAATCAGTCGTCGGTGAACACTAGGATTGTGTTCTCCCTGGCTACTCAACTTCGTAGTCTTATCGTGCTTTGTTGAAATACCTTGCATGCAAAATTTGATAAGTTATGTACCATCAACCATATTTTGGACTAGCTGACAGATATTACCCTTTACCTTTTGAGTTTCAAGATGTTGCCTAACCTTTATCCTAGATCCTAGTTAACTATTACCATTTGAGTCTCTAGTAATTATATGACAGCTAACCATCTTACTTAGATAATACCTAGTGGTGTGGATCGATAGTTAAACTTTAAATTATTATTGTAGTTATCTTTTCTTAGTCACTGCTCCTTTTTTGGAGTAAGTAGCAATAATCTAGGTGGGATCCTAACATTTACAACCGCTAAGATAACTATTAAAGTGAAGATAATACAATGCATACATAAGTGTTGATTCAAAACAACAATAGCACTTGCCCTACTTTGTAAATCTGCTAGGATTTTCATAACCCTAGCTACGGGTTTTTAGCCTCTCATGCTTGTGAAGTAATCAATAAAGTTCATAACTAAAATCATAAGATGTAATCATAATAATCACAAGTGAAAACTCAAAACTTTAACTGAATTAATCAACCAAAATCAATACAAGAGAATTTTATGACCAAAATCAAATCTCAGAATCAAAATATGTTTGTAAGTATCAAGAGTGAGTTACTTATACTAAAAAACACATAAAGGGCATTTATAGTACATGAGGAAATTCTAAAATCAAAGCCTGAACGAAAAGGACAAAAAATAGTTGGTGGCTACTTACCTGTGTCGTCATGAGGCCTGGCCTTGGATGCATGTGCAACATGCGGCCTGACCCTAAGCGCATGTAGACATGGGTAAGTGCAAAAATAACTTCCAGCACCTTCTACTCTCTGGACTTTGGACTTCTGGAACTTACCTTACTCACATGCGGTCCACATATGCTACATGCGGTCTGCATGTTGACATAGGTAAGTGCCGAAAATTCTTTTCCATCTCTTTCACTCTTTGGATCTTTAATTCTAGTACTTACCTTAGTATCGTACAGACTACATCTGCTATATGCGGTCCACATGTAAACATAGGTAAGTGTCAGGCCTTCCTATTCTTTCATCCAAGCCTCCAACTTCAAATTTCATCACATGCTTTGGTTACGTATATTCGGAAATTGTCACGAATACTAAAAAATGATTAAGTAGCCAAAAACTCCATTTTTCATCCTTTTCTTGAACTTTGCCTTCAATACCTAGTTTCGTGTAAAACATACCCAAAACACATCATATCTAACAAAACAACCTAAGAAAATTGTATATTTACATAGTTTTGAGCATCGAAAGTGCTATATTTATATAGCACATCAACACCCTTAACTTAGAATGTTCGCATGTCAATCAACGCTTTAAGTTTAAAGCAGAACGCTTAACTAGGAGAATCTAAGCTACTCAGGGCAGTCAGTCAACGCTTTATGTTCAAACCATAATACCCTCTCTTATTAAAATTTTCAAAATCAATCATGTATAAACATGAAGCACAATGAAGTCCCACTCCCTCATATGAAATAATTCATGTCAATGCAGGGACAGTCAAGAGACACTCACACTTAGAAGAGAAGTTCCAATCAATGTGCATCAAATACCATAGGCTTGCCCTTATTTAATATACCTAAGTTTTCAGATAGTCAAGTTAGGATCACTATAGGACTTTTCCTTGGCTTGTAATGTAGGCTTGGGGGGCTAGTATGGTGCATATGGATATAAAGTAACTAAGCCTCCTTAGCACTATACTAACTTTGGGGTTTCACTTATTAGCCATTTTTCTTTTTATTCCACCCTTATTTCTCTCTTTTATTCTTTATTGCACATTCAGGTTGAGTGTGGTCTTTCATTTTGTCTTTTTCACTTTTTCCTATGTTTTTTTTTCGTTTTCTTTTTCTTTTCTTTGATCACCACACCCAACCCTACTAAATTTTTCACTTATTTTATCCTACTACATACTCACTTTACATCACACACTACTATGATAACCACCCTCAACTTAGGCAATTTGCCTGAGTTAAGGTGCACAATATCCAAGGAGGAATGAGCCAAAATAGGTTATTACAACACAAATAGGAAGGTGACAGGTGAAATAAGAAAAAAGGGCTATAAGGCTCAAAACAGGAATCAAGGGATACTTTTTCACATAGGGAAGGTCATTTAGGCTAAAAGTGAACTAAAACTAAAAACGGCCTATGATCCTTTCCTTACCAATTATCCTACAACCTAAGAAATACTAACTGGGCAAGTTCTAAATTCAACATACAAAGGGAACTAAGCACACATTCATGACACAAAGTCGATATTACTAGCTACTAATTATCGGGTTCATGCAGTTGTTAACAAGTGATTGTCAAGTCCCAAATCCTAATGCCATAAAAAGATCCACAATGTTCACACATACATACATTTATACAGTTTAAAAACAAAATTTTAGAGGGGTATCAGTTTTCTCAAAAATACACCAAAAACATGATAACTGCCCTTAATACTTAACAATCTCCTAATTACATAAGAACACAACACAATACAAAACAAAACACAATACAAACCAAATTTTAATCCTAGACATGTCGATTCTACAACCATACCACGACCGATAGAAAAATCCCGCGATGGCTATGGTATACCCCACCCCAACTAAAAACTGCGTACTGTCCCTAATACGCTATGATAATATAAAACAAAGGAAATGAGGACATATTTGGGATGCACTAGGCATCTGTGTACCTTGGATTGCCTCCCATAAAGCGATTGATTTACTGTCGTAGCATAACTCAGATCCCTTGGCTACTCATACTTCACCAAGGTCTATAACAACACAAACTTTTATTTCCTCCAGGTGTCCATGTAGTGCTTAATTCATTGCCCATTTACCTTGAATGGGATTTCACCATCATACTTTATTCTATAGCACTATGTGGGACTACCTTAACCATAGTGAATGGTCTAGTCCACCCTGATTTTAGCTTGCTAGGAAATAAGCGGAGTCTTGAATTATACAACAAGACCAAATCACTAGGTTTAAATACTCTTTCCTCAATTTTTCTATCATGATATAAATCCATTCTTTCTTTGTATATGACCGAGCTCTCATAAGCACAGAGTTGGAATTCATCCAACTCATTTACCTTGCTCAACCTCAAGTTTGCTGCATCACGCCACTCAAAATTTAGCCTTTTAAATGCCCATAGTGCCTTATGCTCAAGCACAACCAATAAATGACATGCCTTTCTGTATACAAGCGATATGGTGAGGCCCCTATAGGGGTCTTATAGGTTGTCTGGTAGGCCCATAATGCATCGTCTAATTTTCTAGACCAGTCAATCCTATTGGTATTCATAGTTTTTGCCAAGATAAACTTTATCTCTCTATAGGAGACCTCAACTTGCCCACTTATCTGAGGATGGTAAGGTGCTGCCACATTATGCCTTACACCATATTTATCAAGCAGGGCTTTAAAAAAGCAGTTGCAAAAGTGAGACTCACCATCAGTGATAATTGCACTTGGAGTGCCAAATTGAGAAAAAATATTTCTCTTCAAAAAGGCGGTGCCACTTTTACCTTCATTGTCTGGAAGTGCAACTGCCTCCACCCATTTTGACACATAGTCAACCGCTACTAGAATATAACTCATGCCATAGGAGCTCATGAATGGGCCCATGAAATTAATTCCCATATATCAAACACCTCCAACTCCAGAATCGGTGTCATGAAGAGTTTATGGCACCATGAAACATTACCTTGATGCTGATATTTATCACAGGCTTGCACAAAGTCATAAGCATCTTTGTAAATTAAAGGCCAGTAAAACCCACACTACAGGATTTTATGGGTTATGCGAGTACCACTATGGTGACCCCCCCACTGGTTATGAAAGACAAACTTCTAGAATACTCATCATCTCTACCTCTGGGATACACCTCCGGATCACACCATCATCACAAACCATAAATAGGTACAGTTCATCTCAGAAGAAATTCCTCACCTCATTCATAAACCTCCTTTGCTACTGGAAGGATAGATCTTCTGGGACTAGATCACTTCCCAAATAGTTGGCAAAATCTGCAAATTAGGGAATTAAGTCTTGAGATGCCACTAAGACCTGCTCATCTGAAAAAGTATCATTTATGTCACGATCATCCCCAAGTTTCTACATTGCCTTATCATCAATTCTAGACAAGAGGTCTGCCACCTAATTTTCTATCCCTTTTCAATCCTTCACTTCAAAATTGAACTCTTGCAGTAAGAGCACCCAATGAATCAAGCTTGATTTGGCATTTTTTTTGACATTAAGTATCTCAAGGTTGTTTGGTCATTGTGAAATATGACCTTAGTCCCAATCAAATAAGATCGAAATTTTTTAAAGGCAAAACCACCGCAAGTAACTCTTTCTTTGTAGCCGTATAATTTTTCTATGCGAGGTTTAAAGCCTTGCAAGCATAGTAGATGGGATGCAGGATCTTTTATTTTCTTTGGCCTTGGACAACACCCAAGGACACTCTACTTGCATCACACATAACCTCAAAAAGTGCAGACTAGTTAGAAGACACAATAATAAGTGTCGAGATCAACCGCTCTTTCAAGCATTTAAAAAGATTGAGACAAGCCTCATCAAACATAAATTTTACCTCTTTCTTTAAAATCTTGTATAAAGGATTTATAATTTTAGAGAAGTACTTGATGAACCTCTTATAAAAACCTGCATGGCCCAGAAAACATCGTATATCTTTAACTCCAGAAAGCTTTGTATGTCTTTAACTAACAATGGTGGTGGCAATTTTTCAATTACCTTAATCTTAGCTTTGTCCACCTCAATACCATGTTTGGAGATCTTGTGCCCTAGGACTATACCTCTTTCTACCATGAGGTGGCATTTTTCCTAATTTAGCACCAAATTATACACCTTATATCTCTGCAATGCATTCGCTAAATGGGCTAAACAATCATTGAATGAGTCCCAAACTATTAAAAGGTCATCTATGAATACTTTGATCATGTACTTTGATATATCAGATAATATGGACATCATGTATCTCTAAAAACTGGATAGCGCTTTGCATAATTTGAATGACATTCTCTTGAATGCAAAGGTCACATAGGGGCAAGTAAAAGTAGTCTTTTCTTGGTCTTTAGGAGCAATCATGATTTGATTATAACCCGAGTACCCATTAAGAAAACAATACCAACCTATGCTGCTAGTCTATCCAGCATCTGATCCATGAAAGGCATTGGGAAATGGTCCTTTTGAGTCTACTTGTTCAGCTTTCTGTAATCCATGCATACTCTCCAACCAATCACTGGCCTCATAGGTACTAATTTAGTTTTTTCATTATAAACCACTATCGTTCTCTCTTTCTTTGGCACACATTAAACCAGGCTACCCACTTATTGTCTACATTGGGGAAAACCACCCCAAAATCTAACCACTTGATTATTACCTTTTTACCACCTTCTATATTGGAGGGTTAAGTCACCTCTGATTCTCAATACTGAGAATGTTGTCTGACTCAAGCTGTATCTTGTGTGTAAATATATCTGGTGTAATCCCCATACATTTTGTAATGGTTCACCCAATAGCTCTCTTGAATTTTTATAATACTGATATCAAAGCTTCCACCTATGCTCCAGCTAAATCTATTGTAATAATCACTGGTAGTGTATTGTTGGCCCCCAAGAATGCATACTACAAATGAGATGGGAATACTTTCAATTCCAATACCGGTGGCTCTTTAATGGATGGTTTTGCAGGAGGTGTGTTTCTATTTTTCAAATCAATATCTAGCTTTTTAGGGGAATATTCGTAAGAACCTATTCCATGTAGTGCATTTACCAGCTCATCATATTCCTCTATCCCATCACTCTCAAAGTTCATAATCATTGCTGTTAATGCTTCTACCTATAATCTTTCCTCAATAGGTACATCTACTGTAACTACGTTATTACCCACAACATCTATCACTACCACTACTCTCATATCATTTGACTGTTGTACTATCATGCACACATTAAAAACTATTTGCTCATCGTTCAATTTAAAGGTGATATCTCCTAAGTCCATATTAATTAACACCCGACCAGTGGATAAGAAGGGTCTACCTAAGATGATCGAAGCTTGGGCATACACTTCATAGTCTAGAATCATGAAATCTGATGGGTATGTGAAAGATGCCGCCCTTATTTCTACGTCATGCAAAATACCCACCGACTCTTTTACATATGAATCAACCATCAATAGCTTTACAGAAGTAGGCTTGAGTTCTCCTAACCCCAACACCTTGTATATCATTAGCGGCATTAGATTTATGCCCGCTTCCAAATCATATAAAGCGTGATTTATATCAAAATGCTTAATAGAACATAGGATGGTGACTGCCCTTGGGTCCTCCTTCTATTCTACTAATGGTGCAGAAAAAACTATGCTACAATGTTGCATCTCATATTTGGGCTCATCTGCGGCTTAGTTGTCACCATCCTCACTCTCATAATCATCATCACTATAAGTCAGCTTCTCAAACTCGACTTTAGGTGGATCGACAGTAACAATATTATCCTTCCCTGGCTCATTAGTAGTCGACACACAATGATCATCAGGTAAGGCGCCACTCCTGGTGTTAATAGCCAAATAATGAACTAGTGTTGGAGGATTCTGCACATCGTCACTAGGAAAGATACCTAGTTGCCTGTGAGTCAAAGTGGCAGAGATCTGCCTATACTGTTGCTCCAACTGCTTGATAGCAGTTGCATGTGACTCAATCTTTTGGGTCAATCCTGAAATATCAGCCTTAAGTTTTTTAATGAAAGTTTCTTGACTCTCTTGGCCCTTTATCAATTTAGACAACATTTCTTCTATTCTTGATTCTGCATCTCATCCGCCAAGTGGTATGTATTTGTCTCCCTTATCCCTATAATCATCTCTCTGTCTCTAGTCACCGTCTCTGTCTTTATCATCATAATAGTTCTGACCTTGGTTTCCTTGCCCTTGAGCTTGAAAATTCGCCATCTGCTGATCTAGATACTTTGCTTCTTCTTGTAACTAAAACTCATGAACTATAGAGGTTTTACCCTGTGCCCCTAGTGCATTAATCTTTGAAGAATTTATTGTTGCAAACTATTTGGTTAACTCACCAGTGTCAGTCCTTAAATTGAAAGATCCTGAGCTACAACATCCTCAGCCACTCTCTGCTCATTGGAAACTCCAATGGCATATATGCTAGAATCTCTCTTAACATCATGAGTTTGCCACCCTTAATTAGTTAGCGAGATATGATCCATAATACTAGAATCTATCTCCCATCCCAATCTCATAACAGCTCCCCTAAAGATAGTGTCTGTCATAGCTCTAGAATTGATGGTCAGGGCTCTATAGAATATCTCCAACAAGCTTGTCCCAAATTCAATGGTTGGGCAACATGTTAAGATTCTTCTTGAACTTTAACCAATCCTCATACATAGATTATGACTGCAGTTGCCTAAAATTATAAATCTTGTCCTTCAGCTAAAATACACTGCATGGAGGAAAGAATTGGTTTAAGAATTGCCTGCACAACTCATTCCATGTAGTGATAGATTTTCTTGTCAGTTCCCCTAGCCATAAAGATGCTTCTCATATAAGTGAGAAGGGAAACAACCTCAGTCAAAGCGCCTCCTGATTCACCCCGAGAATAGTATATGAAGTGCAGATCCCAGTAAAATTTGTCAGATGCATATTTGTGTTGTTTGTATGCAACCCCATAAACACACCCTTCAAGTATAAGAGTTGGATCATAGAAATAAAGATATTGAACTTGACATCGGGAGCAAGACATGAGGAATAATTTCTCCAGTCTCTGTCGGCTCAACGTACCCCATATCTTCTTCATCATCCTCTTATGGCTGTAAATATGAATATACTGGGATCACTTAAGCACGACTACCTCTAGTTCTATTTTGATTACAACTGAGTGCTTCTCAATGGTCTACTTCTTGTCTCTGTACAGATAACTGCCTCTTGAGCTATGCACTGAGCATCTTCTTCCCTTCACTGATTAGAAGCTTTTGCTAAAAAACTCCTCGTATGCTATTTAATAATATCCTAAACTCCTTCAGGGGGAGGGAGAGGAGCATCATCACGAACCCCTTTAGGGATATCATCTCTTTTTAATTTCGTCATCCTACTAGGTGTTAATAGGATTCTCTCTGGATTTGGATTCACTGGAGTAGAGGATTGCCTCTACTCTATGTTCTATGCATACATCAGCATATACCAAACTAAGAATAAAAACAAAAAGGCTTAAATACTACAACGACCTTAATTCATAACTCAACACTGTATTCCCCGGCAATAGCGCCAAAATTTAATAATGCCTAAGCTACACCTTCAATCTGAAGATTATATGGTCGCTATCAAATATAGTAACCCAACAAAGGTTGGGGTCAAATCCCAAGGGAACACGTGGAATCGTGGCTCTCAACTGCTGTAATCAATGGGCAAAACTGGAAAAGTAAATAGGGGGATCGTAGTGTTAATATCAAACAAGTAGCTAGTATCAACTTTGGTTGTAATCAGACGTCGGTGAACACTAGGATTGTGTTCCCCCTGGCTTCTCAAATTCGTAGGCTTATCATGCTTTGCTGAACCAACCTAATACCTTGCATGCAGAATCGGATAAGTTATGTACCATCAACCATCTTTTAGACTAGCTAGCAGATTTTATCCTTTACCTTTTAAGTCTCAGGATGTCGCCTTACTAATCCTTATCATAGATCCCAGTTAACTATTACCTTTTGAGTCACTAATTATTAGATGACCGCTAACCATCTTACTTAGATAATATCTAGTAGCGTGGATCGACAGTTAAACTTTAAACTACTATTGTAGTTATCTTTTCCTAGTCACTACTCCTCTTTTGGAGTAAGTAGCAATAATCTAGGTGGGATCCTAACCTTTGCAACCACTAATATAGCTATTAAAGTGAAGATAATACAATGCATGCATGGGTATCAGTCCAGAACAACAATAGGACTTCCCCTACTTTGTCAATACGCTAAGGTTTCTACAACCCTAGCTAAGGTTTTTTTTTAGCCATTCATGCTTGTGAAAGAATCAACAACATTCATGATTGAAAGCGTAAGATGAATCATAATAATCACAACTGAAAATCCAAAAGATTAACTAAATTAATTAACCAAAATCAATAGAAGAGAATTCTAAGACCAAAAGCAAATCTTAGAATCAAAATATGTTTGTAAGTATAAAGAGTACATAACTTCTACAAAAAACACATAAAAGGTATTTATAGTACATGAGAAAACCCTAAAATCAAAGCCCGGATGAAAAAGGACAAAAAGGGGTCGGTGGCCATTTACTTGTGTCTACTTGCGACCTGGCCTTGGGCGCATGTGCCACATGCGGCCTGGCCCTGGGCACATATAGGCATCTACTTTCTAGATTTTGAACTTCTGGCACTTCCCTTACCCACATGCGGTCCGCATGTTGACATAGGTAAGTGCCGAAAATTCTTTTTAAGCTTTTTCACTCTCTAGATCTTTAATTTTGGTACTTACCTTAGTCTCATACAGACCACATGTGCTACATGTATTCCATTTATAGACATAGGTAAGTGTCAGGCCTTACTATTCTTGCAACCAAGCTTCCAACTTCAAATTTCATCACATGCTTTGGTCACGTACATCCAGAATGTGTCATGAATACCCAAAAAATGATTAAGTAGCCAAAAACTCTCTTTTTCATATTTTCTTAAACTTCTCCTTCAAAACCCAGTTTCCTGCAAAACATACCTAAAACAAATCACATCTAACAAAACAACCTAAGAAACTTTCATATTTTCATAGTTTTTAAGTGTCAAAAGTGCTATATTTCTATAGCACATCGTTAATCACTTCCCATTTCCACATGGGCAATTCAGTCTCTTGAGACAAACCACCAGGTCTCAAGTGTTCAATATTCACTTCTTGGCACACCATGCACTTAGCCACAAAATTTGACACATCCCTCGTCAAGTTATTCCACCAATAAATTTCTCTTAAGTCATGATACATCTTTGTAGAACCAAGATGAACAGTATACCTCGACTTATGAGCTTCAGCCAAGATCATCTTTCATAGCCCATCAACTTCAAGAAAACATAATCCACCTTGTTACCTCAAGATACCATCACCACCAATCTCAAAAGTCATTATCTTCTGGTGGCCCATATCATCCTTGATCTACATCAAGATAGGGTCCAAGATCTATTTCTTCTTCACCTTAGCACCAAGAGATGACTTCGCATAATCGGACCACCTTTCTTAAAGTCTAAGAGATAAATTCCAAGATTATAAAAACGGTGAATATCCTTCACTAATTCTCGCTTCACCTCATCCACATGAGATAAGCTTCCCATGGACAACCTTCTAAGAGTATCATTAACCACGTTAGTTTTACCTGGACGATAATGAAGACTAATATCATAGTTCTTGAGCAACTTAAGCCATCTCCTTTTCCTGAGATTCAACTCCTTATGAGTGAACACATACTGCAAACTGTTATGGTCCGAGAAGATATCAACATGAACTCCATACAAATAGTGACGCCAAATCTTCAAAGCAAAGACCACAACTAACAATTCCAAATCATGAGTCAGATAGTTCTTCTCATGTACCTTCAACTGCCTAGAAGCATAAGCAACCACCTTACCGTGATGCATCAACACATAACCCAGCCCCACCTGGGACACATCACAATAAACAACAACATATTTGGTACTGTCGGGTAGAGTCAAAATCAGAGCCGAAGTCAACTTATCTTTCAACTTATTAAAACTACCCTCACAAGCATTGGGCCATATAAGCTTTAACTTTTTTTGAGTCAACTTAGTTAATAGGGAAGAAATAGAAGATAAACTTTCCACAAACCTTCTATAATAATCGGCTAAACCTAAGAAGATCCAAATGTCAATTGGATTCATGGGTCTAGGCTACTTATGAACCACCACAACATTTTGTGGATCCACCATGATCCCTTCACTAGAAAACATGTGACCCAAAGAGGTTATAATATTCAACCAGAACTCATACTTAGAGAATTTCTCATAAACCTACTGATCTTTCAAGGCTGCAACACAAGGTAGAGGTGATTGGCATGATCTACCTCACTCTTGGAATACACCAAAATATCATTAATAAACACAATTATAAACAAATACAAGAACTAATGGAAAACCCAGTTCATAAGATCCATGAATGCCACTGGGGCATTAGTCGAACCTATAGACATGACCAAAAACACAAAATAGCCATACCAAATTCAGAAGGCAGTTTTACGGATATCGACCTCCCTAATCTTCAAATGATGGTAACCCGATCGAAGATCAATCTTGGAAAAATACTTAGTACCCTGAAGCGGATCAAAGAGATCATTAATCCTAGAATGCAAATACTTATTCTTCACAGTCACCTTATTCAAGTAGAGGTAATCTATACACATTCGAAGAGACCCATTCTTCTTACACACAAATAAAACTAGAGCACCCCAGGGAGAAATACTAGGGCAGATAAAACCTTGTATAAAAGATCTTTCAACTACTCTTTGAGTTCCTTTAGCTCAGCTGGAGCCATTCTGTAAGGAGAGACAAAGATAGGATGAGTTCCAAAAGAAGATTAATCCTTAAAAAAATTTCCCTGTCCAGAGGAACACTGGGAAGATCATCAGGAAATACCTCAAAAAACTCATAAACCACAGGGACAAATTACAAAGAAGGGCCATCAGATCTAGAATCATTAACATGGACTAAATGGTAGAGACACCCCTTGGAAATCAATCTCTAGGATCTAAGATAAGAGATTACCCATCCCTTAGGCACTAGGGAACTACCTTCCACCTCAATCACCATTTCATTAGGGAATTGGAAATTGATCCTTTGGGTCCGACAATTGAGAGACGCATAGCACGAGTGCAACCAATCCATCCCTAAAATCACATCAAAATCTAATATGTCCAACTCTATTAGGTCCACCAAGGTTTCCCTACTACAGATAGACACCACCCAACCCCTATAAACTCTTCTAACTACAATAGAGTCACCAATCGGGGAAGACACAGAAAAAGGATTTGAAATATACTTATGACCAAAACCAAAATGAATAACCATATAAGGGATCACAAAAGAGAGAGTAGACTAGGGATTAAGTACATAATATACATCATGATAGAAAAGTTTAAGCGTACTAGTAATAATATCAGGGGATGCCTCAGATTCATAAAGGGTGGAAAGAGCATAAAGGTGATTTTGACCAGTTCCAGAAGCAGAAGTGGCACCCTTTGGTGCAAGGGCTGAAGAAGTAGCGACAGGAACCTTATTTTCTCCAGAAGCAACCCTAGAAAGATAATCCCACTGCATGCAACCAATCTGACCACAACTAAAAGACCGATACCTTTCCTGTTTACAAACCCCATGATACACCTGACCATAAAAATGACAAGGAGGATAGGATGGAGCTGACCGAGCCCCATTGGATAGAGATTGGGCACCTTGTTCCTTAAACTACTATTATTTTAAAATGAAAATCACTGGACGACTTAGTATAAGGAGTACTAGCCGTAGAATAAGAACTAGAATTCCCCAACTTCTTTTAGACCACTATTTTCCATCCTTGCCACTATTTTGCTGGCCACTGCCCTGCTTAAAAAATTGGGATCTCATACTTTACCTCTCTTATATTTTGGCTTATTTATTTTTCTTATCTTTAATCTATTATATATACACCACAATCCTGGAGATATCCATGTTACTATTTATCAGGGGGGCCTTGCATTCAAACACCAAATCACAAGACAACCCGAAAGCAAATTTCCTCATCTGAGACCTCATAGAAGATACCAACTCTGGAACATAATAGGACAACTGATAAAACTTAAAGGCATACTTCTTCATAGTCATCTTTCCTTCTTTCAGGTTTATAAACTTCTCAAGGTTTTCCTCCCTCAACTTCTAAAAAAAGAAGCGACCAAGAAAAGCACTTGAGAAATACTCCTACAATTCTAACTCCATCATTACCCCTAGACTGGTCCCATTACTCATACCACTGATACGCCACATTCTTAATCAGGTATACAATAGATTCCACACCCTCAGAGTCAGAAGCATGCATCACCTGAAGAATCTATTCTATCTCATTTATGAATCCTTGAGGATCTACCTCAACCTCAGAGCCAGCAATGGTCAGAGGATTCAACCTCATAAATTGTCCAACTTTAGTGGTCTCAGAAGTACTCACAAAAATACCAACAGGACCTGACTTACGTGATTGAGATGTCACCAACTAGGTCAACAGATAAATGAAATTGCAAAACTCAGCATTGGTAATATCTCATGTATGTGTTCAAGAAGGTTTGTTACTAGCAAGAGAAGGATCAGTGGAGATCGGTGGAACTCCACGAGGGCAATCAAAAGCAGTGAGCCTAGATAGAGTCTGAACTCTATGAGGAGGATGAGCCCCGTCCACATTGTCCTTAAGCGGGAAAGAAGAGTTTCCACGAGTATCAGATCTTCTGGTAGGTATGATCTGAAAAGTAAAGAAATAATAATAAGAGGAGATTTCATATAACGCCCCGCATTGTGGGCTATAATATAGATCATGATTCCGATGTGTTGATAATCCCAAAGCAATAAATCCTATGCCAATATGGCATGTTAATTATTTGTGTAGTATATGAATTCATTCAAGCTTGAATTTAGACCATAGAGGTATTTTGACTCAAGGATGAGTTGAAAACTACTTCGATCGATTAAGTTTAAGTGGACATTATAATTTATGTCAACTTCTATTGACCATGAATCTTTGTATATGTCAAATTAGAGAGCCTCCTATGTGTAAAATGATATATTTTTGAGTTAGCTTTCCAATGATACAAATTTTGCTAAAATCCGGCGCTTGAGCAAGAAGTTATGGCCTTTCGAAGTAGTATGTGTCGCCTAACCAATCGCACATGGCCACTGGAAAGCCTATGCGATAGCATATGCGGCGCCTATGTAAACATAGACGATAGCACAGGTGGCGCCTATGTAAACATAGGCGATATCATATGCGGTGCCTATGTAATGGTTTTAAGTGACTTAAACACTATTTTTGGGGAAAAATGGTCCTTTTCCCACCCTTATTCAGCCATAAACACAAAATTCAGTCCCCAATTCTCCAAAATACATCCATATTCATAGAGAAATTCTCAAGAACACTCCCAAGGATTTCAAATTAAAAACCCAAATAAATCAAGATTCAACCGTGGATTTTCAAAATCGATTAGAGATTCAGAATCCCCGATCCACAGGCTTCAAGAAGCACCCATTATTTTTCAAAATAGAGGTACGCGGGTTTTTTCTAAATTCTTATGGGCATAGAAAAATCATGTTTTAGAATAAGGTTTTTGAATCTATGTAGATATTCATGTATTAAATGTTTTAACATCATTGTTTTGATCTTTTGACCTTCCCCAAAGTGATTTGAGAATATG
Source organism: Capsicum annuum (assembly GCF_002878395.1). Classification (NCBI taxonomy): domain Eukaryota; kingdom Viridiplantae; phylum Streptophyta; class Magnoliopsida; order Solanales; family Solanaceae; genus Capsicum; species Capsicum annuum. The sequence continues at coordinate 143,742,397 of NC_061119.1, forward strand.
AATGTATGAAACCATGTATTTAAGAATGAATTCTTGTTGAGAGCATGATTTTGGTGAATTCCCTCTTATTATGAATTTTTTAGATTTTTCATAGAATATGAATTGTTTTGCAATGCATTCTTGAAAAGCACTATATGAAATGGTTGAACTCTTGTTATGATTTAAAGGTGGTTTTAAATCACTAAAGAGGGGATTTAGCATGAATGTTTAATGTTCATAATGCATGTAATAAAAGAGTGCATGATTTACTAAAGGCACTAGACCACTATATGTTTGATGGAGTTTTTGCATGATTTTGACTTGAGTTTTGGAACACGAAATCTTCTATATCAGTTGCATGTTTTTGGGTGGTCTAAGCTTTTATTTAAATGAAAGGTTTATCTTAATGTATTATGGATTAGAAATCATGACTTGCAATTCTTGGTATGACGATAACAACCTCAGAACATGCCATAACAGACACAGACGAATACAGAAATCAGACTTTATCAGATTTGCATATTTTAGAACTTCAGAATGATGCATGTTCAAAAAGGCTAAAATAGGGCATAAAGAGAGCTTAGGTGTTCCCCGAAGAAGGCATGAGTTCAGACAACTCTTTGTCCAAAATCGTGGTTTGCCGACCCAGGTATATTATTATACGCTGACTTAAGTATCGTGTGGTGTATCAGATTCAGGAACTCCAACCCTTGCGGCACACTCAGGTTGGAGGCTTTCCCGCCGAGTCAATGGCGGATTCCATATCGCCCATGGAATATCAGACTTGTAGGGGATACCACCTAACTCAGAAGTATTACAAAGACCAGAGTTTGAGATTTACTGACAGGTTATATGTTTTCAAAAAGTGCCCATGTGTTTTTCAGAAACTGTTTTATGCATGATGTTTTGATGAAAATTTGCTCTCACGTATTATATATATATATATGTTCAATTACTCTATTTTGGATTACTTCGCGTGCCAGTAAAATTATGCTGACCCCTCCCCCTCCTTCCAAGTTCTGAGGCACAGTCTAGGGGTCCAGATAAATAGTAGAGATTTCAGACCATAGACCGGAGTATACAGTTGTGAGCCTTCTATGATTCAGAAGGCCTGGTTATTTCATATTACTACTATTAGTTAGGTTTTGGTCTACTGGGGGCTTTGTCCCAGCTTTTAGACAACTTTGATTAGTTCATGGTAGAGATTTTGCAGACTGAGTTAGACATTATTATTCATATATATTTTGGATTTTAGTTTTCAGTATTATGATCACATTCAGATTGACCATGTTTTCGTATTAGATTTCTCTTTCTGCATTACCTTTTTCATATGAATTATGTGTATGATTACCAGATAGATAGAGAAGGGTGTTCCGAGCCTTCATGGTTTGGGATGCTCGTCACTGCTAGGGCCCCGGCTCGAGTCGTGAAATTTCAACACCCAAGACTCTGCAACCCACAAGAAAGAGAAATATTTCTAAATGCCTAGTAGCCTCTCCCTTAGAAGTGTAGCGTGCTACACACCCATAAAGAGACTATACTTGACACGGCCTTATGGATATCTAATGACACCAAACCTAGGTTCTGATACCAACTTTTTCACGATCCGAGCCAGGGCCTATTCGTAACGGGTATCTTAAATCCATCGAGGACCGAAGACCACCCTCTCTGCCTAGACAAATGGTAACACAGCACACCTAACAATGGCTGAATTCTAAACATATAATAAGAAAAAATAGATAAAACTCAAAATCTATGAAATGCCAGCCAACAATGCCCAACCACAACAATATCCACAAAGCCTCTAATAAAATTAAAAACCAATTTAAGTTGGGACATTCCCCCGACCCTGACATTGACAATGACAATGGCAATGTTAGTGATATTGATAATGTGAACTCTTAAATTATAGTCTATAAAATGAAAATTGATGAAATGATCAAGTCTTCCAGAGAATAGAAGCTCACCACTTCACTATCAACAATTGACGAACCCAGATGATCTACCTATCACTGCATAAAAAAGTAGAAGTATCTTCGATGCCTGTATCACGTGGGGATACAACATCTAAATATGGTTAGTGGGTTGAGCACTAGCCTTTAACTTAGGAATAGGGGATAAAATAATGCCAAGTTAGATCCAATTCAAAACCATGTGAACATCATTATATACATATATAATTAACATACTGGGTAAGGAATAAGGCTTATCATGTTCTTCAAAGTCATTAACCTGGACTATGTAGCATAACTGTTATAATAAGGCACCTAAGAGCTATATGGGTCCAGCTCTTCCCTAGTTGAAAGGGTTGTAGTGTGTGAGGCCACACGAACCAGAGAATAATCACATATATTATATGCACTGTGGGAGACTCGAACCTACCGACATATCTAAAGAATGAATTAAGAATTCCATCAATAACAACAGGAACTCAAACCTCCCAATCATATAATAAAAGGACTCAAACCTCCCGATCGCTTAGACCCCCGATCGGTAACCCCAATTTCTAGTATTGGTCCCTCGGGACCTCTACTTTTATGGCACAGCTACAGAATCCTCTTTTAAGCTTAATTAAAGAATTTACCACACATTTCCATTAATTAAACCAATTTATTCATTAAGGCATCCCATTGGTATCATCATACCAACAACACTAGCAAATTCATTACTATGCCCTAACCATTAACCATCTCACGAGGGAATTTATGGACCCTTAGGTTCAATCATTTAGTCATACAGGGAAAATACAATTCCCAAAGTTCAATAAAACTAATCTGTGGTTCATTATCCTTTTATGCCATACAATAGTATAAGTGAACAAGTCTAATCATGCAACAAAATCATATTCAATATCAATTTCACCATTTTGGGGTTAAGGGAACACAATTTCCAAAACTATATGTTAAACCAAAATTATTAACTTGGGGATATCCATGACCCCTTAGTCTATTCACCATACCTATGCACCCCACAAGTTCAAAACCCATAACTAAAGCATGAACAATCATATGTAAACCATGGGAAATATTATTCAAAAACAAACATTCAAAACCCTCAACCCATATTCCAAAACCAATATCAAAACTACATGAATAACTATTTAAAACACACACTTTTACAAAATAATAGTTAGGGAAGAGTAACATGCCTGACGGATTCTCAATTATGGAGAAGAAATCTTGAATTAACTCCTAGATGCTCAACCTTGAGAAAGCCCTAGCTTGCTTTGCTTGAAAGAATTTGAGAGAGTAAAAAAGGTTTTTGATTTGTTAAAGTGTTAAAATAATGCCCCAAATGTGTTTTATGGGCGTGGGGTCTAAGTGGGTAAAGAAGGAAATGTCCAAAGTGTCCTCAACTTAAAAGTTGAAAAATTATCGCTAGTCGTTACGAGTCTCATGACGACTCATTGAGACCCTTTACGACTCGTTACCATGAGTCATAGTCAAAATAGTGTCCTGGGGCACACATATTATTGACCCTAAGACTCACATCATAGGACTCATATCATGAACCTATGACTCGTAGTGTCCAAGACTTATCCAAGACAAAATCATTTGGGCCTCACACTGGTCACCCTACGATTTGTACTATGAGTTCATATAGAGTCTTTACGACTTATTGGAAGCCACTCATAATCAGGACAAGAAACTTAGTCATACACATTGGTCAGGCTACGATTATGGCCCTAAGACTCGTTAAGACTCCCTATGACTTATAAGGGGAGTTGTAGCCTGGACAGTGAGGATAATAATTTAAAAAATTTCTAGGACAAAGAATCCGGGTTGTTGCAGCATATTTCTATTATATTGAGGTTGGTCACTTTATGAGGGAGTATTCTGTGAGGCAGGTGAATGCTTAGGCATAATAGCATATTTCTGTGTATGAATTGGGCTCTCAGGCTTCAACCTTGTATACAGATCAAAATTTTATCAATTCGGCAAATTTAGTATCCGATCATGTGCCGAAGAGTCCATCACAATACTTGAGAAAGAGGTGTTGCAAATGAGAGAAAATCAAGAGAGACTTTTGCTTTAAATTTTAAACATTGGTAGACTTTTGCTTATTGAAGTTGTGATTTTGCATGTCTAATTAACTTCAAACTTTTTTTATTATAAATCGTGTATTATGTTTGTCTTGTTATGATGGTTAATTATTTTTAATTAATTTCTCTCTCTCTCTCTCTTTCTCTCTCTCTATATATTTTATTTCGTAATTATTATTTATTAAAATTAAAAATTCAAATAAAATTTGTGACAGATTTAATTTGTCACAATCTATCCTAAAACGGTTACAACTTCAGTCATATTGTGACTGAATTAGTTTGTCACAAATAATTTGTAATGCAATATATTGTCACAATAGTTGTGACTAGATTTAAAAATTTGTTACAGAAATTATTCTGTCACAATTTTATGACATAATATTTTGTTAAAAATTTGTTACAAATTTGTGACGGAATTTAAGTTAAATATAAGAATTTATATTGTGACAGACGATCTGTCTCCGTTCCATCACAATAATTTTGTGACGAAATTTAAATCCGTCACAATGAATTTATGACCCCCGGTTTTGAGATGCATGTTTTTCCGTCACAAGTCCATCACAAGTTATGATTTGTGACAAATTTGTGACTTAAATGGTTGTCACAATTTCACTATTTTCTTGTAGTGTTGTGTCTAGGTCTGGCGTCATAATACTTGCCTGGATTATAACTTAAATGTCTTTGGAAACATATTTTTCCCTTACTAACCCAACACAAAAAGTAAATAAGGAATCCACTTTTCTTTGAGAACACCTAGTTTCTCTCGAGTTCTCTATATTTCTTTTTCTTTTTCGACTATTTAAAAAAACAATAATAACACTACTTGTAATAAAAACTTGCAAGGAGAGGGAGAAGAAACAAAAAAGGCAAACACGATACAGGTGTACGAGTTAAAATTTTGTATACCCAAGTTATTCAACCCTGCCAAGTGCCAAGTCAGAAAATTTCTAGCTTCAATTTTTGTAAAGCACGTTCAATGAGATCTGCATATCGGACTGGTTAAATAATAAAGGAGTAATAAACTAAAAAGAAATAGCAATATAATATGGTACGAATAGAATATTGTTATCACACAAGGATAAGGTCACCATGAATATGCTAACGTACAAGTCAGCAAAACGAAAATTCTACATTTGGAACAATAAAATACGATAAAATCAGTAATTTAGTAAATAAATTTTGCTTATGCTTGATATTTAACACTAAATCAGATGAATTTATCATAATTCAGGAAAAATTAGTATGACGAAATATGTCAACTATCTTGACTTTGGTTAAGTGATGAAAATATAGTAAAGACAAATATCATAAATTTATTGATTAGATGTGAATGTCAAATTTTGATTTTAAAAAAATTCCTAGCTTATTACTATCCTTTCAAGAGAGCATTTGGTTTTCCTTTTTGCTCGGGCTTGCCAAATGTATGAATAATATATCAAGTTGTTAACTATAATTAGATTCAATTCATAAATGATGGTACTATTGAAGATAGAAGTATAATGATCTGTCTATACTGTATTGGATATGTCATAATAAGCTTAACTCCTTTATTGTTTTTCGAAAGTTGATACTTACTCATAGCTTTTGCCTTGACATCAAAAAAAAAAAAAAGTAGATGGACTTTCAATTTTTCAAAGGTGAGAGATGACGAGCTGAACTTAATTATCTCAAATTTGTAGAGTTGTGTTTAAATCTTTGTTAATTAGAGGAACCAAAAACGAACAACCATTGCATATCTTATTTGTTTTCTATTCAAGTTATTTTCATTGAGCAAGACAAATGAGCATATCAGCGTCTTCCTTTGTTTTTTCAATTTAATTCTTGTACAGCCCTCATTTCTTAATCAATCACGAGGGGTGTCCATTTCGTTACATTTATGATTTACTATCTTTCAAGTAATAACTACTCACAACCTTCCAACTTGAGATGTTGATCATTCATCTAACTTCTCAATCTCCCTTTGCCCCACCAAGTGATGGATGTTGATCATTCATCTAACTTCTCAATCTCCCTTTGCCCCACCAAGTGATTGGAGCTAGGGAGAGCAAGGGGTTTATCCAAACTCTCTCGTAGGAAACTTACAGTATATGTATCGTCAAACTAATTTTTTGGTATATAAAGTCAATGTTGAATCTCCTTTGCTTATTCGTGCGTCTACTTCTTTATATTTTTTTTTTTGTGAAAATCATAACTCCGCAACTATTTCCATCCGCACAACTCCCTCCTACCGGCTTTTTCATTCTACAGACAGTTTAACAAGGAAGGACCATAATTGAACATAAATAAGACATATGTCCGCATACGTCCATATATAAATTTGTAAGCAAGTCGATGGAGATGGACATTCTTGTCTTACAAAAGAAATCAACAATTAGTTACTTATCTAATTAATGTTGCCATGCAACAACATGTGGTCCTCATTTATGTTATGCTCAAATGATTTTTATATCTTAACATTACATTGGTAACCCCTAGTTCGCATTTGATCCTCCGTTAACTAAATTATTGCATGTTGGCTAAGCTTCTCAAAAGTCAAAGGTGCTTATATTTTCAGTGTTTATTTTAGAGAATTGGGGCTTTTGGCTAAGTTTTCAGGAAAAATAAAATTGCTTTTAAAAAGTAGTCGAAGCTGAAAAAATAGTTTTCCCCCAAAGCAGTTTTGAAGCTTGAACAAGTAGAAATTGTTGCTCTAATATTGCAGAAGTGTTTTTCAAATGTTAATCCTGAGCACAAACTTCCACTCTCCAAAAATTCTTTACTGAAAAGACTTCAAATAAGCTGATTTATGAAGTATGGCCAAACAGACAATTAGTTCCACCAAGGAAACATATCAATTAGTGAACAATTAGTGTTCACTAGACGAACCAAGTACAGGTAGAGACGCAAATTCTGAAGAACAAGCCGTCAATAGTGCTGCATAGCTGTTCAAAATTGGTGGATTCTCTACATAAAAATGCCAACGACTAGACCTTAGTCTACTAACTAGTTATGCAATGATATCATTCGCGCTAGTAACTTAATGGGAATCAAATGAATAAACTTGTGGATAAGTATATCTAGTTCTTTTAAGCATTCACATAATGTATGTCACAAGGGTTCAGCGTGTACTCCTGATTTTCCACCATACACAATAAGATGAGAAATACCGGTCAATGATCAAAGGCAAATATAAACGGATTTTGTGAGTTTAACTAGACCATAACTTTCGACTCGAACAATGTACGCAATGCACACAGAAAAAAGTTTGAAATATGTACATATAATGAGATTACACTTATATTGAACCTATATACACCATAAATTTGTCGATGTAAGTGATCTTGGCAGACAAGATAAAAGGCACAAATTTGCCAGTGCTGGTGTCAATCAGAAATTAAAAAGACTCCCACTGATCCCACCTAAAGCAACACGTTACTCTAAAAAACTGCAAATTATATTGAGGTTTTCATCAGACTGATGTTTGCTGTAAAAAGCAAAAAAAGTCAGAAGAGTACTTACTCACCGTTTGGCTAAATTTGTGTAAGCTCTTGCATCAGAATTCTTCCCAACCTGTGCAGTAACACGACTTAAATTCACCACCAGTGTCACTACCAACTTTAACTCTCCCAAAAAAATTTAAATCAGAATCTTGTACTACTCTATATTAGGGTAAATATGTGGACCCCTGGAATCCTGATTCCAAAATTGGCTTCATGCTCAAAGTTTAACCACTTGGCACATGTGCGTGTATCTGTCCATTTTACTAGTGAATGCCTATCAATGAATCAACGAACCTATACGCTATAGAATTTAGATAGAGAAAAAAAATAGAAAGATTACAAATGGTGCCAAAAGTACTATACATCAAGCTTGTAAACTCGCAATTGATGACTCAGGAAGTACTATGCTTTTTTACTTGATCAGGCTAGTACCATTGGGTAAAACCCCTAGGTAGTTCTTCAAATTTTATAGCCTAGTCAAAATGGCTCAGAAGGAAGGAGTAATATCAAAGATTAAAAATAGTATGGAGAAGTGAAATTTGCTCGGATAGTAAACACCCTCCACGGGACCACCTTCAACCCTGAGGTTGTGTGTTCGAGTCACCAAGAAAGTAAAAAGGGTGGGAGCTCCTACGGAGGGGTGATGAAAAATCTCGCAAAATGTATTGACCAATCAAAGTCATTATATAGTTTTCGCTCAAAGTTTTAATGAGAAAGTAATCAAATAGATACAGCTTGAACTCCTAACTCAAAACACATAAAGGGTAAATGACGATTGCCAAACAATTGTCAGTTACTCACAGAGTAAGATCAAATAATACAGGACAACAAGAAAATCCAATTTCTTTGGATTTTTTTTGCTCTTTTTTTGGTGATTTCCTATATATTCTAACACCAAATCCAAGAAACCTGACAATGTTCAGTGCAGCACATTGGAGAGAATTGCAAAAGAGTTCAAACGTTTATCAGGGGAAATTAGAAATAAAAATAGGACGTACCAAGAATGAGCTCTTACCCTTTCCTGTAATCGGTCTGCAAACAACAATAAGTGAAAGACTGAACAAAGAAAAATGAATCTTTGGTGAGAAAAACATTTTACTTTCTCGAATTGCGTTTAAATTAACCCAGCCATAACCTAAACCAGCACCGAAGTAGAACGTATGTTTTGGAAGTATAGTCAATTACTATAGCCCATTTCTTTTGAGCCAAGGGTTTACCGGAAACTTCTCTACGCCACAATGGTACGGGTAAGGTTGACGTACATCCTACCCTCCCCAAACCCCACTTGTGGGATTACACTAGGCATGTCATTGTTGTTGAATCAAATACTATAGCAGTGCATTTATTTGCACTATAAGGACCACAGTTGCAGTTCAATTGTACTGCTTCACATGCAGTCACATGGCATGGAATATGTTATATTTATAATGTACAACCTTCTGGGCTCATAAAATGCAAATATGTTACCAACCAAAAGAAATTTTGCACACTGATCAGTGATCACCATATAAAAACAGAAAATGATAGTAATTCTGGTCAACTATTAACGAGTTAGAACTACAATAAAACCTCAACTTTGCAACAAACACATATTTGTCAGTGCTACAAGCACTCTGTTTCTCAGGCCCCTAACGTTAATATTCAACGTAAAGCAATTAGAAACCTACTGATAAAATATTTAACGGTACTCTTAATAAGTAAATGTATTGTAAAAAAGCATAAACAGGAAAATGGTGTGAAGAATGGTTCAAACAGGGAAAGTTCCAAGCATACATAAAAACATTGTCTGCTCCAGTTAATAACCAAACGATCTGCTAAATCGTGGTCTCCACAACAGAGGAAAAATCAATTCCTACAGCATAGATACGTAACTTCCTTTAATCTCTGTACATTTCTATTGTCTGCTATTCCTGAAAAGGATATCTCAGATCTGCTATGTCTTAGACAAGATGACCCTGTGTTAAGTACATCTGAAGATTTCCAAGTACATTATTGAATAATACTTTGAAGGGGAATAAAGAGGTGCAAGGAGAAGAGGTGAACATTAACGAATGCAGTTGTACTAGGATCCATGAGACAATTTAAGGACAGGCCAGATAACCATGATGGTACCATCCCTCTCTAATTAATAGAAAGAACCGGCCAGATCTATACCTCACAGGAGAAAAAAGTTAGATGGCTGCTTTGAAGATTTAGTCATTAAGATTATAAAGGCATCTGCAATTGAAAGTTGGCGCGGAAGGTGAGGTGCTTACCCTTTTGACGGAACATACAAATATAATTTTAAGTTTTTGAAAGAATACAATAAAAAATGTAATGAATGCACAACTAGAACAAAGTTCAATTCTAACTGGGGAAGCTAACAGATCATTTTACGGTTTATATCTCTTAACCTCGCTGCAACATTATTTGGTCTAAGCATTACTTCAACACTTCCAGATGATCATTTGGTCTGATGTTAAGTGAATGTAGAACATCAGCCCATATAAGCAGAAGAAAAAAGCATTCGTTGAACAAAAAGACAATAATGATGTAATAAAATACGAGTTGGCCCAGCCCATATCAGCTTTGAGTTTGATGGGTCAGGCTGGGTTGACCCATTTAAATGACGGGCCAAAAAACACCAAGTCCATGCTATTACCCTCTGGGCTGCGGCCTCACGGGCCAGTCTACTTTTTAAAAAATAATATTTTATAATTTAATTTTACACTGTTAATAAATATAAATATTTATCATACAATAGCACATAGTATTAATGTTTGTTAATCAAAAGGGAGTCAGAGGTCGAATCACCCAAAGTAGAAAGAAAACGAAGAGGTGGCACTACTCAATCGGAAACATCACGGTTGAAAGCCGATGGCGCATTGAGAGAGATATAGTGAAGAGGAGGCGGCTAGCTGAACTAAGGAAATTAGGAAAGTGAAGAGTACAATGTACTCTTTATGTTTTAGTGGTAGATATTTAATTATTTAATTATTTATTAGATAGGAAAGTAGGAAACTTTCCAGTTTTCATTTTTTTTGTTAATGGAACCAGTTAATGGTCATCATTGGACTTGATTATTTTTTAACTCTTTTATTATTTTTCAGTATTTTATTTTATTTTAAAATTATTTATTATTTGACTGACGGGCCGGCCCACGGGCTAGCCCAACCCACATTCCTCAAGCCCTACGGGCTACCGAGCCTTGTCACATATTGACGGCTTTATGTAATAACGCAGACCTTTTAATGAGGAGTAATTTGGCCATATATTTATTACTCTCTCTGTCCCAAATTATTCGTCTCAAATTTCTAATTTAATTTTCCATTTTACTTGTCTTTCTTCATTAATCAAAAAGAGACAATTTTTTTCATGTGTTTACCATTTGTATTAATTACTTTTTCTTCAAATTAAAATATAAACATCATTTAATAGGGATACTATGGTAAACTAGGCATGTTATTAATTATTTTTCTTAATCAACGTGTTATCTCAATTTGGGACGGGTAATTTAGGACAGAGGGAATATTAATTAAGAGGATTTAAAAGGAGTGGGCCCACCCACTTCCTTATTTCAGTTTCACGCTTAAAAGAAAGAAACGGAAGAAGAGTGTATTATTAGGGTAATTAACCCCTTAACTGTTGTGAGAAAAGAAAAGTTACGTGCTGGGTTATTTTTGGTGGCTTACAAAATATTGTTGCTGCTGTTTGGAGTGATTTTAGTCTTCAGGTGATGGTCTCACGAATTCTTTATGATGGTATATCCACTTATTATGACGAATCCGTGTAATAAGAGGTGATAATTTCTTTCTTCTAATCAGTTGATCATTCAATATTCGAGATGCTATGGATAATTATCTACTACTAAAGTGGAGAGATTAATATTGGTTAATATTTAATAGGAATTCAAAAAATAAAATAAAGAAGGAGCAGTAACCAGAGTGTATAACTGCTAACTTACGAAAAAAGCCAAAAGAAAAGTTAGTTCAAGCACAAAGCAAAAACTATTGAAAAAAAAAAAGAAAAGGAGTTTTGATAGTTGTTGTTTCAATTGACTATTGATTAATAGCTATTAATGGTTTGACTAAGCAGAGTGCGAATTTGCTAATGCTATTGTTGTTTCAATTCTTCTGCATATATTGATTAAGGGTAATGAAATTACTGGCCAATATTTTAATATTCTGATTTGACAATCTCCCTTATTGGATTATCCTTAATTTATGAATAATGATGTGAGATATTAAGGTTTAGCTTTAATCTTGAATAATAAAGATATTGAGATTTGGCCCCGAATAATATAATTGATATCGTTATTTAATATTTTTGCATAGATTGAAGCCATTGAAGGCTATTTGGTTGGTGTTCTACGCATAGTGAGGTTGTGGAACTTGTCTTTAGCGAGGCAAGTGAGACTTTAAGCTTTGATGCTTGCTTTTCAAATTTGCTTAATAAAAAAATTATATTTTTCTGCCTAGTCCATGTGTTGGGACAAGCGTGAACCTGGTAGAATTTGTGGCCTTTGGCTAGCTATGGATATATATTTTGTGAAGTATGTTCAGAATCATTTAGAGGTGAAATGTGAGGTGAGGCTGGGGCATTGAATATATTTTCTTCGTTGCCGTTATAGTCTCTAGGGGCATACATAGTTGCTGTAATATGTTAGGGGCATTACATATGATGTCGTAATATGTTAGGGCCTTGTACATTCTGCCATAGTAGACTTTTGGGGCATTATATATGCTGTCGTGGACTTGTCGGGGTGCTAGGCCGATCACCTTCACTGACGTTTATGACAAGTCGTGAGAGTGGATTGAGTTGAGATGTAAAGTGGTATTTTTGAACTTCCTTTGGATCTTATTAACATTACCTTATGACAGATATTATGTACCTATTGTTTGTGTATTCTTTTTGTGTACCTTGTATTTTCTAACACTTGTTCCAAGGGTATTAAAGTAGCGGGTCGAGGATCTTACTGGGTTATATTCGCATAGCTCACTCTTTACTTGCATACTTGCAGATAAGGTTGCAGAGAGAGAGACTTGTGGCTGTCGGTCATTACGTGTGGATTCTGTTGCTAAGGTGAGCCTTCGCATTGTTCATGGAGGCTTTCATCCAGCTTTAGTTATTTTTAGCTTATATTTATTTTTGTTGGGCTTGCATGCCTAAAAGCTGAACACATGTAACTTTGTTTAGATGCTCCATGGTCTAGTGTGGGTTTTGGGTTAGAGATTTGTTACCTAAACCACTGTCGTTTCCATAAATCGTTATGCAATATCTTGTTGGATAAATATTTTGCATTTAATAATTATTTCGTGTATTTGAAGTTGCACACATTTTTATCTCAGTGTTGTATACATTATGAGCGTATGGAAAATTGATTCTCCCGACAAGTATTGTTAGCGGGAGCCAGTCACAGCCATGAGGTATTTGGGATGTGACAAAGTTGGTATCAGAGACTAGGCTTTAGGTCCCGGGGCATGTAGCAGTGTTTAGTAGATTCTTGTTCAGAGGTATGTAGGCGCCCATACTTATGAACTTGAGGCTACAAAACATTTAGGAAGTTTTTATTTTTTTTATTCAGTGTTCGTGCGTTGAGTTGAATTTAGTCTAACCTTTAAATATTGTTTCGCAGATAGTTAGGAGACGTGGTTCTTCCTCCGTTGGTCGATCTAATGCACCTGTTGGACGTGGTAATGGATAGGATCCTACCCGTGGTGGTGGTCGAGTTGGGTCTCATCCGACTAGGCCTCAAACTAGGGATCAGACTAATCCTCGGCATAGAGTTAGGAGTGGGGGCCAGCCATAAATTGTGGCTCCTGAGCGAGTACAGGACAGGTTGATCATGATACTCCAGCTGTAACACCTGTTGTTGTACCCACTGTTACATTGCCTGTCGATGTTGTGGTCAGAATGTTGAATGTACTAGAGGGATTGGTGCCCAATCAGGGTCGAACTTCGGCTCCTCAGGCTACTTTGCAGACGCAGGCACAAGTTCAGTTGAATGTTGCAACCTCTCATGCACCTCTACTAGTTGATCATTCGATTGCAGTTGTAGGGCAACCCAAGGATCTTAAGAATTTTATGGATCTTAAGCCACCAGAGTTTGATGCTACACTATTTTCTGCTGAGCCTCAAAAGTTTTTAGATCGCTGCGAGAAGATACTAACTACTTTGGGACTGAAGGAGACTCGTGGTGTAGAATTTACCACTTTTCTGTTCTCAAGGTGTCCCGAGGCATGGTGGACTTCCATTTTGAGGGGCAGACAAGCAGGGCTACCACCGATCACTTGGTCAGAGTTTTCAGCTATGTTCTTGGACAAATTTATTCCCTTGAGCAAACAAGATGACATGAGCCGCCAGTTTAATGAGTTACGACAGGGATCCATGACAGTCACTGAATATGAAGCTAAGTTTACTGAGTTGTCTAGGTATGTTCCATCTTTAGTTTCAGATCAGAGGGAGAAAGTAAGTCGATCTATAAATAGACTTGAGGCTCGTTATCGTGATCCAGTGACACGCGATGTGCGTAATGGGTCCTATTCTGAGGTGTTTGACACTGCTCTTCGTTCTGAGTCCTATTATGAGATGGAAAAGATTAATCGAGAAAATAAGAAGGCACGTAACTCAGGTGGGTTTAGTGGTGCTCTGTCTGGGAGCAAGAGTGGGTTTGATCGTGGACAATTTAGGCCTACGCAGTCAGAGTCAATGGGCTAATCTTTAACGAATAGTTATCTAGCTAAACAGGGTCAGTAGCAGCAAATACAGAGGAAGGGTAATGGTTTCTTTCAATCCGGGCAACATTCAAAATGTTCTAATTGTGGCATGAATTATACTGGACGTTGTTTTGGAGTTGGCGGTCCTTGTTATACGTGTGGTGAGAGAGGGAACATTGCTAAGTTTTTTCCTAAGGGAGATTCTGGGTCTAGTCAAGCTACTCCTCAGATGCAAAGAGATATTGTAGGTACTTATGCTCACACTCATCCAGCTAGGATCCCTCCACAGGGTGCTCGCGGACAGAGTCGATAGGGTGATCAGGGTTCTCAAACAGCAGGTTGACCACCGAGATTCTTCGCTATGGCTAGACAGAACATAGAGGCATCTAATGCAGTAGTCACAGGTATTATCACTGTAAATTCTCACAAAGCATATTCTCTTATTGATCCTGGTTCTACATACTCGTATGTGTCTCCATCTTTTGCTTTATTCTTGAAAAGAAGGATTGAGAATCTTGTTGTGCCATATATTGTTATGACCCTGTGGGGGTAGCCCTTATTAGTGGATAGAGTTTATAGATATTGTGTGATATTTGTTCAGGGTAAAGACACCATAGTTGATATATTTATGTTGCCAATGACTGACTTTGATGTGATTATGGGTATGGATTGGTTGGCGTCACGTTACGCTTTAGTTGATTATTATGCTAAGCTTATACGTTTTGATATTCCTAGATAAATACCTTTTGTGTGGAAAGGTATGACTCCTGTGACTCAGGGAAAGATAATATCTTATGTTAAAGCACGTCGAATGATTAATTAGGGGTGCTTGGGTTTCATTGCTACTGTTCATGACACTCGAGCAGAATATGTTTCTATTGACAGTGTTTCTATTGTTCGAGAGTTTGTTGATGTATTTCCAGATGATTTGCTCGGGCTACCTTCGATGAGAAAAATTGAGTTCAACATTGATTTAGTGTCAGGGACTCAACCTATCTCTATTCCACCTTACCGTACTGAGTTGAGGGAACTGAAATTTCAACTCTAGGAATTACTTGATAAGGGATTCATCAGGCCTAGTGTGTCACCTTGGGGTGCACCTGTCCTATTTGTGAAAAAGAAAGATGGCACGATGAGAATGTGCATTGATTACAGGCAGTTGAATAAGGCAACAGTTAAGAATAAATATCCTTTGCCTTGTATTGATGATCTATTCGATCAGTTGCAGGGTGCTACTCACTTTTCTAAAATTGACTTGATATCAGGTTACCATTAGCTGAGAATCAAGGCTGAAGATATCACTAAGACATCTTTTTAGACCAGGTATGGACATTTTGAAATTTTAGTGATGTCTTTTGGATTGACTAATGCACCTGCAACATTTATGGACCTCATGAATAGAGTATTCAAGACATAATTGGACCATTTTGTGATTGTGTTCATTGATGACATTTTAGTATACTCTCGAAGTGAGAGAGCATGGACAACACTTGAGAGTTATGCTGCAAACACTTAGAGAACACAAGCTTTATGCTAAGTTCTCAAAGTATGAGTTTTGGTTGGGCACGGTTTCCTTTTTGGGGCATGTGGTGTCAAGAGATGGAATTCATGTTGATCTAAAGAAGATTGAAGCAGTTCAAGATTGGCCTCAACCTAGTACTTTTACAGAGATACGTAACTTATTGGGGCTAGCTAATTATTATAGGAGGTTTGTAGAGGGCTTCTCAAAGGTAGTTGCTCCTTTGACGTGCTTAACTCAAAGGGTGTGGATTTCAATGGTCAGATGAATGTGAAGAAAGTTTTCAAAAATTAAAGACGACATTGATTTCAGCTCCGATTTTGACCTTACCTATCGCTGAGGGTGGTTTCACTATTTTCATGATGCGTCTCGCATGCTTCTCGACAACTAAAGATCCATGAGAAGAATTATTCGACTCACGACTTGGAATTGGTCGCGGTTGTATTTGCACTCAATATCTGGCGTCATTATCTTTATGGTGAGCCATGTGAAATCTATAATGATCAAAAGAGTCTACAGTACTTATTCAAGTAAAGAGATCTGAATCTGAGACAACGACGGTGGTTAGAGTTACTTAAAGATTATGATCTCACTATCTTGTATCATCCTGGTAAGTCTAATGTAGTAGCAGATGCTTTGAGTAGAAAGTCTATGGATAGCTTGGCCCGATTTGCTACCAAAATACGACCTATGGTTATGGATATTCAGTCTTTATCAAATCATGAAGTTTGAATCGATCACACGGTTCCTGGCAAGTTACTTACAGTTATGGTGGTTCAGTCGTCCTTAGTTGGAAAGTTAAGACTTGCCAATATGATGATCCATACCTTGTTGGGCTTCAAGATCGAGTGCAAAATGGGGGTGTTAAGTCTTTCACTATTGATGGTAAAGGTGCGTTACGTCATCATGGAAGATTGTGTGTTCCCATTATGGGTGATGTGAGGCAGCTAATTCTTAATGAGGCTCATAGCTCGAGATACTCTATCCATCTTGGTGCTACAAAAATGTATCAAGACTTGCGCGGATTGTACTGGTGGAAAGGTATGAAGGTTGAGATTTTGAAATATGTGACTAGCTTTTTAAATTATCAGCAACTCAAATATGGACATAAAAAACCTGGTGGAACGATGCAGAAATTGATTATTTCGGAGTGGAAGTGGGAAAAGATTACTATGGATTTTGTTGTTGGGTTGCCAAATACTTTTAGGAAGCACGACTCAGTTTGGATGATAGTGGATAGACTTACAAAATCTACCCATTTCATACCAGTTCGGGTTACTTATAATGCAAATTAGTTAGCAGAAATTTACCTTCGAGAGATAGTTCGACTTTATGGTGTGCCTATCTCAATCATATCTGATCGAGGTTCACAGTTCACTGCTGAGTTCTGGGGATCTTTTAAGAAATCATTGGGTTCACAACTTGAGTTGATTACAACTTTTTATCCGTAGACCGACGGGCAGTCTGAACGAGTTATTCAGATCTTGGAGGACATGCTTAGAGCTTGCGCTATTGACTTTGGTGGCCATTGGGATGATCAATTACCTTTAATAGAGTTTTCTTATAATAATAGTTACCAGTCGAGCATTCAAATGGCATCGTATAAGGCTCTATATGGTTGCAAGTGTTGTTCACCAGTTGGCTGGTTTGAGCCCGGCGAAGCACAGTTATTAGGTCCAGATTTAGTTCAGCAAGCATTGGAGAAAGTTGCAGTGATACAGAACCAACTTAAAACATCACAAAGTAGGTAGAAGTCCTATGCAGATAAGAGGGTTCGTGATTTGGAGTTTGAAAAAGGGGAGAAAGTTTTTTTGAAAGGAGTTATGAGATTTGGTCGGAAAGGTAAGCTAAGTCCTAGATACATTAGTCCTTATGAGATTTTGGACCGAATTAGATTGGTGGCATATAGGCTTACTTTACCTCTGAGATTGTCTGTAGTTCATCTTGTGTTTCACGTGTCGATACTTAGAAGATATGTTTGTGATGATAGTTATAAGATTCAGCCAAAGGATGTAGAGCTTGATGAGAATCTGACTTATGAAAAAAGCCCGAAAGCTATTCTTAATAGGTAAGTGCAACAGTTAAGATCAAAAAAGATAGTTTTTGTCAAGATATTATGGCGTAATCATCCAACTGAGGAGGCTACTTGGGAGTCGGAGGAAGAGATGAGAGTTAGATATCCTCATTTATTTGACACTTCAGGTATGATTCGATACCCGTTTGAGGACAAATGTTAATTTAAGTGGGGGAGCATATAGTAACCCAGACCTCTTTATGAGGGGTAAAGGGGTAATTTAGCTATATATTTATTATTAATTAAGAGAATTTAAAGGAAGTAGGCCCCACCCACTCCCTTATTTCAATTTCACGCATAAAAAAAAAGAAATAGAAGAGGAGTGTATTATTAGGGTAATTGGCCCCTTAACTGTTGTGAGAAAAGAAAAGTTATTTGCTGGGTTATTTTTGGTGGCTTACAGAATATTGTTGCTGCTGTTTGGAGTGATTTTAGCCTTCAGGTAATGGTCTCACAAATTTTTATGGTGGTATATACACGTATTATGTCAAATCTGTGTGATAAGAGGTGATAATTTCTTTCTACTAATCAGTTGATCATTCAATATTCGAGATGCTATGGATAGTTATCTGCTACTAAAGTGAAGAGATTAATATTGGTTAATGTTTATTAGGAATTCAAAAAAATCAAATAAAGAAAGAGCAGTAACCAGAGTGTATAACTGCTAACTTACGAAAAAAGCCAAAAGAAAAGTCAGGTCAAGCACAAAACAAAAACTATTTAAAAAAATGGAAGAAAAGGAGTTTTGATAGTTGTTGTTTCAATTGACTATTGATTAATAGTTATTAATGGTTTGACTAAGCAGAGTGCGAATTTGCTAATGCTATTGTTGTTTTAATTCTTCTGCATATATTGATTAAGGGTAATGAAATTACAGGCCAATATTTTAATATTCCAATTTTGACAGCCTCCCTTATTAGTTTATCCTTAATTTATGGATAATGATGTGAGATATTAAGGTTTAGATTTAACCTTGAACAATAAGGATATTGGGATTTGACCCCGAATAATATAATTGTTGTTGTTATTTAATATTTTTGCATAGATTGAAGCCATTAAAGGTTATTTGGTTGGTGTTCTACGCATAGTGAGGTTGTGGAGCTTGTCTTTAGCGAGGTAAGTGAGACTTTAAGCTTTGATTCTTGCTTTTCAAATTTTCTTTATAAAAAAATTATATTTTTCTATATAGTCCCTGTGTTGGGACAAGCGTGAACCTGGTAGAATTTGTGGCCTTTGGCTAGCTGTGGATATATATTTTGTGAAGTATGTTCAGAATCATTTAGAGGTGAAATGTGAGGTGAGGCTGGGGAATTGAATATATTTTCTTCGCTGCCGTTATAGTCTCTAGGGGCATACATAGCTTTCGTAATATGTTAGGGGCATTACATATGTTGCCTAATATGTTAGGGGCTTGTACATGCTGCCGTAGTAGACTTTAGGGCATTATATATGTTTTTTTGGACTTGTCGGGGTGCAAGGCTGATCACCTTCACTGCTGTTTATAACAAGTCGTGAGAGTGGATTGAGTTGAGATGTAGAGTGGCATTTTTGAACTTCCGTTTGGATCTTATTAACCTTACCTTATTAGAGATATTATGTACCTATTGTTTGTGTATTCTTTTTGTGTACCTTGTATTTTCTAACTCTTACTGCTGGGGTATTAAAGTAGCGGGTCGAGGATCTTACTGGGTTTTATTCATATAGCTCACTCCTTACTTGCATACTTGCAAATGCGGTAGCAAAGAGAGACTTATGGCTGATGGTCATTACGTGTGGATCCTGTTGCTAAGGTGAGCCTTTGCATTGTTCGTGGAGGCTTTCATCCAGCTTTAGTTATTTTTAGCTTATATTTTGTTTTGCTGATCTTAGATGCCCGAAAGTTGAACTCATGTAACTTTGTTTAGATGCTCCATGGTCAAGTGTGGGGTTTGGGTTAGAGATTTGTTACCTAAACTACTATTGTTTTCGTAAATCATTATGCGGTAGCTTGTTGGATAAATACTTTGCGTTTAATGATTATTTCATGCATTTGAAGTTGCACACATTTTTATCTCAGTGTTGTATACATTGTGAGCATATGGAAAATTGGTTCTCCCAAAAAGTGTTGCTAGCGGGTGCCAGTCACAGCCATGAGGTATTTGGGACGTGACAGATGAGAATTAAAGAGACACTTATATACAGAATAACACCCGTCAATTGATTGGAAAACCCCTCATCAACATGTTTGATGTTGTCAAATCCACATTGACACGGCCACCATCATGTAGTTTTCCACTATGTTGCCTGGACTCTCCAAAAATATTACCGCACCCATGTCCTATTCTCCAAAAATGCATAGCTTTTGGAGGATTCGACACACACCGGACAATATTTCTGAGAGACCAAGCAACATAGATTCGCCAATAGCATCAACATAGGTTTGCCAATAGCATTATCAATCAGTGCTTCAACTTCTGACATCTTCTCTTCAATAATCTCAAGTAATATATTCTCACAAATGGAACTTCAGCATACTCAAAGGTGAGATGCATTGTAACACCCCGAAAATGGATCTCGAGATGTCACACGGTGCTTAGCGTCACAAGTGATCCCAACTTAACCCTTCTACTGACATACTTACAAGCAACTGAATAAAATACATAAATTTGAATAAAATCAGCGAAAACATAAAAACATTTCTGAACTGGATCAATTCAAATCTGAATTTATAAGATTACAACTCTGCTGTTACAAACCAAACTAAAACTAAATACATCAACACTACTGACTGTCTATGAAGCCTCTACTAGTACTGACTATAGGTAGTCGGTTCATGACTTCCAACTATCCCAACTCAATACAACTAAATAAAGAAAATACAATACTTCTCAAACTATATAACTGACTCAAGCCGCTGAATCAAAATGACCCATCACCTGCTGAATGGAAGATGCGAACTGACTGAATATGGTTTATGCGCTACAACTTGTACCTACATTATGAGACAATGTAGCACATAGACATATATGTGGATCAGTACTTTGAGGATGTACTGAGTATATGAGGGTGTATGCAATAGTTAAACAATATCATCAATCTTTATAGAAATCATGCATACTGATATAAATAACTCACATAGGTTGAGCAAAAACTGAAATCTAAATCTCATGAATCATGAATAAGGAAGCATGTAGTATAAATCTCGTAAGTCATTACACTTTATTCTAAAATCTGAATCCTCTTCTTGTTCTCAAATCTTGTAAACTGGATGAAATCTTAAAATAATAACTTTTAGGACATACACTTTAATCTTATGAAAATAAGGGACTTCTTTTGAAACTTAATAATTATAGCACTTTAGGAAACTTAGAACTTGGGACTCAAAGACTGTAACACTTTTAGAGACTTTGGGACTTAAAACTTTGGAAATCTTAAAATATTAACTTTAAAAAAATATACTAAGGCTTTAAATCTATAAACTATTTTAAAGACTAGGGGTCTTCTTCTAACCGACATAAACCATGTGAGCCACATTGAGTCCAACGTCTTGCCCACGTTCGAGAGAGTTGCTCTACCCTTGCCATCAGAATAGAACCTTAACTTTAGTGATCACTATCTCGGCCTCGGGCCCATAATCTCAATCCTACGAAGGCACATAGTTTTGGGGTACGAGACCTTGGAATCATACACAACTCGGTGATAAATACTAATCCCATACTTTGGCTCAAAAATTTTAGGAAATTCACCTTAAAATAACTCAAGGGTCTATAATAAAGACCAAATTATGCTTATCTTTACTTTAAATCATAGCTAGTGTTGATTCCTATCTTAACTCAATATCAAAACATCAATCTTGAGTCAATCTTGGTAGGCACTTTGCTATAGGAAAACTTAAGATCATAACATTCTCAAAACCAAACTCATTCTTGATATGAATATATGTAATACCCCGCACTTTTCCTAGCTTGAAAAGTTCCCCCAAGAATGTTAGAAGCTTTCTTTGAAAGATGAATATACTTTTGTACAAGTGATATTTTAAGATTTTTACTTTTTATTATGTGGAGAATTTAATAAGCTTTCCATCGATACCAAATTCTCCCAAATCCGAAACCCAGGTGAAGAGTTAGAGCCTTTTTAGTGAGATAATGTATCACCTGAGCCTTCAGCGCGTCGCGGAGATAGCTCAAATGGCAATTGTCAATTTCCAATGTTTCTCCATGATAGTAGCACATTGCACCACCGTGCAATTTCCCATTGGTCACTTTCCAGTGACTTGGCGCATCGCGCCAAGGATAAAAATTGAGAAATTTTCTCAGAAATTAAATACGTGTCCTAGGGTTAAAAGGGTCAATTTCCCACTTTATATAAGCCTTATAACATGATATTTGGCCATAATTCAGCATCTTATACTCAATTACTCTCAAAAACTCTCAAGAATAAGCCTTAGAGTTTTCATAGAAGGTTCAATTCCAAGGGAATTCATCGTCAAATTTCAAGAATCTCTCCATTAATCTTCATAGAATCACAAACTAAGGTATGCGTAGTGTTCATTCATGGACTCCTGTCGTCCATGAAGTCCAAGAATCTCTTTTCTAAATTCAAGTTATGGATTTTCTTTATGAATTTCATGATTGTATTGCTCTTATTCATGTTGATAATGACTAATTGCATATACAATTGATTAGTAATGATGTAGATTCATGTAAACCTAGGATTCAAACCCTTGGATGATGAAATTAGAGATGAACCATGATGTTTGATTGTTGTATAATGTTGTTTACACATTCTATGCCTATTATGTGTATGATTAAATACCTAGATAAAGGAACAATGCCCAACTAGTATGATATCATGAAATATCCATGTATGTACAAGCTTATGCATATCACATGTTTGATGAAGTGCTTCAACATATGAATTATGAATTATGTTGTTGGTCATATGTTCAAGTAAGCCATGCTATGTCAGTTTCTTCTCATCGAGTCCTGGGGGTACTTGTACCCGAATATTTAGCAGTCTGCCTAGAGCCATGTCATGTTTTCATGATCTCCTCAGTCAAGCTATGATCCATAGAACTCAGTCAGTCATGTGACTCAGGAAATCTCAGAAATCTCAGTAACCTCAGTATTTCCAGTTAATCTCAATAACTTCAATATTCTCAGTCAGTCCTCAGAACTCAGTACATTCTATCCGTCAATGAAACTCAGTAAATTCAGTTTAGCTCCGCTAGACAATACCACTAGTATCAGTTCAGTTCAGTTAATCAGCTCAGTTTATTTCAGCCAATCAGTTCAGTTCAGTGTCTTTCAGATGAGAGTAGGATTCAGCATCGAGCGAGCCTAGGGATGAGGACTTACTCGCTAGACAGGACTTAGATCCCTAGAAGCAATCCCTAAGTTCCATAAATATGTAGCCAACGTACGTATGAAATATCACCCATTAGATAGGAATGACATACTCAGGGATCATCCGTTAGTGCATTTAAATGTATAGGACTAATCCCAGGGGTGACCCGCTAGATTAGGCCTGACTCCACAGCAGTTGTCTTTACCAGTGGCGTGGTACTGACACCCTTCTAACTGGGGTTA
This sequence comes from Capsicum annuum, assembly GCF_002878395.1. Classification (NCBI taxonomy): domain Eukaryota; kingdom Viridiplantae; phylum Streptophyta; class Magnoliopsida; order Solanales; family Solanaceae; genus Capsicum; species Capsicum annuum. The sequence goes on from NC_061119.1 coordinate 143,765,752, forward strand.
CAAGTTGGACCCCAGTTAGCTTAGTATAGGGCATGTCAGTTAGATGAATACATCCCACAGTTTCAGTTATAGAAATTAGGACTATCAGATACAGTCAATTCAACTCAGTAATACAGATTTAGAACTGTCAGATATAGTCAATCCTTATCATTATAAATAGACTACAAGATCACCCATTAGATAGGACTGATCTCAACTATGGTCAATCAGTAGCAGCATAATCAGATTCAGAGATCACCCGCTAGGTAGGACTGATCTCAGACTAAGTCAAATCTTCTTTATTATCAGTATACTCAAAGATCCCCCACTAGATAGGACTGATCTCAAATTTAGTTACTCAGATACAGTACAAAACTTAGCTAGTTCCATCAGATTCAGGACTGTCAGACACAGTCACTCATGTTATCAGTTATAAAAATATATGTAATCAGTCTTCAGCTTTAGGACTGTTAGATACAGTCAACCAGACCAGTTCTTCATAATCAAAACTGTTAGACACAGTTATCCATGTATCAGTAACATAGTATCAGTCTCCCAGTATTCAGTACTATAGTATTCTGTCCCAACACGATCTCAGTTACAGTTATGTATTCATGCATGTATTCTCACATTTATGTTAGTCAGTCAGTTATATTGTTCATGCATATGAACCCCATGCATTTAGCCTACTTCACTTGTATACCAGTACATTCAAAGTACTGACGCATTCGCGTTATGGTGTCTTATACCATAGGTTTAGAGGCACGAGCTCCAGATTAGCAGTAGATTCCAGTCTCAGCAGTCAGAGTTAGAAGTAAGTCCTCATCTTTCGAAGACGTGATGATTACATTACTATTTTAGTTTCTAGGTTATTTGAGTAGATGGAGTTAGTTGGGGACATGTCCCATTAACTCTTTATTCAAATAGTTTAGAGGCTTTTAGACTACAGCATGTCAGGCAGTTATTTTAGATTTGTTTTGGTATTGTTATACCGTTTTTAGACATTGTGTTATCAGATGTTTGTTCAGTATTAAAATTTATGACCTTTCAGTTCATGTTTCCGCATTATCATGTTATATTATGCAGTATAAAGGTACAGATATCAGTCATGGGTTAGCTTGTGGTCCTTCGGGGTCATGTGTACCGTGTAGTGTTTCGGTTCAAAAAATTGGGGCGTTACAATATAATAATTCAAAACTTTCAAGAACATGGTCTTAAAATCTTAATACAATTCTTGAAACACTATGGAAAGTATCAACAATTCATTCTTATACTTTAAACATGTAAGCATACTCAAGTAATTTCAACTTTCAAAATAGATAGTAAATCATGACTTCAACTTAGAGACACTTAAAACCTCAATCATGGTAGAAGTATATAATTCATAACATAAATTCTCAATTCACAACATAAAATAGGTGAAATATCATGCAATTCAAAACTTCATCAATTCATAATCTCATAAACTTGAAATATAGCAAACTAGGAATAATTCAACTTGAAAATATGAAATTCTTTAAGAAAAAATAAAACTTTGGGCACAAGAACGAAAGGATTGTTCTTGTCTGAACCTCACATACCTAAATAGACTTGGTTGGACGTAGAGAATTTGACTTTGAAACCTTAGGAGATGATCTTGAATCCTTTCTTGAGATTCTTGAATTGTTAAAAGATTGGACTTGTAAGCTTGATTGAAAGAATCCTTGTAGAGAACTTTGAATTTGGAACTTAATTTCTTGATTCTTGAGAAATGACACTTGGATTTTGTTCTTGGGTAGAAGGGAAGGGTTTTGATTTGTTTACTGACTTCTTAGGGTTAAGAGAGAGGTTTTTATGTGATTAATATATCATAAAAACGTTTAGGAGTGATTAGGGATGGTTTAGGGGTGTCAAATAACTTAGTTGCCCTCGGAATAACTCAAAAATGAAATTTCCAGGTCGTTGTGCCATGGGGTTTGCGTCGCACAAGCTATGGTAAACTTTAAGGTTTACATTGCACTCAATGGCATACTTTACAATTTTCGTCGCACTCCCTATGGCAAACCCTTTCCAGTGAACATTTGCGATTTGTTAGGCGACGCACACCCTTTTGCAAAGCCATAACTTTCACTTGGGTATCGGATTTTGGCAAAATTGGTATCGTTGGAAATATAATTCAATTATCTACAATTTTTTGGGTCTTGAGATGAAAAATTCTATGTATATAAAAATTTATACATGTTTAAAATCGACCCTTGTAGAATCAAATATCAAATGTTGAAAGAATCAAATTATCTTAGCTCAACTTGGATCTAAGTGATTCCTATGAATATTTTTAACTTCAAGAGCACTTCAAACATGAGGTTAAAGATCATGAAACTTGTATTCACATGGGATTCACTAGTATTATAGCTTATACAAGTAAGAATGATAGACTAGCCTAAAAATGTAGGGTATTACATGCGTAGCAGCGTCAATAGCACAAAGCAATGGCGTATTGCTTTTGTCATGCAACTGGCCTCCTGCTTCATTATTCAAAATTCTAGCAACAAACTTGACACATGAAGATAACAAAGAAGATAACTGGCATCATTTGCGCCAACCCAATTAAGCATTTAAGAGTGAGCTTTGATTCCACAATTGGACGATATATCTATTATTTTATTTTTCTTAGAAATAAAGTTGGATGCCTGTATTTCTTTGCAAACAGTGGACCTCTAACTCACAAAGTTGATGCAAAAATTTCTTTGCTAACAACCGAGGAAAAATCCCAATTGATGGAGAGACTAATAAATGTTGGTTTGTAATAATTTTAGTGTCACGACAGGCAGGAACACAAACTCGCTGCGCAAAGATAGGAGAGACATGCTAGAAACATTTGCAGGAAAGTTCTTTTTTTAGAAAGGTGTCACTGTATTTATCAGCACAAAGATTGCTGAAAGCCATATTTATAAATAAACAAAATACATTCTGTTCAAGCTTCTTCATACAAGCATTTGCAAGGAACTTATATGGCACCTAAATCTTGAATAACATAAAGCCTCAGCTCTTGGCTTGATTAAAACCAGGGATTCATCATTACCATCTACCTTGATGTCCATCATTTGAGATCTCTAAGTAACTATTGAAAAATATATATAGGAAAAATCCATATAATGGAAACTTTAAGTTCCAGCAAAAATAATAGATGAATTATAACACAATCTAACACCAAATTTGAGCTTGAAAGAATGCCCGACAAGGTATCACTCTTGGGTAACCAAATTGGTTGAGATACAGTAATGTTTCTCCCATATAGAAGCACTTCATCAAAAATTAAAGAACATACCCAAAAATATGATTCTTTGTAAGAGGTACCCATCTTCTATACACGAAAAGACTTTATATAGGTGCACCAAATAGAACCAAGAGACAAGAGCCTACTTCTCAAAATGTACAAAATTATTCTTAAAACTCTTTCAAACGTTCTCCTATTTCTCTGCTTTGATATAGTCACACAAAAGCCAGAGAGGCAATATTCCTTACCTACTTTCTTCTTTTCCTTCTTCAAAAGGTCCAACTCTTAGCACTGTTCTCTTACTGCCAACCAAGTAAAGAAGAACATGCTCTTAGGAGCCGTGGGAATCCCAAACCTATAAGTGCCATAAAACCAACTCTTTCCTTACTAATAATTGCTAGTAGAATGATTTAACTGAGAATAGAATATCTATCCTCATCCTCCATCTCCTTTTCTCTTCCCTCCCTCTTTATTTTCCCTCTCTGTTGCTATACAGACACTGCCATTCTTTTCTCTTCTTTTACAAATAACCTAACCGTCGATAAAATTGGTAAGTACTGTTGTTTTTCAATGTTTTTGGGTATAAGAATCTGTAATTTGACACAATAACTTCAACACTAATTTAAGTTTAAAACAAGAACACTATGAAGTACAACAACACCCTCAACACAAGATCAAAGTGATCTTTCTTAGAAGTGTATTTTATTTTTTCAGAAATTAAGATGAAACAAAAATGTAAAGCCAAGTTCCCCGACTTCACAGAGTGTCCTTAAGGAGTAATTTCCCTCACTGTACCCGAGGTTTTAGAATCTTCCTCCCAGTATAAAATGGCTTTCAATCCAACTATAGTGGTACCTCAAATAATTGGATTTGTCTAACTCACTCAACGATTTGATTGATCAAAAAAAATTTTTTAAAGACAAGAAGAGTTTGTATATCAGAAAATTTTTCATACCAAAACCTGTGGATAAATGCAGGTTTATATAGTCATCAAGTGCCTCTTCCGAAAGATGGCAATGTTTTATACGAAAAGGTGTATCCTTTGTAAGAGTCATGTCTGTTCATTCGAAATATTATGTCTTTTTTTGAACCAACATAACTATCTGAATAATCACTCCTTTTTCCAAAACAGTATGTCTTTTCATAAAAGGTTGTGTCCCTCCATTTTTTATTCACACCAATTGAACCCAACAATCCCCCACATGAATGGGGAATGGCTACTCTTTATAAAACTTTACGGACAAATATCTGATCATCAAGCAAAGACTGATTGCATCAGGATAAGTGAGTTTCCCTTTGAACTTTTCATAGTGAACATGCATCGGATGCACTTGGTCAATCGGTACATTTGATAACTTTGAATCGTTGAGCTTTAATGTACATCTAGACAACATATGTCACACAACTAGCCTTTTACCATTTATGGTTCTCACGATTTTATTCTTTTCAACCATGAACACGTCTAGATTTCATGAGAGGTTAGAGAATAGGCCTTTACTAACATTCTCCTTAAAGCGGCTTACACTTTGCCCTCACATAGGTGATTTCTAAACGTTCAATCTTATAGATTAAACTATTTGATCAAATCTGCCAAATTTAGATAATCATTAAAAGACTTTTCACCTTAGGTCTTATCCTTGATTACTAAACATTGTCTACATCATGAGAATGGGTTGGTATTTTGACAATGTTGAACTTGTTAGATACAACTTTGTTTGATCTTCTTGAACCTAGCTCTTGGGATCTTCAGTCTGCTAGGCAGAGTTACCTCCATGCTGACTTGTCCTAGAAGTTAAACGCATTCCCTTAGATGTTCTCTCAACTCCTTCTCTAGATAGGCCTTTGGTAAATGGATTCAACACATTATCCTTTGACTTTACATAGTCAATAGTGATAATTCCACAATAGAGAAATTCTCTAATGGTATTATGTCTCCATCTTATGTGACGAGATTTATCGTTGTACATCATGCTCCCTGCTCTACCTATCGCCGCTTGGCAATCAAAGTGTATACATACTGGTGCCACTATTTTGGGACAATAAGGAATATCTTTCAAGAAATTCTGGAGTCATTCTTCTTTTTCACCGACTTTATCTAATGCTATAAATTCAGATTCCATTGTAGAGCGAGCAATATAAGTCTGTTTGGATGATTTCCAAGATACCGCTCCTCCACTGATAGTAAATACATATCCACTCGTGGATTTTACTTCATTCAATTTGGTGATCCAATTTGCATCACTATATCCTTCAAGTACCGCAGGATATTTATTATAATGCAAAGAGTAGTCTTGAGTGTATTTAAAATACCCCAAAACTTTTTTTGTTGCCATCTAATGAGTTTAATTAGGATTACTCGTGTACCGACTCAACTTAACAATAACACATATTATGTCTGGTCGTGTACAGTTCATTATATACATTAACTATCCCAATACTCTTGCATACTCAAATTATGAGTCACTTTCACCTTCATTCTTTCGAAGTGTAAAGCTCATATCAAATGGAGTCTTGGCAATACCAAATTTCATATTCTTGAATTTGAAAAGTATCTTTTTGATGTAATGAGATTGTGATAATGCCAACTCTTGTAGAGGTCTATGGATTCTTATCCCTAAGATCATATTCGTAACTTCAAGGTCTTTCATATTAAACTTGCTCTCGAGCATTCATTTTATTACATTTATGTCTAAAATATCTCTACTGATGATCAACATATCATCCACATATAAACACACAATGACTTGGTGATTTGGAGTATCTTTAATGTAAACACATCTATCACATTCATTAATTTTGAATCTGTTTGCCAACACGTTTTGGTCAAACTTTGTATGCCATTTCTTAGGTGCTTGTTTTAGTCCATAAAGTGACTTAACAAGTTTACACACCTTATTTTATTTTCCTAGACCCACAAAACCCTCAGGCCATTTCATGTAAATTTTTTCCTCCAATTTTCCATTTAGGAATGCAGTTTTCACATCCATTTAATGGATTTCAAGACCATATACCGCCGCCAAGGTAATTAACATTTGAATCAACGTTATCCTTGTTACTGATGAGTATGTATCAAAGTAATCAAGCCTTTTTTTTATTTGAAGTCTTTTACTACAAGTCTTGCCTCGTATTTGTCAATAGTACCACCCACTTTTATTTTTCTTTTGAAGATCCATTTAGATCTTAAAGATTTATTTTCTGGAGGAAGATCAACTGATTCCCACGTATGGTTGTTTAAGATTGAATCAACCTAACTATCGACTACCTCTTTCAAAAAGGATGAGTCCGAAGACACCATCACTTCCTTAAATGTTTGAGGCTCATTTTCTGAGAAAAATGTTATAAAATCTGATCCAAACGAAGTTAACGTTCTTTGACGTGTACTACGTCTTGAATTGTCATCATTATGTACATTCTCACTTGGTTCATCTTGAGGTCGTTTAGACCCCCCACTAGACTGTTCATGTCTAGTTTTATATGGATAAATATTTGTAAAGAATTCAATGTTATCTGATTCAATTATCATATTTTCATTAATATCCGAATGTTCAGATTTATAAACAAAACTGACATACTTTACTAATTTTAGCATATCCTATGAATACGTAGTCCACCGTCTTAGGTTCTATCTTAATCTTTTTGGCATAGAAACTTGGACCTTCGCTAGACACCCCCACACTTTGAAGTATTTCAA
>NC_061119.1:143772777-143794183 GCF_002878395.1 Capsicum annuum
AAGGGAGATTCATATTCTCCACCCATATCACTTCTTATAATTTTGATCTTTTTCTTTAACTGATTTTCAACTTCAGTTTTGTATTGCCTAAACACATCTATTGCTCCATCCTTACTATTTATCAAGCAGACATAACAATATCTAGTGCAATCGTCAATAAAAGTTATGAAATACTTTTTTCCAGCTTGTGATGGTGTTGACTTCATGTCATAAATATCAGTGTATATTAAGTCTAAGGGATTGGAATTCTTTTCAACGGACTTATACAGATGCTTAGAATACTTTGATTGTACACACGTTTGACACTTTGATTTATTGCACTCAAAGTTTGGCAAAACTTCTAAGTTAATCAGTTTACGCAACATTTTGTAATTTACATGGCCTAAACGTTCATGCCACAAATTGGGAGACTCAAGTAAGTAAAAAGAATTTGAACTTTTATTGATTTCAACATTCATTACATTCATTTTGAATAGGCCATCATTGAGGTAGCCTTTTCCTACATACACTTCTCCTTTACTAAGTACAATTTTTTTGAAAACAAATACACATACAAATTCTTTTTTTTTCTAGAAGTGAAACTCAAATCGAGTTCTTCCGTAACTCCAAAACATACAAGACATTGTTAAGTGTCAATACTTTGCCAGAAGTCATCTTCAAGAACACTTTTCTTGTTCCTTCTACTTTAGTAGTAGCGAAGTTTGCCATGTAGATCTTTTCTTCTACTTGAGTCAGAGCAAACATCAAAAACAACTCCTTGTTAGCACAAACATGGCGTGTAGCACCATAATCCATCCACCATTCGTGAGGATTTCCTATCAAGTTGCATTCGAAAAGCATAGCATACAGATCATCCGTTTCTTTCTTAGACTCAGCCAAATTTGCTTAGTCCTTCTTCTTTCCTTTCTTTGGGGCACGACAATCCGTAGACTTGTGGCCAATCTTTCCATAGTTGAAGCAATTTTCCTTGAATTTCTTCTTGGGTCGATTGCTTTCATTTCCAGCTTTCTTTCGCTTTTTAGAGTTATTTTGGTCATCTTCTACAATGTTTGCTCTATTCATTGCAGAATTTCCTCTTGACCTTCTTTCTGCAACCTTATTATCTTCTTCAATGCATAGTCGTACAATCAAATCTTTGACTGACATCTCCTTGCATTTGTGTTTCAAATAGTTCTTAAAGTCTTTTCATATTTTGGTAGCTTCTCTATTATTGTTGCTACTTGAAACGCTTCTTTCACAATCAAGCCTTCCGCTAGGAGATCATGGATGATCACTTGCAGTTCCTGCACTTGGGAAACAATAGACTTATTGTCTACCATTTTGTACTCAAGGAATCATGCAATAAAGGACTTTTAGTTCTGGCATCCTCCATCTTGTACTTCCGTTCTAGCGCTCCCCATAACTCTTTTATAGTTTTGGTTCCACTATACACATTGTAAAGGTCATCTTGGAGACAACTAAAGATATAATTCCTGCAAAGAAAATCTGAGTGTTTTCAAGCCTCCACAATCATGAAGCATTCTTTTCAGGGGTTCTCTCAGGCACCTTCGGAGCTTCTTCAACTGTGACTTTTAAAGATAGAGAGTTGTGAGGTAGAAGAACATTTTATATTGCCATCTCTTGAAGTCAATACCCATGAACTTTTTGGGTTTCTTCGACGGTTTCATATCTTGCGGAGCATTAGTACGACTCGTTGTGGCAATACTAGTTGCCTCCATAGTCGATCCAACATCATGCATTTGACTATCAGTCGTTATTTTCCTGGCACCACAGGCAGTACCTTAAGTATATTGAAATACTTATTAAAAATTTATAGCAACCTTAAATACTTCTTATTTCTAGTTTAATGATGAAGTTTTTATGACTTCCAATCATCAACCGAGTGATCTTTAACTTGTGATGAAGATTTTATTCCTTCAAATCACTAGTTAAGTTTAAATAGAGTAGAAAGCTAAAAGTTTTAAATCTCTAGAAACCAAACTATATAGATTCGAGAAAAAAAAATTAGTGAAAAGAAAATTTCACCAAACGAGCAAAAAAAAAATTTATCCTTTTCTAAAAATTATTCCTTAAGATTGTTGTTTTTCAATGTTTTCGGGTACAAAAATCTGTAATTTGACACAATAACTTCAACACTAGTTGAAGTTTAAAACAACAAAACTATGAAGTACAATAACACCCTCAACACAAGATCAAAGTGATCTTCCTAAGAAGTGTATTTTATTTTTTCAGAAATTAAGATGAAAGAGAAATGTAAAGCCAAGTCCCCCGACTTCACGGAGTGTCTTTAAGGAATCATTCCCTCACTGTACTCGATTTTTTGGAATATTCCTCCCAGGATAAAATGGCTTTCAATCCAACTATAGTGGTACCTCAAATAATTGGATTTGTCTAACTCACTCAACGATTTGATTGATCACAAGGAAGGTTTTGAAGACAAGAAGAGTTTGTATTTCAAAAAAAAATTCATACCAAAACCTATGGATAAATATAGGTTTATATAGCCATCAAATGCCTCTTCCGAAAGGTGGCAATGGTTCATCCGAAAAGGTGTATCCTTTGGAAGAGTCATGTCTGTTTATTCGAAACATTGTGTCTTTTCTTAAACAGACACAACTATTTGAACAGTCACTCCTTTTTACAAAACAATATGTATTTTCATAAAAGGTTGTGTCCCTCCATTTTTCATTCACACCAATTGAACCCAACAAGTACAACTTGCAATCTGTTATTTATCGACATTTTTAGGAACAAAAATCTGTATATACACATAACAACAACTTCAACACAAGTTCATGTATAAAAAAGAACACTTCTAAAGTTCCTTAACACCTTCAACACAAGATTATAAATAATCTATCTAAGAAGTACATTAAATTTCAGAAAAGAGATGAAATAGAATTTTAAGACCAAGTCCCCCGACTTCACGGAGTGTCCTTAAGGAATAATTCCCCTCACTGTACCCGAGGTTATGGAATTTTCCTCCCAGGATAAAATGACCTTCAATCCGAACAATAGTGGTACCTCAAATTATTGGATTCAACGAACTCCCTCAATGATTTAATTAATTACACAGAATATTTTTTGAAGACAAGAGAAGGTTGTATTTCAGAAAATTTTCATTCCAAAACCTGTGGATGAAAGCAGGTTTTTATAGCCATTAAGTGCCTCTTCTGAAAGGTAGCAATGGTTCACTTAAAAGGTGTAACTTTTCTAGAAAATTATGTCTGTTCGTCCAAAGAATGCACCTTTTTCGAACAGGGATACTATTTCATGAATCAGTGTGACATTTAGTTGAAGGGTTGCATCCCTTCTAAAGCATCAATTCACTTCTGCACTGCATTTCGAAACAGTGTTTCTGCCACTATATGCATGCATATAAATGGAGGATCAAAATCACAGAAAAAATTTATTGTTTTTTTTTTTTCGTTTGATATTTTCGGATTAAATTTTTGTCAAGTAAAATTTATCCAAAAGATAGATCTCATCGATCGATCATTAATCCGAAGCCGAAGCCGAGTCGAGCGAGCGAAGGTGTGAGGCACCACCTTGTTCTTGCCTCACTATCCATTTGGAGTAAGTGCTTATTATTATAAATGCTTCAAAGTTCCCTTCTCCAACCAATGTAGGAGAAATAGTGAACTTTTCCTTAAAAGAGTACACTTTCTATTTTGGTATTTTTTTCTCTCCACTATTTTTTCTCTATTTTCCATTCATACTTTTCATACATATTAAACCCAACAATCCCCCACAAGAAAGAGGAATCACTACTTTTTCGTAAAATTTTAAGGATGTGTATGTGATCATCAAGCAAAGACTGATTGCATCTGGATAAGTGGGTTTCCCTTTAAACTTTCCGTAGTGAACATGTATCGAACGCACTCGGTCAATCGGTAGATTTGATATCTTTGAACCATCGAGCTTTAATGTACACCTAGACAACATATATCACACAACCAGCCTTTTACCATTTATGGTTCTCATGATTTTGTTTTTTTCAGCCATGAACACGTCTCGATTTTATGAGAGCTTAGAGAATTGGCCTTTACTAACATTCTCCTTAAAACGGCTTCCACTTTGCCCTTACATAGGTAATTTCTAAATGTTAAATCCTATATATTAAACTATTTGGTCAAATCTTCCAAATTTAGATAATCATTATAAGACTTCACACCATAAGTCTTATCCTCGTTTACTAAATATTATCTACATCATGAGAATGGGTTAGGTATTTAAGAATGTTGAACCTATCAGACACAACTTTGTTTGATCTCCTTAAACCTAGCTCTTGGGATCTCCAGTGGGCTAGGTAGAGTTACCGCCATGCTAACTTGTCCTAGGCCTTAAACCCATTCCCTTGGATGTTCTCTCAACTCCTTCTCTAGATAGGCCTTTTGTAAGTAGATCTGACACATTATCCTTTGACTTCACATAGTCAACAGTGATAATTTCACTAAAGAGAAGTTCTCTAACGGTATTATATCTCCGTCTTATATGATGAGATTCACCATTGTACATCACGCTCCCTGCCCTGCCTATTACCGCTTAGTTGTCAAAGTGTATACATACTGGTGCCACAAGTTTGGGCCAATAAGGAATATCTTCCAAGAAATTTCGGAGCCATTTTGCTTCTTTACGGGCTTTATCCAATGCGATAAATTCAGATTCCATTATAGAGCAAGAAATACAAGTCTGTTTGGATAATTTCCAAGAGACCTCTCCTATACCAATAGCAAATATGTATCCACTTGTGGATTTTACTTCATTATCTCTGGTGATGTAATTTGCATCACTATATCCCTTAAGTACCACGGATATTTATTATAATGCAAAGCATAGTTTTGAGTGTATTTAAGATACCCCAAAACTCTTTTCATTTCAATCTAATGAGTTTTATTAGGATTACTCGTGTACCAACTCAACTTACTTATATCGCATGCTATGTCTGGTCTTGTATAGTTTATTATATATATTAAACATCCCAATACTCTTGTATACTCCAATTGTGAGTCACTTTCACCTTCATTCTTTTAAAGTACAAAGCTTACACCAATGGAGTCTTGGCAATACCAAATTCCATATACTTGAATTTGTCAAGTACCTTTTTGATGTAATGAGATTGTGACAATGCCAATCCTTGGGGATTTCTATGGATTTTTATCCCTAAGATCACATCCGTAACTCGAGGGTCTTTCATATCGAACTTGCTCTCAAACATTTGTTTCATTGTATTTATGTTTGAAATGTCTATTGATGATCAACATATCATCCACATATAAACAAACAATGACTCGGTGATTTGGAGTGTCTTTAATATAAATATAGTTATCACATTCATTAATTTTGAATCCGTTTGCCAATATAGTTTGGTCAAACTTTGCATATCATTGCTTATGTGCTTGTTTTAGTCCATAAAGTGACTTAACAAGTTTACACACTTTATTTTCTTTTCCTGGAATCACAAAATCCTAAGACTATTCCATATAAATTCTTTCTCCAATTCTCCATTTAGGAATGCATTTTTCACATCTATTTGATGGATTTCAAGATCATATACCGTCACCAAGGCAAATAACATTTGAATCGACGTTATCCTTGTTACCGGCAAGTATGTATCAAAGTAATCAAAACCTTCTTTTTATTTGAAGCTTTTTACTACAAGTCTTGCCTTGTATTTTTCAATAGTATCATCCACTTTCATTTTTCTTTTGAAGATCTATTTAGATCCTAAAGGTTTATTTACTAGAGGAAGATCAACCAACTCCCATGTATGGTTTGTTAAGATTGAATCAATCTCACTATTAACTGCCTCTTTCCAAAAGGATGAGTCCAAAGACGCCATCGCTTTCTTAAATGTTTGAGGCTCATTTTCTAAGAGAAATGTTACAAAATTCGATCCAAACGAAGTTGATGTTCTTTGATGTGTACTACGTCTTGGATTCTCATCATTATGTACATCCTCACTTGGTTCATCTCAAGGTCGTTTAGACCCTCTACTAGACTGTTAATGTCTAATTTTATATGGATAAATATTTTTAAAGAATTCAGCATTATCTGATTCAATTATCATATTTTTATTAATATCCGAATGTTTGAATTTATGAACCAAAAACCAATAATCTTTACTATTTTTAGCATATCTTAGGAACACTCAGTCCCCCGTCTTGGGTCCTATCTTAACTTTTTTAGGCATCGGAACTTGGAACTTTGCTAGACACCCCCACACTTTGAAATATTTCAAGTTGAGTTTCCTTCCTTTCCATTTTTCATAAGGAATTAATTGTGTATTATTATGGGGAACTCTATTGAGTATGCGGTTGGCTGTAAGGATAGCCTACCCCCACAAGCTTTGTGATAAACCTGAACTTATAAGTAAGGGCATTCATCATTTTCTTAAAAGTTTGATTTCTTTTCGCAATTCCATTAGATTGAAGTGAATACGGGATCGTAATTTGTTAGACAATTTCATTCTCTACACATTTTGGCGAAGGGAGATTCATATTCTCCGTCCCTATCACATCTTATAGTTTTGATCTTTTTCTCTAACTAATTTTTAACTTCAGTTTTGTATTGCCTAAATGCTTCTATTTCTCTATCCTTACTATTTATCAAGTAAACATAACAATATCTAGTGCAATCATCAATAAATGTTATGAAATGCTTTTTCTCACCACATGATGGTGTTAACTTCATATCACAAATGTCAGTGTAGATTAAGTCTAAGGGATCGGAATTCCTTTCAACGGACTTTTATGGATGCTTAGCATACTTTGATTCCACACAAGTTCGACACTTTGATTTATTGCACTCAAAGTTTGGTAAAACTTCTAAGTTAATCAGTTTTCATAATATTTTGTAATTAACATGGCCTAGCCGTTCATGCCACAAATTGGGAGACTCAAGCTAGTAAGAAGAATTTAAACTTTTATTGATTTCAACATTCATTACATTCATTTTGAATAGGCCCTTATTGAGGTAGTCTTTTGCTACATACACTTCTCGTTTACTAAGTACAATTTTTCCAGAAATAAATTCACATTTGAATCCGTTCTTGTGTAGAAGTGAAACAGAAATCAAGTTCTTTCATAACTCTGAAACATACAAGACATTGTTAAGTGTCAACACTTTGCCGGAAGTTATCTTCAAGTGTACTTTTCCTATTCCTCCCACTTTTGCAGTAGCATAGTTTGCCATATATATATTTTCTTCCACTTGAGTCAGAGCAAACGCCGAAAACAACTCCTTGTTAGCACAAACATGGCGGGTGGCACCAGAATCCATCCACCATTCGCGAGGATTTTCCACCAATTTACATTCGGAAAGCATAGCACATAGATCATCTATTTCTTTCTTAGACTCAGCCAAATTTGCTTGGTCCTTCTTCTTTCCTTTCTTTGAGGCACGATAATCCGTAGACTTGTGGCCAATCTTGCCATAGTTGAAACACTTTCCCTTGAACTTCTTCTTGGGTTGATTGCTTTCATTTTCAGTTTTCTTTCTCTTTTTAGAGTTATTTTGGTCATGTTCTACAGTGTTTGCTCCACTTATTGCAGAATTACTTCTTGACCTTCATTTCGCAGCCTTATTATCTTCTTCAATGCATAGTCGTACAATTAGATCTTCAACTGACATCTCCTTACGTTTGTGTTTCGAATAGTTTTTGAAGTCTTTCCACATAGGTGGTAGCTTCTCTATTATTGCTGCTACTTGAAACTCTTCATTCACAATCAAACCTAAAATAAAGTTCATGTGAATACTAAGAATATTTTTAAATTGTTCAACAACGGTATTTGTCAAAATCATGCCTTCCGCTAGGAGATCATGGATGATCACTTACAGTTCCTGCACTTGTGAAACAACAGACTTGTTGTCTATCATTTTGTACTCCAGGAATCGTGCAAGAACTTTTTAGTTCTGGCATCCCCCGTCTTGTACTTCCGTTCTAGCGCTCCCCATAACTCTTTTGTTGTCTTGGTTCCTCTATACACATTATAAAGGTCATCTTGGAGACCACTCAAGATATAATTCCTACAAAGGAAATTTGAGTGTTTCCAAGCCTCCATAATCATGAAGTGTTCTTTTTCAAAGGTTCCCTCGGGCACCTCCGAAGCTTTCCCAACCGTGAACCTTTGAAGACAAAGAGTTGTGAGGTAGAAAAATATTTTCTACTGCCATCTCTAGAAATCAATGCCCGTAAAATTTTCAGGTTTCTCCGTCGGTGCCATAGCTTACAGAGCATTAGTATGACTCATCGTGGCAATACTAGTTGCCGTCATAGTTTTTCCAGCATTATACATTTGACTATCAGTCATCATTTTCCTGTCACCACAAGACAGTACCTTTAGTATATCAAAATACTTATTAAAAAATTGTAGCAACTTTAAACACTTCTTGTTTTTAGTTTAACGATAAAGTTTTTATGACTTACAATCGTCAAACGAGTGATCTTTAACTTGTGATTAAGATTTTATGTCTTCAAATCACTAGTTAAGTTCAAATGGAGTAGAAATCTTAAAGCTTTAATCTCCAAAAACAAGCTATACAGATTCCGAAAGTGTGTTATTCCTTAAGATTCTTATTTATCGATGTTTTTGGCTACATGAATCTGTATATACATGCAACAACAACTTTAACACCAGTTCATGTATAAACAAGAACACTTATGAAGTTCCTTAACACCTTCAATACAAGATTATAAATAATCTATCC
This sequence comes from Capsicum annuum, assembly GCF_002878395.1. Classification (NCBI taxonomy): domain Eukaryota; kingdom Viridiplantae; phylum Streptophyta; class Magnoliopsida; order Solanales; family Solanaceae; genus Capsicum; species Capsicum annuum. Next base: position 143,781,487 of record NC_061119.1, read on the forward strand.
AAGAAGTATGTTAAATTTCAGAAAAGAGAAGAAACAAAATTTTAAGACCAAGTCCCCCGACTTCACGGAGTGTCCTTAAAGAATAATTCCCCTCACTGTACCTGAGGTTATGGAATCTTTCTCCCAGGATAAAATGGCCTTCAATTTTAACAATAGCGGTACCTGGAATTTTTGGATTCAATGAACTCACTCAGCGATTTGATTGATCACACAAAATGTATTTTGAAGACAAGAAAATTTTGTATTTCAAAAAATTTTTGTTCCAAAACCTGTGGATGAAAACAAGTTTTTATAGCCATCAGGTGCCTCTTCTGAAAGGTGGCAATGATTCACTTAAAAGGTGTAACCTTTCTGGAAAATCATGTCTGTTCGTCCAAAGAATGCATCTTTTTCGAACAGGCATACCATTTTATGAATTAGTGTGTCATTTCATTAAAGGGTTGCATCTCTTCCGAAGCATCAATTCGTTTTTACACTGCATTTCAAAATAGTGTTTCCGCCACTATATTCATGCATATAATTGGAGGATTTTTGTTTCCTTCGGTAATTTTGGATTAAATTTTCATCAAATAAAATTTGTCCAAAATGATAGATCTCATCGATCGATCAACCAAAGCCGAAGCTTAGCGAGCGACGACGACGATGCGAGGCACCACCTTGTTCCTGCCTCATTATCCATGTGGAGTAAGTGTTTCTTATTATAAACACTTCAAAGTTCCTTCCTCTCACCAATGTGGGAGAATTAGTAAACTTTCCCTTAAAAGAGTACACTTTCCATTTTGATGTCTCTCTTTCTCTCCACTATCTTTTCTTTATTTTCCATACACACTTTTCATACATATTGAACCCAACACAATCCATATCAAAAAAATCCAAATACACTTCCCACCTTTTTAAGATTCATTACACCATGGATGGGTTGCTACGCTGGTAATATTATGACCAATACTCCCTTGCAACTTTTTTTTTTTCAGAACATGTCCTCTAGGTCTCCTTGCAACCCCCACCCAGCATACCCAATGCATTCATATTCCTTCACAGTGAAAAAACTACTTACAGGTGATCCCATACTCTTTCCAAACCTCCCAGTCAAACACCATCTTAATGAACTCCCTCCTTCTCAAACACCATCTTGCACGGTACACTTTCCACAGTTCCAATCATGATCATAGTTGGCTCATATGCCAAATACTTTCTCGTAGGATTTGTTGTTAACATTTTTTTGGTTTTAAAAAGATGGAGTCTCTCTCTGAAAGCCATTTTCATACAATAAGTAGAACACTTAATCAACTATTTTATGTTCATTAAACCAAAATTTTTATCAAGAAAATTATTCATTGAGAAAGCAAAATAAACATGATGTTTATTCGACTATCACCTCTTTCAGACCAACACATAAGAGAGGAGTGGGAGTTTAATAAAATATTAGGCATCATTCCACCATTTCAACAAAGAAGATCCACCAATTATGAAAAAGACTAAACATTGTTAAAATGGTTTAGCTTAGTAATCAGAAGACTAAAAAGGCATAAACTTCTTAATCTCACTTGTTCGCTTAGATGAATACTCAAAAGGTCTTGGGCAGATATACAGTATACCCTTTTATTTTTCATTATTTTTCTTTCTAATTTTTTATCATTGAAAAACCCCCAAGGGATCGATGGCACTAGGTTCGAATCCATTATGTGCATCTAACCCATATCTCGTTCCAACTTATTCATCTTATAGAAGTTCCTATTTTACTTAAAAGGTAAGTTACAGTATTTTGACAAAATATGATTATGTAGAAGAATCTAATTCATATAATGGACTCCAGCTAATTAGAATTGAGGATAGTTATTGATTGACCTTATTTATTAAGGATAAATGGGATATACATTGGTATACTAAGATTTATCACTAGAATCTCCTAACCTAGAGAACTGAAATATCACTAACCTTAAACATAAAGGGATAAAAGTAAAAAGTCTTAGTCGTATCCTTGATGGTCAGAGTTATTCATGTCTATTGGTGGAGGTATGTGGGTAGTCAAGGTAGACAAAAACACCACATCACTGTTTATAAATAATAATAAGTAAAGAAGTGTTGTTTGATGTAGGTAAGCTTAGATTTCTTTCTTTTATACATGAAGAAAAAGATAGTATAATTTTTTGTAACACCCCGTATTTTTTGGCTAGAATTCAAATCATTGTTTTTACGTGTATAGTACCGAACACGATGATTCTATGTTATTACATATGTGATGATCAATTCTACAGTGTTGTAATACCATTGAATATGAATTGAAGTCACAAAAATCTCCTAACTCAAAGACGAGTTGAGAACTTTTCTATCGATTAAGTTGCAGAGAACGTTTCAACTTGGGTCACCTTACAACGATCATTACTCATAGTATATAATGATTTACATGGTTATATACCAAGTGAAAGATCTTCGAGTCTTCTTTTGTAAGGACCCTTCAGGTCATTTTCCATATTTATGCTTATCTTCACCATTTGATCTTCTCCATAGCTTCCTTAAGTCATGTATGACTTGATGGGACCGACGGTTTGGTTACCGGGCAGTTCGTTTGGTTTTTAGAGCTAATTCCCTATTTAGAAGTCTTCACTGAATCCAAATGGCCACTGAGTAAAACTTCAGCAAAACGATCTCGGATGAAAATTCTGACTATGCCAGCAGATTCAAAATATTGATTTTAGTTTGGGTAGACCTTTAGTTTGTGTTTTAATACACCCGAGCTCATTTTGAGCTATTGAGCAGAATTTATGAAAAATGAAACTATATGTGTGGGCCTCACTTTTTGCCGAAATGATATAGGATGAAAGTTTTGATGATTCCAATGAATTTAAAATGTGGGTTACACTCAAATTTCACTATTGGATCATATATTTTGGATTCCGAATGACTTTCGAGGGTCAAAAATAAGTTCTTGACTTTGTTGGTAGCCCAGACAGCGACTGCGGATCTCCAAAGCTGGTAGGGGTATTTAAGCACCCTATAGGCCGCGTTTTCAACCATTCTTCACTCATTTTTGAGAGCCTAAAACCCTAAATGGGTATGATAACTCAAAATTGAGTCTTATGGGTGTCCAGGGAGCTTGGTAAACATCTTTTATCATGATTATCATCCGGATTAAGGTAAGATTTATCACTCTCTTGGTGAATTTCTTAGTTCCTAACGCAAAATCTCAATTTAGCTTAGGGCTTGATTTAGCCCTAAATTTGGTTTGTTTTCACCAATTCATTGAGGTTTATGATTCATTGGTGATGTATGAGCATTGGGTTGACCTCAAAAATGCGATTTCCGTATGTGGGACCCACTTGGGATTTTTTAGTGTCGTTTTTGAACCCGAAGCAAAATAGTGTAATATGGGTATCATTAGACTCTTATTGATGAGTAGATTATATTTTTGATAGTGTGATGGCATTTTGGAGATTGTGAAGTGAAGACGAGTATGTGGTGCTTGAAGTGTGATTTTGCGGTTTAGCCTCGAGGTAGGCTTCTATTTACTCTTCTTTATGGATGATGTATGATACATATTTCATGTGAATGTAAATGTTAAGATTTATATTGGATAGAATGACTTAATGTTGACTATACATATAAGTTTGGGGATTAGATGGGGGTTTTGACCCTTAGGTTGAATTACTTAATACCCTTGTAGAATCCTATTGCCTTCTCCCTAGTTTGGGTAAATTTGTAGCATGGATATGATATAATGAAATGCTTGGAATATGTTTTTAGCATTTGAATCATGATTTGTATATTTAGCCTTTTGGGCTAGTGTGATAGTTTTGGAACCATAAGTTTGGTAGAGTTGACTTGAGTACCCTTGTTTCTAGTCGAAGTTACTATCTTAGGCTTTAATATGGCTTACTTGATATCTAGAAGATAAACTAGATACCTTATCCTATTTTGGGCCATAGTATGCCTAATTATTGAAATAATGGATTAAAATTGGGATCATTCGACCCACTTAGGCCTAAGCTTATGTTAAGTCTTGTGGACTTAGTTGCGGATGTTAGACATATATGAGCTAGTAAACCTTAGAATAAGGTTACTTCATAACTTGGTAACTTGTATTGATGTTTCAATATTGTGTCTATTTAGTTATGGTTATAATACAACTTGTGGAAGTGATATTAGGCATTCAGAGATACTCCTCCTAGATATATTATGTGGCTATAGAGATGTTATTTTCTCTTAGACTTGATGATTGACCTGTAGAGATGCTATTTCCTCTTAGACTTGATGATTGTCCTATAGAGATGTTATTTTCTCTTAAACTTAATGATTAGCCTATAGAGATGCTATTTTCTCTTAGACTTGATGATTGGCCTATAGAGATGCTATTTTCTCTTAGACTTGATGATTGTCCTATAGAGATGCTATTTTCTCTGAGACTTGATGATTGACCTACAGAGATGTTATTTCCTCTTAGACTTGATGATTGGCCTATAGAGATAGTATTTTCTCTTAGACTTGATATTTGGCCTATAGAGTTGTTATTTTCTTTAGTTATGATTATTGGACCTATAGAGATAATGGTCCTTTTGGATATGTAAATTGGCCTAGAGAAGCAATATTCCTCGTTGTCTTGATGTATGACCTATTGATATATGATATCCTATAGACAATTACACATCTATCTATATTATGCCTCCTAGATGTGAGATGTCTCTTGTGTGAGAGATGATAATATATTTTATTGATATTACGCCTCCTATATGTAAGATAATTAGTGGTATACTATGGCTTATACATATGATTATTGATATAAGTTTTAGACATGTATATAGGCCTAAGGCCATGATTATGATGTTGTCAATGTTGTGATTGTGATTTATGAATATGAATATGTATATGTTTGTATACACATCTCTCCGGTATAGGATGGAGGAAGATGCAGTATGATGCTTATTATTCCACTAATTGAATATTGGTGATGGCATGCATAGTTTTGGTATGTTCATGATTATTTACCATTATAAATAATGTGATTATAGCTGAAATATGATCTTATGGTTTTTCTTCTTGTTAGACAGTTAAGCTATGTGGTAACTAGTTGTCTATTAGCTGAATATTGCACTTGATGCCTAGGAAGCTAATGTATTAGTTAATGAATCTTGCTTAGTTGGAACATGGTAGCTAACGATGGTTAGTTAATGAATGATGTCATTTAATAAAAAAAAGTTAGGCGACAAGTAGTAATTTGTTGTTTAGTAATGATTAATAAAAATAGGATGAATAGTTGATAATAATGAATGGTGGATAAATGACGATTTTGGTCTAATGATGAACCTAGACAAGATGTTAGATGTTGACTATTAAATGAATATTGGTTAGTTGTTATCTCGTGAACAAGGATTATGTGAAGGATAATGTTTAGGCTAATAACTAGAGGTTATGTGATGACTAGCGAATTAGCGATTTAATAATAAAAAGTGTTGGTTAGCTAATAACGAGTAGTTGGGATGTATTGATAAGATAGACATCTTTACGGTTATGAGTATATCGGCTTGTGTTTGTGAACCTATTATATGCCTATATTTATGTGTCGAGAGTTATGATGATACATTGGTACCTGACAAGGCCAGAGGATATTGTGATAACATACTGATACTCGGCAAGGCCGGAGGATATTATGATGATATTGATACCCAGTTTGAGTCTGGAGGATACTATTAAGATGATATTAATTCCCAGCAAGTCCAGAAGATATTATGATGATATTGATACTCGGTTCAAGTCCGGAGGATACTATTGAGATAATATTGATACCCAGCAAGGCCAAAGGATGTTATGGTTATATTGATACCCGGCTCGAGTTCAGAGAATACTATTGAGATGATATTGATTCCTAGCAAGACCGAAGGATATTATGATGATATTGATATTCGGTTCAAGTCTGGAGGATACTATTGAGATGATATTGATTCTCGATAAGGACAGAGGTTGATTACGATGATGATGGTCCTAATGAGGATAGTTATTATGAGTTATGATTTTGATGGTATACTTTGCATTCATACCTGTATATGCATATCCTATCACCAGTATGCACCTATGTCTATCAGCCAGTATGGGAAGATTGCATAGATATAGGTGAAGAATATGCCTTATGTTGTTATATGTTGATTGAACCTTACGAGTCTAGGGCGGTGGGGGTATGCATAGGCTTGGCTAGGTATTTGGTTGTCCGAAGTAGCCAATTATTTACGATGTTATTGATATTGTTATTATCATTGTAATGATCATTATTATGGCTAGCCTATGGCAGATTGGTCACGGATCCGATATTGGGATTGAGGTATGTCTTCAGCCTTTGCTATCTTATGATTACATTACTATGCACGATTATTCTATGTCTAGCCATATGGATTAGAAATCCTGATTATGTTGGTATTGAATCCTGATAGTATTATAATGAGGTCTTAAAATGAGAACATGACGATCGAGGTTATGTTTGAGATGACCTCCTGTTTATATATATGTATATATATCTAGTTATATAAAGTTATGGTACTATCAGATATCCCTTTCTTCACTATTTATATTATATAGTAGTTCCTTCGCCTTGTATATTATAATATATCTTTCTTTCACCTTTTATTTGTATATTGACCTGGGATATATGGTATAGATTTGGCATATATTGAATGTAGTTGTAATAGGATAGTTCACCTTGATACTTCCTTAGTCTTATTATGTTAGACTCTTGGACATGAATAGGATAGTTATTTGTTGTTATTCTCCTTGTCTTATTAAATAATTTATGGAATCTTGGTTGTAGCTTCTATTCTATTTATATGTTGTATATATCTACTTTATCTTTGGAGATCAATTGGCAGTAGCCTACTGAGTACCATTCATTTAGTACTCATACTATCCCTCTGTAGCCTGCAGATCATAGTATGAGTTATCGCCGTTGATATGTATATCGTATGGAGTAGCCCTGATTTGGAGACTTAGAGTGAGCTCCTGACATTTGGAGTATTACTTATTCTCTCCTATGTGTTAGACTAGCCTCTAAGTTATAATCAGAGGTAAGTTGAATCAGTGTATTTCTCCTTGATATATCACTTTTGCACTCTTATTATGTTTAGAAGCTCTTGAACTGATACCACCACGTTTTGGGATTTGTCTACGTATTGATCTTTATCTCATATATTCTGCATTCTTTTCCATATGTTATTGAGTAGTCCATTACTAGCCATTCCGGACTACTGGTTGGCTTGCCAACTGATGGGTTATGGTAGGCACCATCAGACCTGAAAAGTTGGGTTGTGACAAATTGGTATCAAAGCCTAGGTTTCTTTGATGTATTAGTACAAGAGCTAAGTGTTTGTAGAGTCCTACGAATTGGTGTGGAGACATCCGTAACCTATCTTCGGGAGGCTACAGTGATATTTTAGGAAATTCACTTCATGACTCCTTATCGTGTGTCCATATTTCCATAAACCTTGAACATATTCTTTGACTTTATTCTATCCCCGAAGGACGATGCGATATTGTCAACAGATACTGATAAGACTCCAGTATGGGTTTCCAAAATTTTAGCACAGCATCAGACTAGAGAGTCAGAGATAGATAACGAAGATCTTCAGCAGTAGCTAAAAAGGATTTGGGTTGAGTCCCCATCAGACTTGTGGACTGTGGTATGGTTCTTCGAACCATGATAACCATTCTGAATTATAAGGGGTAGTATCTTGAAGTATTCTAGATTCTTGGTTTAGTTGTATTGTGATAAGACACTCGTTCAGAGAATGCCCCTGGTTTGAGATAAGTGATCAACTAGAGTTAGCATGTATTCCCTGTCAGCCTAGAGTTCCTAAAATAGGTTGTGATATAGAAAGTTTGGACATATTTGTGGATTTCTCTCAGCGTCAGTTGGTCATCCATTTGGGCTTAGTTTGTTTTCTCTCAATATTGATACTTCAGGAAATGCTATAACTATAGAGAGACCGACTACTAGTCTAGGGAGTATCCCTGACATGAATTCTAGTTATTTAGCTTATTTAGATCAGCTCATGATATTGTTGTATCTTCAGTTATAGATGGTGCGTTTGTCGCCTTAGTTGATGATTCAGTCAGTCGATCCGATTTAAAACTATTCAAATTTATTTTCCCTACGACCGTTAGTCATGTGACTGCAAATATTGCCAAGATTGGTGCATTTTTAGTTCTCACATTTATCTCTTATTATGTGTATTGGGGTTTTCATACCCATTGATAATTATATGCCTTGATGAATTTATATCGATCATTATGTGTCTTATTGTTGAATTCATGATTATATTACTACTCCGTGGTTTATTTCTTTTAGTAGTGGATGGAGTAGATCTATATTAATGTTTTTCCTATGGGTGTGGTTTTGGGTTCGAGTCCCATTTATATTGGCATATTAGTCTTATTGTGGCCCTTAAGTAGTACATGATTTTGATGTTTATTTTGGTATCGCCTGTTCACAATGTTGATCTTGATATTGCTATTGCTATTGCTACCTCTGTGTGAAATTATTGATATTACTTGATATTATTACTTGATATTGTTACATGATGAATTTGATTCTCGCTGGTTAGCTGTATAGACTAATGTTATCTAGTTAGAGTTTTATTTTCTTGTGATACTAATTGATGGCTAGAGTAGATATAGCCTGAATTAGTGATTTCTTTCCCCTAGCCTAGTGAGGTTGACTGTGTTCCCTCTTGGTTAGCTGTATTAGATTTGTTCGGGCACGTGTTATGGTATCGAAGGTAAGTTGACCTTCCATGATTTTTGTGGATTTGAGTTGTCAATTTAGTTATGTTGCCCATTTGTGAGTTTGAGATTCTTAGACTTGCCTCCTGGTTTGTGAAGGATTTTTTTTTGGCTATCCCTTCCAATATAACCCGTTTGTGAAATGGACTAGTTTAAGATCCGAACTTTATTTGTGGCTATTTCTTTGTCCGATAGTGATTTGATATTAATGTTGAGATGTCATGGATTCATCTCATAGGTAAGTTGGGTTCATTCTCTTGTTATAGATTGTCTTGTTGTTAGTGTGGAGATTGGATACTCTTTTATCGTTGTGATATGGTTTTGTCTAGAGGAGTTGGAAGATAGAGGCAGGTGACCTTTCTTGTGATCGCTTCTAAAGTTGGAAAATTAGAAACTCTTTAGATTAAGTTGTTGGTACTCTGGTGGTTGTCTCGACTTTGACCTTGGCCTTGAGATTGGTATTTCTTCTTTGATGATGTGGTTCTTGGGTGGATTCAGGAAATCCCTATTTCAGCATTTGTTTGGCCTAGTGAGGCTTGGTGAAGTGATTCTCCTCGATGATATATGTTTATGGCTATTTCTTTGCCTAGATGGGGTATTGTATTGGTTAGTTTTCAGATTAAATTGCATTTCTCCGAGTTGCTAAAGTGTTTGCCTTCACTGGTGTGGTTTTAGGTCTTGAGAATTTTAAGTATTTTTGATAGCTCATGCCCTCCAGCAGATATGGGGTGCGTTATTTGCATTTTCAGTCGATGATTTACCTTTTTACATAATTTATGTATTGTGGATTGGTATGATTTATCTCGGATATGTTAGATTTAGATACTAAAGTCGATTTGAATGGTTGGTAATGATATAGGTTTACTGGTTCAGTTTTGACTTGACTCTTTGGAATGGCGATTGGGAAGTATGATAAATTTGGATCATTAGTGCCTACCCATTCTTAGTTTTAAATTAAGATATTTGAGATCGAGCGATTCAACCTTAGTATTGAGATTTCAGCTTGGTGTTGTAGAGCCCTCGTGTAACTTTTGTTTTAGACTTGTCTTCGTTTAGATTTCATTTATAGGCTGGTTGAGCCTACTCTGTGGTTGTCTATTCGGTCTTCTTGACGTCAGTTGGATTATAGTTGATAAGTGTTCAGATGATAGCCCGTGGGCCCTGTATTAGTTGTTTCAGTTTTGACCTCGAACTCAGTTTTCTTAGGGAATTTTGGATGATTTACTCAGTGGGAGTAATATACCTGAGTTGGATTTAGTATGCCTTTATTTTCGATTGGTGGAACATCCGGGAGTGAAATATTCAGTCATAAGTAGTTATAAATTGAATTTTGAAATTTTAGTTTGATTTTCTTTTGGACTGGTTGCAGCATTGGCACGGATTGCATTTCTTGATTATCTCTATTTGTATGCCCAGATAATGCTTTATGATCTTATTTCCATGTTTGCCTTAGGGACTTTCAGCGAATCAGCTTTAGTTCTTTGATTTCTCCATGATGAGATGGAGTCGATAAGACTTACGTGATTTTCTTCCTGGTTTGGAGTTGAGAGCATGTGTAAAATTGTTAAGGAATGTTATTTTTGGGTTTGGAGTTGGTTTTATGACTTATGTCTTGGTTTGCTTTTAGCTTGGATGAGCCTTTGTTGATTTATATGGGTATAGAGATGGTACTAGCATGATGTGATTCAGATGTGTGTGCATCAACCTTTCCAGCTCAGTTGGAGGCCAGTTAGCGGTTAAGTAAAGTTGGTTGTATTGGAAGTAGAATGAGAGTGCTTGTTGAAAAAGGGATACTTGTGAAAAAATCCCTTAGAAGTGTTTTCTCTCTGTTGAGGCTACTTGGGAAGTCGTTCTTGAAGCACGCGAGCCTAGTACCTCATCCTTTCGAGTTTTTGAGATTCTTTCTATCTATTGACTTTTGGGGACGAAAGTTTTTTTAGTAGTGGATGTGTAATGACCCTTCAGGTCATTTTCCATGTTTATGCTTATCTTTACCGTTTGAGCTTCTCCATAGCTGCCCCAAGTCATTTATGACTTGCTGGGACCGACAGTTTGGTTACCGGGCAGATCGTTTAGCTTTTAGAGCCAATTCCCTGTTTAGAAGTCTTCACTGTTCCAAATAGCCACCGAGTGAAAACTTCAGCGAAACGATCTCGAATGCAAATTCTGACTACGCCAGCAGATTTCGAATATCAATTCTAGTTTGGGTAAACCTTTGGTTCGGGTTCCAATGAATCCGAGCTCATTTTGAGCTATTAAGCGGAATTTATTAAAAATGAAACTATAGGTGTGGGCCTCACTTTTTGCCGAAACGATCTCGGATGAAAGTTTTGATGATTCCAATAAATTTAAAATGTGGTTTACACTCAAATTTCACTATTGGAGTATATATTTTGGATTCCGAATGAGTTTCGAGGGTCAAAAATAAGTTTTTGACTTTGCTGGTGGCCCAGACAGCGACTGCGGATCTCCAAAGCTGGTAGGAGTATTTAACCACCCTATAGGCTGCGTTTTCCACCATTTTTCACTCATTTTTGAGAGCCTAAAACCCTAAATGGGTATGATAACTCAAAATTGAGTCTTATGGATGTCTAGGGAGCTTGGTAAACATCTTTTATCATGATTATCATCCGGATTAAGGTAAGATTTTATCACTTTATTGGTGAATTTCTTAGTTCCTGACCCAAAATTCCAATTTAGCTTAGGGCTTGATTTAGCCCTACATTTGGTTTGTTTTCACCAATTCATTAAGGGTTATGATTCCTTGGTGATGTATGAGCATTAGGTTGACCTCAAAAATACGATTTCCGTATGTGGGACCTACTTGAGATTTTTCGGTGTCATTTTTGAACCCGAAGCACAATAGTGCAATATGGGTATCATTAGACTCTTATTGATGAGTAGATTATATTTTTGATAGTGTGATGGCATTTTGGGGATTGTGAAGTAAAAACGAGTATGTGGTGCTTGAAGTGTGATTTTGCAGTTTAGCCTCGAGGTAGGCTTCTGTTTACTCTTCTTCATGGATGATGTATGATACATATTGCGTGTGAATATGAATGTTAAGATTGATATTGGATAGAATGACTTAATGTTGACTATACATATAAGTTTGGGGATTAGATGGGGGTTTTGACCCTTAGGTTGAATTACTTAATACCCTTGTAGAATCCTATTGCCTTCTCCCTAGTTTGGGTAAATTTGTAGCATGGATATGATATAATGCAATCCTTGGAATATGGTTTTAGCATTTGAATCATGATTTGTATATTTAGCCTTTTGGGCTAGTGTGATAGTTTTGGAACCATAAGTTTGGTAGATTTGACTTGAGTACCCTTGTTTCTAGTCGAAGTTACTATTTTAGGCTTTAATATGGCTTACTTGATATCTAGAAGATGAACTATTGATACCCGATTCGAGTCCGGAGAATACTATTGAGATGATATTGATTCCCGGCAAGGCCGAAGGATATTATGATGATATTGATACCCGGTTTGAGTCCGAAGAATACTATTGAGATGATATTGATTTCCGACAAGATCAGAGGATATTATGATGATATTGATACTCGGTTCGAGTCCGGAGGATACTATTGAGATGATATTAATTCCCAGCAAAGCTGAAGGTTGATTACGATGATGATGGTCCTGATAAGGACAGTTATTATGAGTTTTGATAGTGATGGTATACTTTGCATTCATACCTGCATGTGCATCGCCTATCATCAGTATGTACCTATGTCTTTCAGCCGGTATAGGACGGTTGCATAGATATGGGTAAAGAATATGCCTTGTATTGTTATATGTTGATTGAACCTTCTAAGTCTGGGGCGGTGGGGGTAAGCATAGGCTCAGCTAGGTATTTGGTTGTCCGAAGTAGCCGGTTATTTACGATGTTATTGATATTGTTATTATCATTGTTATGATCATTATTATGG
>NC_061119.1:143797183-143927468 GCF_002878395.1 Capsicum annuum
CTCTAAGTTGTATTCAGGGGTAAGTTGAAGCCGTGTATTTCTCCTTGATATATCACTTTTGTACTCTGATTATGTTTAGAAGCTCTTGTACTGATACCACTAGGTTTTGGGATTTGTCTATGTATTGATTTTTATCTCATATATTCTGCATTCTTTTCCTTATGTTATTGAGTAGTCCGTTACTAGCCATTCCAGACTACTGGTTGGCTTGCCTACTGGTGGGTTATGGTAGGTTCCATCATGACCTGAAAAGTTGGGTCGTGATATCTTTCCAGCACAGCTGGTTTCACCTTAATTCGATTTCAATGTAGAAAGTTATGCTCATTTTACCTCAGCGTGTCCGTCTGGCAATAAGGTGATGAATTGAAGTGATAAGCCGTCAACTAAGTAATGAGATATTAACCTCATCGTCAGCCTTGACCAGAATATGATTCAATCCAGCTACAAGGTGACGACTTGGGTTGACAAGCCGTCAACTAGTTGACAAGCTGTCAACCACATTGTTATCCTTACACAGAAAGGGTCCAAGTCCATCTATGGGTTGACGACTTAGTTGATAAGCCATCAACTAGTTGACAGGATGTCAACTAAGTCATCAACTAAAAATTTCTGTAATTTTATTCAATTTCTTTAGGGGTATTTTGGTATTTTTCTCACCCTGAAACCCTACCCCACGACTTAAAACATGGCTTAAACGCTATTTTTTCCATCATCATGTCAGTTTCTCATCATTCATTCTCCTCTCCACTCTCAAGAGAGAAAGTTAGGGTTTCTTTCAAAAACCCATGCTTCCAAGGCTTAGATTCAAGATATCACAAATTTTGTTCATCAAAGTACGTAGGACTATCCTAAATTTCATGGTCGTAAGTTTCAAAGTTTTTACAAGATCTAAAGTATATGTATGTACGCACGTATTATGAGATTTGAGATTTTTTTTAGAGCATGCATTAGGAACCCCAATTTATGATGAAATCTTGTTTAAATCATGAGAGTTTTTCCTAAACTTGAATTATGTTCATGTGTATGGATGTTACAAGTACAAAAAGTTATATGAAAGCATAATTTACGGAATTCCCTTTCTTGTTATGAAACCCTTTGTCTTAACAATTTTTGTAGATTGTTTACACGGATGATTAAAAGTTTGAGTTTACATATTTTGCTAATGTTTATGGATTGTTATTGTTTTATGAACGAATGAGAGGGGTTTTCTTTTTATTTTATAAATGCTCATATTTCCTAATAAAAGACTTGCATGTGAATGATATAAGACATGACCATCATAGATAAAGTATAGAAGAGAGAAAGTGTTTTATTTTCATGTGGTTTTGAAGTATGAACTTTTGCCTGATTTATTTTAAATCTTTTGGGTGGTCAATAACACGCTTTGAAATAAGAAGGACAGTAGAGATGCTGTGGTATGAAATGAAGGACTTGTAAGTCTGGGTATGACGATACCCTATTTATGATGTGCCCTAAACAGAATAAGAGAGAAATAATTATAAGAAGAAAGCACGATTTTAAGAGTCTAAAATGGGGGCTTAAGAAAGCTAGATGGTTACCCAAAGAAGGTACGAGTTTAGATAACTCATAGCCCAAAATCGTGATTTGCTGACACGGGTTTTGTGTTGCCCTGAAATAGGGTATTGTATGCTGGCGACAGCCTTGTAGCGTAGTAGAGATGCAGAGACTCCAGTCCTTGCGGTAACCTTGGGTTGGGGGCTTGGCCGCCGAGTCAAGAGCGGATTCCATATAGCCCGTGAAATTATAGATTGTAGGGTGTACCATCTAACTCTGTAGAGAAATGAAGAGTTGAGTCATGATTTCAAAAAAAATGTTTTGATACTCGTCAAATTATGTCCATGTGTTTTCAATTACCTTATGCTAAATTGATTTATGAAATACTCTCACTTACGTTGTATAAAATATATGTTATTTTTGGATTTTCTACGTACCAGTACTTTCAAGTACTGACCCCCTATATTTCAGGTTTTGAGGCCCAGTCACATGGTCCTGCAAACCAATAGATTGTTCCAAGAATTCAGAGTTGCTGAGTCTCTCTTGCTTCGAAAGATAGTCTATTCTTATGTTAGTTTAGTTATTTTATGGTCCGGCCGAGGGCCTTGTCTCAGCCTAGACAGTTAGTATTCAGTAGAGGCTTCGTAGGCAAGATGTAAGTATTATGTCGTCAAAACTTTTGGACACAATTTGATTATAAATTTTCATTGCACACGGTCATATCTTTCGCATTTGATGTATGTAAGGATTATGTTCATGATAGCATGTTACGGGGTCTCTCGGGCCTTTGTGATTCGGGATGTCTATAACGACCAAAGCCTCGGCCCGGGTCATGATATTTTTTGTCAGGAATCAAAAATACCTTTGGGGCGCCACAACAAATCGTTACAGCTTCAGCGCCTAGTGAAGAAAAAGAACAATCAACTTAACTTTACTTGTTTCACAACAAATCGGTATCAATTTTCTCAAATTATGCAATTTGGTTTTCTTTTTTCTGCTTTTATCTCCCAAAGCAACTACTATAGATTCAGGAGGATTTAATGAAGAATATAAATTTATATTGAATATGGAGATCGAAGACAACTTTTAATCTAAATCTATATTCAGGGCAAAGGGCTTAACGAAGAAGTGCCAAAGCATGCATGTTAAACTGGTGCAATGTTTTTCTATAATTTTATTGGCCTTTTTTTATTTTAATTTTTTTTTAATTTATTATATATTTTTAAAAAATATGTAAAAATTACTATAATTATAATAATTAATTATTTAAAATAGATAAAATATTGTTTGACTCTCATCAGTGTCACCTAAATTAGAATAGATGAAAAAAATTATAAATCACAATAAGTAAAAATTTAAATTATTTTTAAAATATAATTGACTATCAATGCCACAAAAATTTAATTTAATCTGTTATATATTTAAAAAAAATACTATAAATTACAGTAATTAACAACTTAAAAAAACTTAAAAGATATAAAATAGTTGGTTAACTCTCGAAATTATATCAGTGCCACTTAAATTGAAATAGAATAAAAATATTATAAATCAAAAAATAAATTATTTTTAAAATATAATTGACTATTAATTGCGCAAAAGTCTGGACAAGGAAAGTAACATATATTATTTAAAAATTGCATAAAAAGTATTATAAATTACAATAGTTAATAACGTAAAATATCTAAAAAAATATGATTAATTATCTAAATTCCATTTGTGTCACATAAAATAACATATATTTTTTTGTGTCACAAAAAATATATATATTGGGTCCGGGATAGCACGAACCCCTCAATATCTAGTATAATAATAAAGAAAGCATTAAAGGCCGCTGGTGCAGCACCTTTCAATGGTATCCATTTTCATTTTTCTTTTCTTATTTTCTTAGATATTTTATTTTTCAAAATTAACTCACTCTTTACCCTCAATAATTATACTCTTAGGTTGTATTAATAATATTCATAACTCTTCATTCTTTTATATTCATAACCATAATAATTCAATTTTACATTAAAATTCATAACTCACGCTTTTTTATCCTCATAAATTATACTCTTAATTAGTATTAATAATATTCATAACTCCTAATTTTTTTATATTATAACCCCCAATAATTTAATTTTACATTAAAATTTCAATGTCATCCATTCTTGCTTTAAAGAGAAATGATATTAAAATGTTTGTCTCATTTTGGAGTTAATTCCTCATATTATCTTCGAACTATTGATAATATCTCACAAAAATCATTTTTGTATTTTTTATGACAAAAATGTCATTGAACTATTACTTTGTCTCTCATATTATCATTCTAACATATTAAGCTACTAAACTCACTTAATTTTCTTAAGTGATATTTTAAATTCAATTTTAATGAAATATTCATTAAAATATACAACTCAATACACAACAAAAAATAATTTTAGTATAAAGGCAATTAAATCTATCAAATTTTATTATAAAAATAATAAAATTCATCCAAATAAAATAGATTTTAAACAAAGACAAATTATACATGGTGAAAATAATTTTAAAAATTTTAAAAAAAATATGAGATTTTATAGGACCCTTTTTAAAAAAAAATTAA
Organism: Capsicum annuum; assembly: GCF_002878395.1. Taxonomy (NCBI): domain Eukaryota; kingdom Viridiplantae; phylum Streptophyta; class Magnoliopsida; order Solanales; family Solanaceae; genus Capsicum; species Capsicum annuum. The sequence continues at coordinate 143,801,283 of NC_061119.1, forward strand.
GGAATCACTCTCTCCATTTCATATTATTTATCCACTTTTCTCTACACATTCCATAAAAAATTACAAATAAGAAGGATAATTTACTAATTTATCTTGTAATTTTTTAATACATTCTATTGGTGTCTTCATAAATACTAAAATTAACAATATAAGAATTTTTTTTGGGAACTTTATTATATCATACTTTCAAATGAATTAATATAAAGATAAATAATAATTTAATTTTAGTCCTATAAATCGATAAGTAACTTAGAATATATGGGACAAAAAGATTAGTTAATACTCTCCTTGTTCTTAAATAAGTAACAAAAGCAAAATATAAGTTAATATAATTTAATGTATATGTTTTAAAAATTTTATATTTATTTTAATTTTTTTTTGAATGTATACTATTAATAAAAAATTCAAAATTCATAAACTTTATATTCTGATTCCATAAGTGAAACATGTAAAGAGAAAAGTCTATAAATAATATGAAATGGAGAGAGTATACTTTTCTTTTAAATGGTCCTATAAAATTTTAGGTATTTTTTAATTTTTTTTAAACATCTCAATATGTCTAATTTTTGTTTATTTAAAAATGTATATTTTATTTTGGTGGATTTTATTGCTTTTTATATTAGACCCATTTTTTGTTATGTACTTGGGGTGGTATAATACGATGAATTGTCATTAAATTTAAACTTAATTAAGTGAATTTAGTAGCTTAAAATATTAGAATGACAATATGAGAGATAAAGTATTAGTTCAGTGACATTTTTGTCATAAAAAAAATAAAAGTGACTTTTGTGAGATATTGTCAATAGTTCAATGACAATATAAGGAATTAACATACTAGAATTTTTAAAGTATCTTTTTGCTCTATATATTACTTTGTTGGGGTAACTTTCTTTTATGTTGTATGTAGTTTGTTGATAAATTTTTAATATTTTTTTGTCAATCTCATTAGAACTTTTGTTATAAATGATGATGAAGATTAATATTGCGGGATGATGAAGATTAACACCACGATTGGTATATTCATAGAATATGTTGTGACGCTAATAATTTATACAATGAGTCAAGTTTTATTTAAACAGTTATTTATTTTTTGGATGTATATTTTTAAAATTTATTCTTCTATCTCAAATAAATTTATATTAATATCTTTTTGTGAATTTATAGGTTACTTTTCAATTACATAAAACACAAAATAAATTTGTGTAAGCAGTTGATTTACTATTCAAGAAGAAGGGAGTTCTTCTTTTGTTTAAATTTAAAAGGACAACAGCAGCCACAATTTCAAATACAATAGAGAAGTTAAAGGATACCTCTAAGGCATCGAGATTTTTGTATCTTGGGGTTATGTACGAAACAACACCCACCTCCTATTTCTTCATAAGTAACCAATTCTTTAATCACCTTAATCACTGATGAAGAGTTTGCATTATCAGAATATTTTTAGACTCAAAGATAACATTGCCTACTGATTGCTCCAATCCGCTTTCTTTTCCCAAACCTTCTTCATCTTTGTGAATCTACAGGTTACTTTGCAATTACATAAAACACGAGCAAGTTTACTTTTTTTTAATTGTTTTAGCATTCATCTTGTCAACAACCTTTTTTCCTTTTTTTCTTTTTTCATTTCAGGAAACAATCTTTTTCTTATGTTCTTAACAACAGATCGGCATACAAATAACGTATTCTGACTATCACTATTTGTAATTTTTTTAGAGAAATTATTTGTATGTATGAGCGAGGTGATTCTTTTTTCCTCTTCGATCCATAATTCTAGCATTTTTTAAATAGACTAAAGATTTTATTTGTTTAGTTAACTATCTTTTAGAATGTAAATTAGATTGTAGTTTTCAAAATACATATTCATAAGAAAATTGTTTATGATATGTCAAAATGACGTTCTCAAATTTTTTCAATCTTCATATATCATTACTACTATCTATTGGTATAAATTCATCGAGCTTATAATTTATAAAATTCAAAAGTGATTGAATAGGATAAAAATGATTCGGTAAGTTGTTTGTCTCTCTACATTCATTTTTTTTTTCCTAAGAGGAATCTGCTTCTTTCTCTGAATGAAAATATGACAAGGATTATTATAATTGAGCAATGATAGAAAAATTTAGTTAAGATAAAAATATTTTTCTAAATGTGCCCTAAAATTAGTTAAAAGTGGAAGAAGAATGAATTTGATTGACAAAAAATGAAAATAAGACAAAAAAGTGCATTAAAGTTTACAACTTAAGATATATTTCGTCAATATTCAAATATATGTATAATTCAAGGTAAAAAAGTGCATTAAAGTTTACAACTTAAGATATATTTCGTTAATATTCAAATATATGTATAATTCAAGGTAAAGGTTAGATCGTAAATTTTTTTAAAAGTAGAAAGAGTTTAAAATATTTAGATGGAAAGATTAATTAAATTTAGAATTGTAACTGATGCTATTTGAACTGCAACAAAATTTTAAATATTTATTGGACGGATAATCATGAGGATAATAAAATTTTTATGTTTCCAACTCTCTAAATTTATAAGGCTACTTTATTGGGATAAAAGAAAATGCACTATTTCCACCCTGAACTATAAACAAAATTGTTGAGACACACTCTAACTTAAAAGGGGTCCTATTACCCCTGAACTAATTAAAACCATATTTTTGGCAACCTTAAGGCCTACGTGGCACACTGTGTGAATCAACATACTGAAGGTCCACGTAGGCATACTTATGTTCCATGTAGACACTTAAGATTGTCAAAAATATGATTTTAATTAGTCTAGGGGGTAATAGGATCTCTTTGTTGGGATGTATCTCAGCAATTTCATTTATAATTCAGCATGAAAACAATGCATTTACTCTTGGGATAATTATTTCTACTTCTAAAGAAGGTTGATTTTAAAAATTTAACTCAAATTATTAATTTTGTGTGATTCGTCGATGTTTGTTATATAAGGGGACATCGAGAAATAATGCTGAAATAATTATAAAAGTAGGGTAGATTACATGAACGAAATTTATTAAAATGAAAAACAATTGGGAAAAGAATAAGAAAAAAATGTGTAGACAATCAATAAAAATAACAAAAAGAAAAGAAGGAGATTTTTAAAAGTAAGGTAATTAAAGCATTGTTATCAACTTTGAAAATATAGTAGAGAAAAATCATCATTTCACCCCCTGAATTTATTCGCTTGACTCATTTTAACCCTTAAACTAAACTTATAATTATTTACCCCCTTAACAATTTTATAGTGAATTAAATGTCACCCTAAAGATATTATACCACTCTCACAACAGAGAGTATATTACACGCGTTCACATTTCAGCGCCACATCACTGTCACGTCGGAGCCATATAAATAAAATATTTTTCAAAAATATTATATATATATATATATATATATATATATATATATTTATATATATATATATATACAAATTTTTTTAAAAAAAAACCCACACGTATTTTCTTTCTTCTTTAACCCCCTCCCCCCTTTTACCCAGGTCTCCTCCTACCCCATCGAGCCCACCGCCCCCACCCCAGCAAACAGCCCCTTACCCCATCTCCAATTTTTTTATTTTCCTCCATTAACACCATATATATCACTCCCTATTTTCTTTCTTTTTCAAACCATCCCTCTATCTTTCTCCTCTTTCAGCCCACCCCTATCCCCACTCCTGCAAACAGCCCCCCAGCTTGCCTCCATTTTTTTCATTTTTCTTCATTAACACCGTCAGAGAACAATCACGAAGATACCAAATTAATATTTTTTCTTCATTAAACACCATCTTAATCTTCAATTCAACTCTCTCAACGTTTTCAACCACTTCACCTTTGAAAATGTAAATAATTATCATTTTCAGAACTAAAATACCAAGAAATTTCTTTGTTACAAGTGACATAAATAAAGAATAGAAAAGAAACAAATCCACTCCGTTGTCAGTATTTCTTGTTAATGAAGCAATTTAATGTCTTCGTTGGAGAATGCGTTAATGGAGAAAAATGAAAAAAAATGAAGGAGAGTGTTGTTGGAGAATGTGTTTGAGGTTGTTAATGGAGGAATTAATAGTTGAAGAAAATGAGTGTTGTTGTTAGTTGATGTATTGGAGAAGTAAAGGGTGTGACGTGCGGGGTGGGGATGAGAGGTGAAGGGGGTGGGGGCATTGAAGAAGAAATGGATGATTTATATATATATATATATATATATTAATAAAAGTGGGACCATCTCAATTTTTTAAATAAAAGACGCATTTTTGTTAAAAATGAAAAAATTCACGTCAATATTAGGTGATACTAATTCACTTTAAACCTATTAAGAAGATTAAATAAACGTGTGTTAAGTTAAAGTGCTAAAGTAAGTTGTGAGGACAAATTCAGAGGTGAAATGATGACTTTTCTCAATATAGTATGAATAACATATAATATTAGTTGAAGTTTGAGAAAAGATAAAGTTAAATTAATGAGATAATAAGGATTATTATTTTTAATAATTATTTATGTAATAATAACCATTAAATTATATTTTAATTTATCTATAATAATCTCCGTGAATAAGTTCACTAGTTAAGTGATACTCAAATGCCACTACAGGACTCCAGCATCGTTTCTGTTGGAAAAAGAAGTTATGTTGTCCAATTTATCAAATAAGATAATTTTATAACTTTATGTTTTTCATTTGGCTTAAGTCATCGCCAGACATCTTAAGTAATCCCAAAAATTCACTTATACCCCTCAACTAAGTCATGTTCCTATCAGACACTTCAAGTACTAAAATTGGTACCTATCAAGCACAAAATGTTGATTTGGCAAGTAGAGTGTAACACACTTTGCTTGAGCGCGTGAATAGTAGAATAAATAATATTTTATTTTTTAATTAAAAATTAATATTTAAATTATTTTATTAATATAATTTTTAATTATTATAACTTTTTAATTTTTAGCCTTACTGTCCTCTAATTCATTCTTACTCGAAAAACTAAACTTTCTTGAAGCTAATTCAGATCTTACATCATTCAAAGCACTTCTTAACAGTCCATTTTCAGCTTGTATTGTCTCCAACTGCTGCTTCACATCCTAACAAGCTTATGCCAACTTGACATTTTCGAGCAAATTCTTCTTCCCTTTCTTCGACTCATCTCTCGATACGTGCCTGTTCATCAAAACAGGCCTTTCCAATGTGCACGTAAGGTATTTGATAAAATGAGTAAACCAGATGTGGTTTCTTGTCTTAGTCTTATAGTTGGAAAAAATTGAGAAAAGGCCTCGTGTTAATGGAGAAAAGGCCTCGTGTTATATGTATTAGAGGCCTTTTCTCCATTTTGAAGCATAAAATTAGGAAAATCATTTATGGGTTCATGCAATAGAACAATTTTAGAATTTTAGAGTTGATTTTTCGGCGAGTTTCGTCAGAAAATATCTACTGTGTTGCTGCTCTCGTGTGTGTGTGTGAACTGTGAAGGACGGCGACTCTCTGTGTGTGTGAACTGTGTGTGTGAGTGAACTCTGTGTGTCTGTGTGTGAACTGTGAAGACGCCGGGGGAGGGGGATGTGAAGATGACGACTGGGTGGGATAAGGGTGCTTTTCTTTTTTTTTTTTTAATTAAAAAATTATTATTAAATAAATAAATAAATGAAAAAATAGAAAAATCAGCAATTCCACATATAATTTTTTTTTCCACGTATTTTTTCTAATTGGTTAATTTTGCCACGTCAGGCGAGTGTATTACCCACACTCTATGCTTGTTGCTGATTAGGCAAAATATGCCTAAATGGATCAAAATTCGGGTGGGTTAAGTGTCTGATAAGTACAAGCCTTAGTTGAGGTGTCTAAGTGAATTTTCGGGATAACTTTAGGTGCCTAGTGATGACTTAAGCCTTTTACGTTTTATATTAAACTAGTCTAGATATACGCGCCTCGCCCGTGTACCTCAATTTAATGAGTTCAATTTTATAAAATCATTCAAAATATATAAAAAAAAAAAACATGATGGTCTTTCAAAATGTTTATTGTATTTTTTGTTTGTTTAGCATCTTGACATTAGGACAACTTTCAGTTATTATCTAATTCTATGAAAAAAATAAAAATTTACCATCACCTCTTCTCTCTTTCTTTAATCTTCACAACCTTTTCTTCCAGCAGCTTCAATCAGAGGCGGAGCTACAATGTAATACGGGGATTCGGGTGAACCCAATAATTTTTGCGTAGGCCGTATATTTGTACTGAAAAAGCACGAAATATATAGTTATATAGCTGGGAACACACATCAAAATGCAAGCAGATGGCTCAATGGTTACGTGCGCGCAACAAAAAGTCTTTTTCCCCAAGATTGTGGGTTTGAAACCCACCGTAACATATTTTTTTAATTACTTTTGTTTTTTGCTCTTTGCGCACTTTGTATCATTTTTCTCTTTCTCAATTTTTCCATTTTCTCAATATATAGATCTTTCGTATTTTGATGAAAAAACATAAACTAATATAATTGAAAGAAGTAAAAAAAAAAATGACGTCTTCTACCATTTTGTTAATCTTTTAAAAAAAAAAACAGAAAGCTTATAATTAAAAAAAGTAAAAAGAACGACGTCTTTAATCTAAAACAAAATTATGTAATTTTTTTTTTTAAAACATAAACACTTATATTTATGTAGTGTTTAGGTAGTTCGTGGCTTTCTAATTTTATCAAATATCAGTACTTGTTAGTTAGTTTGGAGGTTTATATATATTAGCTTGAAATCGTTGTTTTGTTTTATAATTTAGAACCCCCATACCTCAAATCTTGGCTACACTTCTGTCTTCAATTTCATATCAACACAATTATCATTTTGTTTGAATTAGTTTCTTCGGAAGCTTCCTCAATTTATTTGTTCAACCCAATTAATTTTTCAATAATATTCAATATATTGAGAAGATTCCTCAAAAGATATTTTTATCAACTAACATTTATAATCAGAATTTTATAATAGTAGGTAGATAGACTGAACTCAATTTACGATGAATGATGTACTTGATCTGCTTTCAAACTTAATTAGTAAGCCCAAAATTGAAATCTTAGACTATAATCCTAAATTTATATGTTCATCATTCAAACAAAAGTTATGCATCATCAAAAAAAAGTCATAGTTCAACAAAAGAAGAAAAAAAAAGAAAGAGATAAACCTTTTATATTTTTGACGACTTCATTCGGTGGCGATATGCTTATTTCTTCCAAATTTTGATAAAAAATCTTCCACTGAAAGAGAAACACGAGAAATTATCAAAAAAAGAAAATTCATTGTCTTGTTAATTATTTAATCATAATTTATACATAATCTTTAAAGTTATTAACTAAAAGGAATAACAAAAGATGAAGAAGATGATAATCATGAATACACATAAAAAAGATGACTTGACTTAATAATAAAATAAGACAAAAAAGCACAATTAGAGCTATGTTTTTCATAAATTTTGATTCAAAATATTAGTTAAATAGAATTGTAAAAATTCTTTTTCTATATAAGGTAAACTTCTAATTGATTTAGACGTGTTAATATTAAGAATTCTTACTTAGATTAAATAATCAAACCAAAAAAAAAGATATAACTAAAATTATTTGTGAACACAACTTTTATCCAAAAGCATACGTACGTGATTTAAGGAAAAAATGCCAAAACAGTACTATCAATTAATTAAAGGTTTTAAGGATTTTCTTAAGATACAATTTTAATTTATTTAAAATTCTTAAATTTTAGATATATAATTCAAATAAGGAAAAGTTTAAGAACTAAGTCTTAATGAATTTTTAAGAAATAATAAAAAAATGATTTTGTGAATTATTTAATGAAGGGCAAAAGTTCAAATCACTTTTTAAGGGTCTTCACACTTCTAATATATTATAGATATAAATTATAGATAAGTGCATAAAAAAACATATCATCCATTTCTAAATATTTAACATTCTTACCTAAAAATAAGTATTTTTTAATATTTATTATTTTAAAAATTAAAATAATATTAAGTATATTATGCTTTCTTTTATCCTTAACAAACTTTTTATTTATCAAAGAGATATTCAGTTTTCATTAATTAAAGAGCGATGATTAAAGAAATTAAATATGAATATTGTGATAAAAACACAATATTTTGTAAGGAATGTAAAAATAAAAAGTGTGACAAGTATTTAGAAATGGAGAGATTAGTAGTAAAATGTCGAATTTAGTTACTCCATATGTCCTAATTTATTGACATTCTTTCTTTTTTTAGTTCATCTAAAAAATGTTATATTTTTTTATTTAGCAATTACTCTATCCGTTTCATTTTACTCGTCCTAATTTGACATTACATATTGATTAAAAAATAATTAATAACATGACTACTTTATCATAACATTCGTATTAAATGATGTTTATATTTTAATTTGGAAAAAAAATAATTAATACTAAGGATAAAAATGAAAAAAAATTGTCTTGTCTTGATTAATGAAAAATTACAGGTAAAATGAGAAATCAAAATTAAGAAATTTAGGAAGAGTAAATAGAGCAGTGGAAATATTTAATGACATCATTTTTATTTTGTTTTTATTAAAGGTTAACTACTAAAAGGTAACATTAAAATGACCTTATTAAGAGTAATTTAATAAACATAACAAAATTTTCTCTTATTTCTTAAACATTATATTTGATTAAATGATGTCACATAAATTAGGATGAAGAGGGTATTTCCTTCGTTTCATTTTAGTTGCCCATTATTAAATAAATTATTTTATTTTACGTATCTAGTTTATAAATTCATAAGAAGTTTATTATGTTGGAAACTGAATAAAGTATTTAATAATATGAGTAAAGTAGATATAAAATGTTTTTTTTTTTTTTTTTTTTTTTTTTGAAATTAGACAAGTAGTAAAATTTATTTGAGTGAGAGCAAATATGACCGAGGCAAAACCCTCTTTTTGAACCATCCACATTATTTACCGGTCCTCTGAACGAACAAAAGCCTAGCCAATTTCGATTGACAACACTACAAGGTAATTTGTTTCTTTAAATACCCACTAGCTTGGACTAGGGCTGTTTTGTTAATCAATTTGCGTTTTGTGGGTTTTGTAGTTTAGTTGAGGCTGAGGATGAAGAGGGCAATGCCATGGAGTGATGAAGAAGAAGAAGAAGACGATACATCCTCCTCCTCCGATGATACTGACGACAATTTGGGGTCTGCCAACATCAATGCTAAACATAAATCTTCTCAAGGTACCAACTCTTTTCCTTCATTGACCACTAGACAAGTATGTTTTTGCTACCAAAAAAAGGAATACTACTTTGAAAGCAAACTACAGGTAACTGCTTGCATAGCTAGAAATGTAAAAGAGAGCAAGTAATCTGGAAAATATGATCATTTGTGTCCTACCGTGTTGTCGTTGATGTTGTTGATGTGGATAAAATACTGATACCCCAGTACGTTACTACTGCTTGTTTATTAATGTTCTTCGTTCCAATTAGAATTGCTCCCTATTCCTTCGCTGAGAATTCTAAAGAATTATTTATTTTTAAGGCTTTCTAGCATAGTTTAATCTGGTGATGGAGATCAGCATAGACGCATGAAATAAATCACCAAATCCTTGAATTTACTGAGTCTCAAATTCCACCAAGGATCTTAATTCAAGCCATTTTGTATTCTAGCATCAATATTGTTATAAGTCGGTGTGTATGGGATTCTACTGCACTTACTAGTTATTTGCTAAGTTACTCGGACTCTTCACTTTCGGTGCCGCACCCGTGTTGACACGATATGGGTGTGGGATCCGTACCCGATGTGGTCAACCGATTTTGGGTACTTTGACCAAAATCGATTGGGAAAGTCCGGACAGATTTAAGAAATTCTATAATCAAAATAAAAGCTAAGGTGAAATTGAAGAAAATGAAATACCTTGTATATAGAAATTTCTATGTTATTGCTTTTCTTTTTATCTCCTTTCAAGATTTTCTTCTTGAAAAATATTTTCTCCTTAAGTTTTTCACATAATATATCAAAATTTATGTTTTATAACTCTATTTTTAGATATTTAAATTATTTTTCACCGAATCCCCGCACCTGTATCCATCCCTAGATCCATATCCCCAAATCTTTAAATTGAGACCGTGAAGGATCCGACCTCTAGATCCGTGCCCGGACACCCGCACCCGAGTTCGAGCAACTTAGGTTATTTGTGACATTGGGTGCAAAGTTAGTATAAAAATATGTTCATTTAGGGTCTTTTGCTTTTGATAGCAAGTTTCTACAGCTTCTTCATGCTCTTAAAGTTATTTGGTGCATCCTTCTTTGGGAATTGTAGTGAATCTAGCACTTATTTATTCTAGTGATGGAGAACCACATAGATGCATAGAATAAATCACTAGAGACTCCATGATATCCATGAATTTACGAAGGCTCAAATACCTAGGATTCAGAAAAACTAATTTTAATTCTAGCCTCAATATAGTAGCTCTGGTCATATAACTTAACTGCTGTGCCTACTGGTAATTTGTGACGAATGACAAGGAGTGCAGAGTTGGTATGAACATGATATATTTTCAAAAGTAATTTCAATATGCATACACAGTTCAAGCCAAAGGCTATTGATGTGCTCCCACATACTACTGTAGGCTATAGCTACCACTATATAAATGACATAGGAGAGTAACTTTGTTGTTTCGTCCTATATGCCAGAAAAAAAGTGTCAATACTTGATGCGTAATGGTTAATATTGCCTATGTTCAGTTGAGTCTGCAAAGCGGAACAGAAAAGGTGTGGACATTGAAGCTCTAAGCCGCCACGGGTATAAAGGTGGATTATCTGTCCTGAAAGTTCCACCACCCAAGGAGCCAGAACAGGAACAAAATTGGTCTTGGTCAAGTGGGAAGGAAACTCGGGAAAAAGAGAAGGAAGAAACTTATGAGGAGCGTCAGAAGACGAGGGCTTCACTTGCGGAAGCAGAGGAACTGGTTCATGCACGAACTCAGAAAGAGAGGAAGAACTTTTCTTTCTCACAGAAGGAGAAGAGGAAGAGAGATCTTGGTCAGGCTAGCAGAGGGAAGAGTTACGTTGAAGAGGAAAAGAGGCTGCTAAGGGATAATGGCGTTTACTCTGGGTTTGATTCCTGATTCACGAGCTGTTCTTTTTAGCATTTTTATCATGTAAAGTGTTGTAACAGTTGGTTATGACTACCGTGCACTCCAGAATATTGTTGTCAACATGAAAATGAATTTATGATACCTCCATGGTCATTGCTTAAGTACCAACGGATAAATCTAGTCAAAGTTGATGGTCAAATATCCATCTGATGCGCTCAATATTGTAGTTCTGTCCAGTGGCTTTGTCTTTGCTTGTTAAGTGCTCAAGTCATAAGTTTTGAAAAAGGTGTTAATGCCAACTTCCTCAAGTTTTACATATTAATGCACCCAGGGACCTAGCTGCCCCTTGTGAAGGGAACTTGTTTACTTTCTTCTCTAGGACGGGAGAGTATATTGTGTTAGCTTAAAGTATTCTTCATAAATAGCTACCCCCTTGGCTCAGTTTATATAATATACTGCTCTTTTCATTTCGAAATTACTGTTTCCGCTAAGGCAGCCTTTCCTAACACTAGCATTTCTGGGACATCCTTATATTATTTGACAGTTAACATCATTCAAATTTTCACAAATGAAGTAAAAACTCTTTAAATCTGGTACGGTGACTTTCCGCCAAACTAGTTCTTTAATAAGGGAAAAGGTCCTCTATTTGAAAAATTAGCTGGGTCAAATTTACCCTCATTATCATATTTTGAGGTCAAATTTACCCTTGATATCATACTTTCGGGTCATATTTATCTTCAACGTTAACTTGCCCAATTTTTAAAAATAAATCATACCCTAATTGAATTCGCACGATTCGGCCCACAAAGAGTCACAAATAAATATACTCCTCCCTCAATTCTGCTGATCAAATCTTTTCAACGAACAAAATACTTCTATTTCAATGTGCAATAGGTTGTTTACAAATAAACAAAACGTAAAATGAAATGAGATAATGTAGAAGCATGGAACTACAGAAACTATCTATTACAAGCTCTACTTTTGTACGATCATGTTCAAATTTCAAAATTTGGCATGAAATTCTATGTGCATCTTGTGAATAAGTTTCTGAGCAAATGACATGATGAAAAATTTGTATAGATCTAAATTACATATAAAGATATATGAATGAGGAATGCCACAATTGATAGATAGGGAAACCTTTTAACTCAATGAATCATAGAAATATCCAATGGGCCTAATTTATTGCATTTGACCGTCAAATGCAATTTTTCTTGGGCTCTGCCTTGATGCAAATTCATGAACTGGGAGACAGATATATTTTTTTGTGTTTGCACTGATGCAGATCAATTTTTCATGAGATATGCACTGGTAAATATCCAATGGCTTAATCTCGTTGAAAAAATTTGACCAACAGAACTGAAGAGAGTATATTTATTTGTGTCTTTTTTGTGGCTAGAGTCGGATCGGAAGGGTTAAATTAAGGCATGTTTATTTTAAAAAAAAAAGAGCATTTAACGTTGATTTGAACTTTTTCTATTAAAGAAATGATACATATGAACAGTTTCTTATAACGAGGGTAAATTTAACTCAAAAGTATGACATCAAGGATAAATTTGACGCCAAAGTATGACGAAGGATTTATGTAACTAATTTTTCAAAGTAGAGGGATAAATTTGACCCCAAAATATGACAACATGGGTAAATTTAGCCCCAAAGTATAACGAAGGGTACATTTAGCCAATTTATCAAAATAAAGGAGTAAATTTGACCCTTTTCCCCTCTAATAATTATTTTAGGAAAAGAGTCAAATTTACCCTTCTACTTTAAAAAATTAGCTAAATATATCTTTTGTCATACTTTGGGATTAAATTTACACTCGTCATATTTTGGGGTCAAAATTATACTCGATATCATACTTTGGGTCAAATTTACCTTCGATGTTATACTTTGGGTCAAAAATACCCTCGTTGTTGAGAAACTTTTTACATGCACCCTTCCTATAACAAAATAATCCAAATCAATGTTAAATGACTCATTTTTAAAGATAAAACACATCCTAATCTAACTCGTCCGATCATACCACAAAAATACACAAATAAATATGTTTCTCTTGCAGTTCTGTTGGTCGAATTTTCTTTAGGAACAAATATACTTTTTTCCAATGTGTCGTGCTAATTGGTTATTTACAAATGAACAAAAAGTAAAATAGAATGAGATAATGCAGAAGCATGAAACAACAAAAATGTATATTACAAACTTTGCCTCTGTTCCAATTATGTTTAAATTTCAAAATTTGGTGTGCAATTCTATGTCATTTAGATTCTAGAATCCGTGGATAAATTTTCTAAACAAATGACATGATAAAAATTGTGTAGATCCAAATTATACATAAAAACATAAAAATGAAGAGATGTCATGATTGATACATAAGGAGACATCTTAACTCAATCATCTAGACTAATATCTAGTTGGTATACTCTGTTGCATTTGATTGCTAAGTTTCATTTTTCATGAGCCCTGAATTGATGCAGATCCATGAATTGACGGAGGGATATATTTATTTATGTTTGCACCAATACTAATTCATTTTCCATGAGCTATACACTGATAAATATCTAGTGGCTTGATCTTATCAAAAAATGTGATCAACAAAACTGAGGGGTTGTATTTGTTTGTATCCTTTTTGTGGCTCGAATCAGATCAGACAACTTAGATTAGAGTGTGTTTTATTTTTTTAAAAATGAGGCATTTAATGTGAATTTGACTTTTTCTATTAAAGTAATGGTACATGTGAAAAATTTCTTAATAAGGGTAAATATGACTCCAAAGTATTATATCAAGGGTAAATTTGACCCCAAAATATGATACCGAGGATAAATTTGACCTCAAAGTATGACGACAAATATATTTAGCTACTTTTTCAAAGTAGAGAGATAAATTTAGCCCCAAAGTATGACATTAATGATAAATTTGACCCCAAAATATGATGAGGACACATTTAACTAATTTTTCAAAATAGAATAATTAACCCTTTATCTATTATTTTAATATTTTCCCTTACTGTTACAATATAATAATAAAGTTGTAGTTTTGAATTTCATGCCAAGGCAAATCACATCAAACACAATCAGCTTTGGATCCCTTCACTGAATTATTACGTTATACAATCTATAAAGAAGGTACCGACTCCCCTTAACAAGAGCAAAAATTCTAATAAATCGGCTGAAAGACATTCTAAAATTGCTTCACCTCACAAGTTCAAATCCCAATGGTGATACTTTTGATTCCATTTGTATGAATTCCAGCTTCGCCATTGCATATGATGGAGCATTTAGTGTCACACGGATAGTAATTCAGGCAAATTAATTAAGGGTGACAAAAAAATTTTAAAACTAAAAAAAAGTTACACAAGTTTTAAATATTGAGTAGAGATGACAATTTTAAAATCAGTATTAATGACATTAATTTTAGAACTCTCAAGTTTTATTATTTACACAATGATCCTTACATCACCACCATTACTCCTCCTCCACACTTTTTTTTGTTGCTGCTACCATCGCCACTTTCTCTTCCTCCACCATCACCACCTCTTCCAGATCCACCATCATTTCCTCCTTCTACACAACTATCGCCTATTTTTCTTTTTTCTCTTCTACCACCATCAAAATCAACAACACAACAAATGCCATCTTCTCCTTCGGCGTCACCACCAGCACCACTCCTTTTTCTCATAAATACCACTTTTTCGTGGTCTCCTTCACCAACCACATCTTTTTTTTTTTTCAAAAATTAAGTAAATATCGTAATTGTTGCAACAACAATCGTCGAAGTTATTGCAACAATAGTCGAAGTTGCTACAACAATTTCGATAGTTGTTACAACAATTACAATAATTGTTGTAACACAATTAATAGTAGTTGTTGCAATAATTATCGAAGTTGTTGCACAAACTACAGCAATTACCGTAACTGCTGCAGCAACTATGATAGTTGCTGAAATTTCTAAATTATTTCTTTATTCATTTTTTAAAAACATCAAAAATTTTCTTTTCAAAGTTTTCAATTTTTTTTTAAAAATAATCCATGAAGATTAAAAAAAGAAGACCGAAATGAAAAAAGAGAAAAAAAAAAAAGAAGAGAAGACGGAGGAAGAGAAAAATCTTGAGAGGGGAAAAAAATGAGAAGAAAGGAAGAAAAGAAAAAAGACTCAAAAGATTTGGAGGTAGTGGTTCTAAAATTTGAAATTTGGAGTTGAAAACTTCTTAAAAAATTAATAAATTTGTAAAAATTGCACTTTACACCCCAATTAACTTAATGAGAATTTAAATGAAGCTTTCACTTTAGTTGGTAAAAATTGTCATCATTTTTAATTTAAAGACTTTTTTGTCACCTCCCACTTAATTTTCTCTAGTAACCCACAGTTGTCAGTGTGACTATCAATCATTAGGTAACTTCTGTTTTCACAGTTGGCAAGATCAACGTTCAAATCTCAGAACTTCCAATTTGGAAAATTGAAGGTCTAAATAAATAGTAAAATAGCTATGGTTACATTGTTGGTAGTAAAATAGGTGAATAGTACATTCATTGAGCAACCATAAACTACAATGTGGCATAATACTAGAAAGTTCTCCAACGTACCAAAATATGATACACCACCGACAAACAGCCTCGGTTGATCAGTGGACCTTCTCTTGCCCTGAACTCCAGTCAAGCAGAAACCTCTTCTGAGATGTAGGCCAACCAGGCTTACTAGATGGGGAAACAATTCTCTCAACATAGGCAAAATCTTTTCTCTTTTTAAGTTAGATGCCTGTATTGGTTCTCCAGATTAGACAGTACGCCTTCCGGAGAGTGCCTGGTGTATTGCTCTAATGGTATTAGGAGTAGTTCTGCAGCAACCTCCTACCAGAGATGCTCCTGCCTCACACCATTTATTAACGTAAGGGACAAAATCTTCATCTGTTATCCCAGTATTACTCTGCAACATAGAGGAAAAGAATATTATAAGGATAACTTTGAAGTAATTACAACCATAGATATCTGTAAGAACATCTTAAAACCACACGATTACGCAGCTGGTGATTAATATGTATATGTCTGGATTTAATTATTTACATACAAGGGCACAAGGTCCTTAATTCCTCATTGTGTTAAGCCTGAGGACCTAAACTGTTTGTTTCTTTCTTGTTTCCCCTTTTCTTGAAAGGAAAAAAACCAGAAACTGAAGTGGCTCTTCTCCAGATATTTCCTAATCAGGACATTAACTTTTGGTTTCAGGCTTTCAGCTTACTTCATAAAGCTTCAGTATTCAGATTTCTTTGTGTCTCGAAATGTGTTCTTTGGTTCAAGCAGCAATTTTAGCTACCTATTAAAGTAGAAATGAAAAATTGCTTGAATATTTTTTAAAAGCACATTAATGCTTGAATGTTGAGAATTACAAAGGTTGTAGACCATAATATCATCACTTAGCAAGTGTGGAGCCTAAAGGAGAAGATGAAAGTGCCCTTTCTTGAAGATATTGACCTATAATAACTCTGAACATTTACAGTAAAGAAAAAGAAACTGCCGCAGGGGTTAGCTCAACTTGCAAAGGTGGCGGGATTTGAGTCTTATGTCACATATTCGATCACTGTGTCAACCGAACTAAGTCCAATATTTAAGTGAAGTAAGGTAGAGGGGCTGGCCCATCATCCCCGAGTTCTGACGGTCACCCAAAGGGTTGGCTCCACATGAATTTCTTGGTCACCAAAAGAAAAAACTCATCAAGGTTTCTATTCATCATCTCATGCAAGAAAGGAAAAGACATAGTTTCTTTCCTACAAACCACTGACTACAGATAAGCACATAAGGGGTCATTTGGTACAGTGTATAAGAATAATGCTTGTATTAGTTATGTTGGCATTATTTATTAAGGAAAAGGGTCAAATTTACCCCTCTACTTCTAAAAATTGGCTAGATTTATCCTTTGTCATACTTTTGAACTAAATATGCCCTCGCTGTTAACAAAGTTTTCATCCATGCCCTTTAATTTAACGGAAAAACAAAATCAATCTAAATAACCTGTATCCTAATCTAACCCCGACCCGACCCTAATTAACACTGACCCACAAACAAAATTTCTTCACAATTGGACACCGGACACCTTGAGAGATCAGCTATAGAATTTAAGAGGAAATAGAGGCGCTTTAATGAAGTTTTGAGAGAGACGAGAGTGTTCTGATAGGGATTAGTCCAGTTTCGATGAAGATTCTGATGAGCTTGCCGGAGGTAGCGGTGGTGGAGTTGTGTTAGGTGGCTGGTGGTAGTATAGGTAATATGATAAAATTGACGCTGATGGTAATTTTTTCTCCATTAGATGAAAACTTTGAAATTGACCACACTGAGGCTGGGTCTTCTCTCAATCGCAAATATTGATCCTAATACAAATGGATCCCAATTCGTCATTACATTTAAGCGAACTCCCCATGGCTGAGAACTGACTGAGTACAACGGCGGAGAAGCCACAGGAAAATGATGTTTTGAGATTTGGGTGGTGGTGATGGGTTTCCATGGTGATGATGAGAAAATATATATTGTAATGTTCCCTATCAGAACTCTTCTTTCTCGAAACTCCATTAATGCACCTCTATTTTCTCTCAAATTCTGTAGCTCTCTCAAAGTGTCCAATTGTAGAGAAATTTTGTTTGTGGGTCGGTGTTAATTAGGGTCGGGTCGGGGTTAGATTAGGATACGGGTTATTTAGATTGATTTTGTTTTTCCGTTAAATTAAAAGGCATGGATGAAAACTTTCTTAACAGCAGGGGTATATTTAGCCCAAAAGTATGACAAAGGATAAATATAGTCAATTTTTAGAAGTAGAGGGGTAAATTTGACCCTTTACCCTATTTATTATACATTGTTTGGTTTGATGTATAAAAAATAAAGGGAAAAGGGTCCATAATATACCCAAACTTTGATGAAATTTGTTGTAATACGCCTGAGCTTTGCAGGGTCCTATGAACCGCTGAACTATTTATTTGTGTATTTTAGTGATGTTTATAAGCTAATAAATAGATAAAATTTATTAATAAAAAATTAAATAAATAAAAGAATTTAGTGCAAATAAATATCAATAAAATCGCTAAAAAATAATCTAGGGGGGTCATAATACGCTAATAAATAGTCTAAGGTTTCATAGGACCTCTACAAAGTTCATACGTGTTACAACAAATTTTATCAAAGTTTGGGTATATTTCAGACCATTCCCCAAAAATAAATTGTCTTGTATAATTTTTATAAAAATATGTTAACTTACAAAAATATCCTCCACAATATAAAACTTCATTGATTGGTAAGGTTCAGGGTTTCCTGCTGCAGGAAGCTACTTCGAGGAAAATTGAATTTACTCAACAAAAATTAGTCTCTTTTTCTTAATTCTATCGATTTTCCCATTCCCTCAATGGCCAGATCAGAACAAAAATTCAAAGTGAAAGCAGAGTCGCCAACTTAAGAATTTTAATATGAAGTGAAAGCAAGTGATAAAATTGGGGTGTGCAAAAACCGAACCGATTGATAAACCGAACCAATAAAAATGTTATCGGTTTATTGTTATTGGGTTACGGTTTTTTAATGGTTTTATAAAAAAAAATTATTGGGTTATTGGTTCGGTTCGGTTTTTTCTTATTAGGTTATTGGGTTAAACCGATAACCCAATAAGAATATATATATATATGTGTGTGTGTGTGTAAGAGAGAGCGAGAGACTTATTATATATTTCTCTTTAATTTCTACAAATTAACAAACCTATTATTTCAATTATACAAACTCTTAATTTCTCCTAGCAACATTTAGTTCAAACTTGAAGATTCTTGTAAATTAAAACACATTATATAGGATTTTGATTACAACTAAGATTCATTTTTTTTCATGTTAGTTAATACTATTTCTATTTTATGAGTATTTTCTTATCAGTTAAACTGAAAACCAAACCTTTAAGGACTAAAAATCGATAAACCAAAAACCGATAAAAAATATCTTATTGGTTTGATTATTGGTTTAACATATTTAAAAATCGAAAATCGATAAACCGAACAGATAGTGTATAAAACCGAACCGAACCAAACCGATAGTGTATAAAACCGAACCGAACCGACCGATGCACACCCCTATGATAAAATTAAAGATTTGATCAAAATTGTGGAAAAAGTATGGGGAGCCACTGTACACAAAGTCAAGTGAGTACTGATGGAGTCTATCAATTCATTCGGTGCGAGATCAAATATTGAGGGGATGGAGAAGAGGGATTTGAGGGGTAATAATGTCATTAATCACTTTAATGCATGCTGAGACCCTTTGTATTACTAATATGTGGAAAAGCATGGTATTAGTTATACATAGGGTAAAAGTGTACCAAACAAGGTATTAATAGTATATCAAAATTAATGCATGCATTACTTTTTAATACACACTACCAAATGACCCCTAAGTGTGTTGTAAATCAAAGAGAATCAACAAGCCTTTTCAGTGTCACTCAATTGGTACAATTGGTACAGTTAAAAGCAGAATGTCAATGAGGAGAAGTACTCACCACCCACTCCTTTCGAATGCCATCGTAACTCTCACCACTGTTGGGATATATAAGGATTGGTTTTGTTGTTACCTGAGAAATGCAAGTGAAAAGTAACAAACTATATCATAACAATAGATCTATACAAGAAACCTAAAGCTTAAATTGAGAATTTTCCATTTGCTTGTCTGGACCCACTAAACATTTCTCCCTTATGAGGGAGGAGAGAGTTAAAAAGGGCAGCCCGGTGCAGTGTGCACTAAAGCTCCTGCTAGGGGGCATCTGCAATTACCCCAAGCACCAAGACTAGTTCTCTAACCGCATGTATTCATAGATAAAAAATGAGAAGCAATCCTAGTGCAGATCTTCAACAAGGACAAACAAATGGCTCCATGAACCCTGAATATGAAGGCATTATACCCAAGACAAGTAGGTTTTGTAGGCCCACAACAGCTGAATATGTTATCACCACAAGTGCAATATGACAGAAACTTGTGTCTGCACGAGTACGTAAAACCAGTTCCTTCTTGCTTCCTGCTTATGGCTCTTGGTGGTCTATGAAACTAAGTATAAGAGTCAAATAATGAAACTTGTGGATAGATGGGTCCGTAAGACAATGATGAGCCATTTGCCATCAACCTGATAAGTACTTTCTTGATTTGGAGACATAGTAAGGAAGAAACTAAAGACATAATGTTTGAAGTTTGACAAATATAAGCTTCCTAAAGTAAGGTTTAACTTGTTTTAATTATTTCACTTGTCTGGAAGGTTCAGCTTGTAGCAAAGATTGGAAGACGTTCCTGGTTGACCAGGTGCTCCAGTTTGAGTTTTAAAAAAGCCATTGGAACAAGAAACAATCAACTCATTTATTCTTACAATATCCATCTTCTCAAGTAAGCACAATAGTGAGGAAGAGCCCGTGCACCCAATATTTATTTTAAGTACTGTTGGTTAAATACCTTCAGCTATTTTTTATTTAAATTAAGTTATATATATTTGTGTAATAGTAAATCACTTCATTAAATGTAAAATTATACTCGATAAATATTATTAATATTGTTTAAGTGGTGTAAATTAAATAATTTTCAATTTTTAATTAAAAATAAGTTAGTTGTGTTAGTAAATCATCTCACTCTTCTTTCTCGAAAACCTGATGTGAGTAGGGCCACTGATACATAAACATAAATAACTTAGTAGGTTTGGCATGAAAATTAATTTATTTTGGAGTTGGGAATTAAAGTTGGAGTTGTGTTTGGTCATGTCTTCTTGGAATTTTTTTAGACTTGAAAAGTCTTTTTTAAATATAATTTTATACCCCAAATTTTTAAAAACTATCAAAATCACACAACTTAACTAATTTACCTATACAACCAAATGTGAGAGGAGATAATAATGTTGCCTTGTTGTTGGTGTTGCATAAAGAGTTGCAAGAATGAACAGATTAAGGTTCCGTTGTATCATGAGGAGATTTTAAGGAAGAAGAAAAAATTTGAAGACGCCTTCAATTTTGAGGTCTTTTATCAATGGAAGTGGGAAGAAGTGGAAAATGTGGTAGTTAGACATTTAACTCTGGTTGTTGGATGAAATTAATAGGGTGTTTTTATGTCATTTGTAACAATAAATAAAGTTGAAATTGTAGTTGAAAAAAAATGAACTTTTTCAAAAACAATTTGGAATTGGATTTGGAATTCTCAAGGCCAAACACCCCAATTTTCACTAAAGTGAAATAATTTTTTGGAAAAAAGTGAAAAATTCTTATGGCCAAATGGGTGGTAATTACCTCCTAACCCGCTACCAAATTTTATTATTATTTATGCACGATTTAATACTTGCATAACTCACCATTAAACCAATTACCAAACAAACCCTAACTGGTATATGGTACATATGTTTGTATTTCTCGAATAGTGATGCTTTTTTACAATTTGTATAACTTTTCAAAAATTTAATGTTGTTGGTCAATCCTTCATTAACTTTGTATATTTTACGTTTGATTACAGAACGTTTTAATGTGACAAAGTTATCATAATTTTTATTGTTGTAAGAATTGATTTTCACAGCTTTGATCAGACGGGTCTTGTCTATTCCTTTACACTTTCTTTTTCTTTTTTAATTTATTATCCTAAATCCCTAACCTAATTCTATTCCCCCAACCCCCGGCGCCATATTCTCCTCCTTTCATCTCTATTCTAACAACCGTCTATTTTATTCCAACATCGAGATATCCAACCGCCATATTTTCTCATCTCTTATTTTATCCTAACATCGACTGTCGCCCGTATTTCCCGTGTTCTCTCTCCCCTCACCAGTCACACCGATGGAACCGTCTTCGCCCCTCCATTGTGACATTACTCCGGCCAACGAAACCACCAAAACTCACATTGAATGAGTTCTGCACGCCCATCCCTTCGATTCATCCACTCAAAATTCAAAACATTACAAGGCGACCCATATAAGAACTCAAACGATCAAATGAACTGGCACAAGAAAATTACACTTGCACACCAACACCAAGAACGCTATTAAGTATCAATTTATTGCTACACGTGTCTAACAACTATCAATTTAAGCAGTGATTGAAATGACCAAATTACCCCCCGTCAACAAGCAGACATGTTGACAAAGAGGTATATACATATATACTAGGGGGATATATGGCCCGTGTTAGCACGGGCTTAACGTGAAGAACCATTTTAGGTTAATTATTGTGATTTATAATACTTTTTATGTAATTTTCAAATAATATATGTTACACCCTCTGTCTCAATTTATGTGGTATTAACACAATTTTGAGAGTTAACTAAATTTTTAACATATTTTTTAAATATTTTAACTTATTGATTATTGTGATTTATAGTACTTTCTTCTGTCCCAATTTATGTGGCAGTAATAAAATTTAGAGAGTTAGCTAAATTTTTTAAAGTTTTTTTAAAATTATTTTAAACTGTTATTTATTATGATTTATAATACTTTTACGTAATTCTCAAATATATAACATATTAAAAAGAAAAATAAAATAAACATATATAAACGAAAATATTTAAGCAAGCAACACAAACAAACATGTCAATCCGTTGCCTGCTTATCATCCTTTACAAGTGAGGTAATAAATCACAAATGCCAATTTAAGTGGTAGAATGCTTAGATGACCATCATAAGTAATTAAAGGTGATATAGTAAAATCACGATTGAAGCAACGAAACAAACATGTTTTAAATGACTTGCAACAACTAATTAGAAGTGATACAACAAAATTACTATAAAAATATTTGTGAAAAAAAATAAAGTGGGTCTCATATAAGACATCAAATTAATTTAAAATATTAAAAATTAATTTATCATTTTATGTTTATTTAACTTTTTTATTAAATATTATTATTTTTTTCATACTTAAATGAATTATAATAATTAATTAGGGGTGATAGTAAAAAGTGATATAGCAAAGTTACTATCAACAATATTTGTGAAAAAAATTTAAGTGGACCTTACATAAGATGTCAAGTTAATTTAAAACATCAAGGTTACTTTATTATTTTTATGTTTATTTTACCTTTTTTTATTAAATTATTAATTTTTAATACTTGGAAGACTTATAATAATTAATTAATTAGGGGTGATATTTAGTAAGATTACGGTTGAAGCAGCTAAAGCAGACATGTCATAAATATCTATTTTTCTTTTTTAATTAAAATTTATTAAATTTCTAATACATAAATGAGTTATAATAATTAATTAAGAGTGATATAGTAAAATCACGATTGAAGCAGCTGAAGCAGGCATGGCGAAACCGCCACTAAAAGTGTCACTTAAAATCCTGAATTGATGAACAACTAGTGAAGGAAAAACAGAAAGAAGTCAGGAAAATGAAATTAAAACGTACCGGCTTGATGGATAGAATAAGATCCAGAATGAATCTAGGAGGGGTACAATTGATTCCAACAGCTAAAACTTTTTCACATGATTCACCAATTGCAGCACATTCTAATAAAGAATCACCACTGACCACATTAACACCATCTTTAGAGTTGAAGGCTAACCAGGCAGGAGTCTTTATGTCTTCTTCCTTAAGTAGCTCAACGAAAGCCTGGACAGAGGTGCTAATAGCTGTCAATCTCCAGATCCCAAGAAAAAAATACAAGCTACTACTGCACAATAGGCTTCACCACATTATACAGTCGTACTAACTTTTTGTCTTGTCACAAACAGCATTCCAAATAATTATTGTCCATAGCATTTCATAAAGAATGATATCAGAAGCATACCACTAATTTCTCTGCTAGAGGCAAAGGTAATAAATAGTATCAACGATCTCCTCAAAACTTATAACCAACGACGACTATACCTGAGCTTCCAGCTTATTAGGCACCGTCTCAAAAGCTATTAGATCAGCACCAGAGTCCGCAAGAAGCTGAACCCTTCTTCTATGAAAATCCTTTAGAAACTTGAGATCAACTGCATCCCCATATTCCCCACTGCAAATTGACAAACAAGTCAGCTTCACATGCATGAGAAGCTTCTAGTGGTTTTGCTTAAGAGGCAAAGAAAATGTTAAAGAGTTGACTACAAACTAATGAGTAGCTTTGCAAATGTTTGGGGCATGTATTTCTAAAATGCACTTTTTGAGAAAGGTAACATATTTTCCAGAATGCTCACTAATGCACAATACGCAAAATTACATAAAATATCAAAAGTTAACAAGGATGACACGGAGCTTAGCAACAACAATATACAACAACAACAAACCCAGTGTAATCCCACCAAGTGGGGTCTGGGGGTAGAATGTATGCAGTCCATACCTCTACCTCCGAAGAAGTAGAGAGGTTGTTTCCGATAGACCCCCGGCTCAAGATAAAGAAAATTTTCAAGGTCATAGTAATACATAAAACCGAAAGAGTGGCATAACCGAAATAATAAATAAGAATTAGTAAAATATAGAAATAAGAGACACAAAAAAAAACAAGCAATACGAAAATAAAAGATAGGAAATAAGGAGTAAGAAAAGGACACCCACCTAGCAATAGCATACACTAGCGGCTCCTACCAAAGGTCAGTCCTAGGATTACTAACTCGGCGGCACCAGAGCTCCCTAACTACTAGTTACAACCCACACATGCACTAGCCCTCTACCCTTATCCGCGGCCTCCACACCTTCCTATTTAGGGTCATGTCCTCAGTAAGCTGTAACAGCTCCAAG
The DNA here is from genome assembly GCF_002878395.1 of Capsicum annuum. Classification (NCBI taxonomy): domain Eukaryota; kingdom Viridiplantae; phylum Streptophyta; class Magnoliopsida; order Solanales; family Solanaceae; genus Capsicum; species Capsicum annuum. The sequence continues at coordinate 143,826,038 of NC_061119.1, forward strand.
TCAAATCTAATCACCTCTCTCCAGTATTTCTTCGGCCTACCCAGTGTTTTGGACGGCGAAAGGCGACAAGGTCCCGCCTCGCCACGCGGTGAGGCGATCATTTTTTGAATGTACGACGACAATTAATATAAAAAAAATTAAAATAATATAAATATGATCAAATTTCAATAACACTAATATATTAAGAAATATTTCAAGTCAAGAATTAAAAATAGATAGTAGATAGATACTAAAGTCTGGAACTTGAATGACTCAACAACCCAATATCCATAAAACAAGCAATACTAAAACAAACAATCCTTGTATACCATAATTCCATCCTATGTCCCTTTGTTTGCTACTAGTAGATTGAGATGCCATTGAAATTGAAATAGCTGTTAATGATCAAGACATCACGTCATTTAATTTAATTAGTATATTACTATCATACTATGTTCATTGAATTTTATATAAGTTATTAAAAAAGAAATTACATAATAAGGCTACAAGGCACAAGCTTACTGTTACAGTAACAGTGTTTAAGACAAATTCACTGTTACAGAATACAGTGGAAGGAAAATAGAAGAAAAAAAAACAGCACCAACGTACAAGTCCAATTGCTGGATTAAGAAGAAGAAGAAGAAAAAAAAATAGAAATCAATAGTTCATTGCTTACCGGGTCGCCGGAGTACGTCGCCCGAATCAAATTTTTGAGATGAATGGTAGCAGCCGCAGTCACCACTGAGTAAGTTGGTAGAGCCAAAATGTGTAAATAAGCTCTAAAATTAGCTTATATACCGAAAACCCTAATTTCTTTTTTAAAAAATAAAAGGCGACGCCATTGTCGCCTCGCCTCGCCATGTCACCTTTCTCGTAAAGGCGACGCCTTTTGATTTTCGCAATGCCACGACCTGAAGAGGCGACCAGGCCTCGCCTCGCCTCGCCATTCGTCATTGGCGATGTGGCGAGTGCCTTTTACAACACTGAGACTACCTTTACTCCTCCTGAAACCATCCAAAGCTAGCCTCTCACACCTACGAACTAGGGTATCCGTGCCCCTCCTCATCACATGCCCAAACCATCTCAGCCTTCCTTCCTTAGCAACAACAATATTCCTAATGTATTTCCACAGAGACGTTTTCGATAAAGCTAAAACAATAGAAATCAACAAAACTCCAAGAACAAGTCCGGGCTGGTCCACGTGCATTAAGCTTGACGGGCTTCAATGTGAATCGAGAAGATGCTTAAATAGAAGAAGAGCCGAAGAATGAATCCAAGAATTATAGAAAAGCATGGGCTAAGTGCTACACATATTTCAGGATTCAAGTCCAAGCCCAAACGGAAGAAGATTTGGGCCCTTACGGGTTTTGGTAAAATTTGAAAACTTTTCCTTATTTTCTTATGGGAGAACTTCTTACATTATTTTTACATGCTTTCTTAGTTTAAAAGTGTCCTAGTTTAAACTTTCCTAGTTTAAAGTTTCCTAGATTTATTAATTCCATAAAAATAGGATTCGAATCTTATGTTATTTGGGATAGATTTTTCCTATATATAAGGATGAATTTTGTTTTTTTCAAAAAGAACATGATGATTAATATTATTTGAGAGGTTTCCTTCTTTACACCTTTGTGTGTGGCTACTTGAATTTTTCTTGCAACCTTATAAGAACGATTCTTTAAAAGGTTTAATTCTTACTTTGATTTCTATTACAGTTAATTAAAGAAGGCGATTAGTCTTATACTAATTGTTGTCTTTAGTTTCTTTAAAATAGGGGTCTAGATCACTTTTGATCTAAGTTTTGAATTGACTATTAGTATCATAATTAGTTTTAATTCGCTAAGTGGAATACTAAGAGTAATTAGGGTTCTTAGCACTTAATCTTGAAATTAGGAATTTTATTCTCTAATTTTGTGTATCTTTAACCATAAAATTTTTGCTTCCGCGTTATTTTCTTGTTTATTCATGTAACCCGATTCTTATCAAGTAGTATCAGAGCAGTTCTATCAAGTTTGTTCTTGATAATCTTGGGAGTTTAAAAAAATATTTTTTTTTAATTATTAAGCTAAATAGCCCAAAAAAAAAGTCTAAAGAAAAAAGGAAATCGAAAAATAAAAGGGGAGGAAAAATTCAAGTTTGCTTGCAAATTAAGAAACTCAATTTATTGTGTTTCTTGTTTTTCCAACATCAAGAAAAAAAAAACAAAAAGGGAAAATTTAGGATTTTTTTTTTTTTTTTGCATAAATTGGTCTTTTTCTCGTCTCACTAAACAATCGGTCTGGGAGTTGGTAAATTTCTTTTTCTCTCTACATCTTACGTCTAACGGGATTGTTAGTAGCAGGGTTCAGGAATGCGTGATGCGTAAAAAATTGGATCACGCATTAAGCGACGCGACCGCATCATTGACGTGAAGTGCAATTTAAAAGAAAAAAGACCTAATAGAGCATCCAAGACAGTAAATCATAATTGAAAAGAAAGAAAACAGAACAGCAGAACTTTAAAAGTAAAACAGAGAAAATGAGTGAGAAAAAACAGAGTTGCGGTAAAAATAAAAACAGAGAAACAGAAAACTAAAACTAAAACAGATTTAAAAAAGGGAAAAAACAGAGTTGCACAAAGAATAAAAACAGAGCAGCAGTAAAGAAGAAGAAAGAAGACCAGAGGTTTAAAAAAGGAAAAAAACGAATAGAAACAGTGAAACAAAGGAGGAGACTAAGGAAGAAGAAAAAAGAAGAAGGAAGAAAAGTTACCATATAGAAGAGAAGTCACAGCAACAATGGAGATTGGAGAAGAAGAGAAGTCGCACTCGCAGCAGCTAGAAAAACTGAAAAAGAAAAGTCGCGATAGCTAAACCTACAAAATCACGACTCTTTTCTTTCATTAAATTTATCCGATTCTTTTTTTATTTAAAAATGACCCAATAATTAAAATAAACATGATACGAGCGCATTAATATGCATCATGCAATGCATCAGCTTTCATCATGCATTAGAGGGTGATGCACCCGCTTTCTGCAAATTTCCTCGCATCAAATACTCGAAGTGCAAGCACCACGCATCGCAACGCATTGGTAAATTATGCGCTGATGCGCCCACATCCAATCCAAAAACATTGGTTAGTAGTAGGGTAAATATATATATCCTAAAAGAAGCAGCCAGAGGTTGTAATTTGAGTGGAAAAAGGCAAGCGAGGTGAGATCAATGGAGGAAAAAAAGGCCAAATTGAGAGATTTTTTCTTCAATTTTTGGAGATGTCTCTAACAGGAAAGGATACTAATGTTGAGACTCAAAGCAACGACATAGCCAAGGCACTTAGAAGAATCTCTACTCAACTCGATGCGTTAGATGTAACCCAAAATCCACATAACTTTGTTGAAGTGCCAATCACACAATTGGATGACATAAATGTCACCGTAGCTAATTTAAAGAGCAAAAACATTTTTCATACAAGGCGTGGAATAAAAGATAATATTTTTTCTGTGATTATTGATTTTGAAAGTGGTGCTAATATGATAAATTCATATGTGGTGGAGAAGTTGGAACTTACATACAACAAACACACTACTCCTTATAAATGGCAATGGTTGAATGATTTTGGTGAACTTAAGGTGACAGAGCAACACATGATTTCTTTCTCCATTAGGAGGTATTCCGATAATGTTCTTTGTGATGTAATTTCAATGCAAGATTGTCATATCATGCCTGAACGTCCCTGACAGGTTGATAGGAATGCAATTTATGATGGGGGAAAAAATAAAGTTTTTCTTAAGCTAAATCAAAAAAGATATGTCCTTTCTTGCCCCTTTAACTTCATCCCAAATTTATGAAGATCAGAAACATGTGAAAGAAGCAAGGAAAAATTTTGAAAGAGAAAAGATAAGAGTAAGTAAGGAGTGCATGCTAATATTCCAAGAGAAGAAAAAGAAGAGCTTGTATTGTGTGACGAGAATGGGATGTCAAGTGAGAAAAAAAGTGAGATCGAGAGAAAAGAAAAAAGAGATGTTCATAAGAGTAAAACGAAGATGGATGATCATGAGGTACAGAGAGAAAAGGAAGAGAGTTTGAGTGAGGTTATTTCTTATTCTAACTCTAAAATTCCTACTTCTTCTAGTTACTTTGACTCTCTTGTAGGTACTCATGGAAAAGTTTGCATTGAAAAGCCATCATTGGATGAGCATAATACTAAAATGGTTGAAACTACATGTCCCATTGAGCAAGAGCTTGATCATGAGATGAGATGGATTTAGGTAAAGAGAATTATTTTGAATCTATTCAAGATAAGCCTCGTGACAAAAGGTCCAACAATGCAATTGTGAATCTAACGCTCATGCAAAAGGAACGAGGTGTGTTCTTTTGTCATATAAAACCAAGTACCGTATGTATGATTGGCTTATCCACGTTCTTGGGATTCTTGGAACACCTAAGGTCTTTTTGGAGGTCATGAACTACACTCTTAATTGTTATGCTGGTGACTTTGTTAAGTTTGAGGATGATGATATTTTGCTCTATAATTAAGTCGCTGATTGCAACCTCTAAGTTCAACTATATGAGTAATTCGTTGTCATTTGAAATTTAGTATGATGAAGTTGCATATGGATTCCCACTTGTTGAGAAGAGGTGTGGTGTTTGTAGGAAGAAGCTTGTGAATGAGTTAGATGATTCTTCCTTTCTTATTCTTGTGGCAAATAAGTTTTTGTAAGATGACTTGTTGGAATATGATTCTTTTTGTGTGATGAGTCATAATTCTTCACGTCTTAGTGATTGTAAGGTTAAAAAGGTGTTTGCTACTAGTGATGAGGTATAAGAAACTAGTGATCAAATACCCTTTGTTGAACCTATTTATGATTTCTTGTTGAAGAATTTGAGCAATTACTATGTTATCAAAAAAAAATTTGAGCAATAACTTGGAATTTAATGGAGATTTTATTTTAATATTTAAAGGTTCTTTTGACCTTCTTGAAAACCCCTATGCTAATGTGAATAGGCTTGTGAAAAATCTTTGGGAAGTGTAATTAAGGATGCTTGGCTATATCAAAGAAGTGTTCAATTCGATACATATTACACGAAGCTTACGTCGTCTTTGATAAGTCCATTAGAGTACTTTATTGATAAAGCTAAATTGGAGAGGCACATTTCATTTCCTACGCCGTCTATACATGAATTTTGTTGTGCTCATACAAGGAAGAGAATTTTCTATTGGGATGAAGACATTCACATGCTTTATAAAGGTGTATTTATACATGCAAGGATTCATTGGGTTAAGTGGACACATGGCCACTATCTTGTTTTATTCCTACCATTGTTATTTTTAGGTAATGAATGTTGTTTACTATTACATATCGTCTTGATTTTACAAGATTCAAATTCAAGGACGAATTGTTTTTAAGAAGACGAGAATGATAGCATCCAGGCTAGCCCACTTGCGTAAAGGTTGACGGGCTTCAACGTGAATCAAGAAGACCTTATGATGAAAGAAGAGCCGAAGAACGAGTCCAAGAATTAGGGAGAAGCATGGGCTAAGTGCTACACATATTTCATGATTCAAGTCCAAACCCAAATAGAAGAAGATTGAACCATATGAGTTTTGATTAAATTTGAAAACTTTTTCTTATTATTTTAACATGTTTACCAAGTTTAAAAGTTTCCTAGTTTAACCTCGTTTAAAAGTTTCCTAGTTTAAATTTTCCTAGTTTAAAGTTCCTAGATTTATTATTTCCATAAAAGTAGGATTCGAATTTAATATGTTTACAGGAAACCAAGTTACAGGGGAATATTCAAGACTTAGTAAAGCAAATTTGGGGAGGAAGATGGGTCAGATATGCTTGTCTTGAGGCAAGTGAAACAAGAGGTGGTATTATTATGTTATGGGATTGTAGAGTCTGGAAGGGTGAAATATTCCAAATAGGTGATTACACCTTAACTAGCAGTTTTGAGGCTCTATTTCAAAATTTCAATTGCCAAATTTCAGGGGTCTATGCACTAAAGTGTAAGATGGAAAGGAGAGAGGTGTGGGATGAGTTAAGAGATGTCAGGGGTCTAATGGAGGGACCTTAGGCAATTTGTGGTGATTTTGATATATGTAGGTTCCCCGCTGAGAAAAGAGACTCTGCCAAAGAAGATCTTCAGCAATAGTAGAATTCTCAAATTCTCAGATATCATAGAAGACCTGGAACTTATTGACATGACACTAAAAGGAGGTCAGTACACATGGTTTAAAGGAGACACATAAAACAACATCAAGAATAGACAGAATATTGTTTACTTCTAAATGGAGTGAACAGTTTAATAAGATGAAGCAGACCACTCTTTAGAGACTGACTTCCGATCATGTCCCAGTAGCTCTACTTTGTGGTCCTTGGAATCGCAACAAATCTTATTTCAAGTTTGTAAATTAGTGGTTAAACACAGAAGGCTTTGTTGACAGGGTCAATTCATGGTGGAGCTCTTTTGCATTCTACGGGAGACCCGACTACATCTTAGCCTGCAAATTAAATGCTCTAAAAGGTTGCCTCAAGGAGTGGAGAAAAAATGAAAAGGGAAGCTTACATATCCAGAGATCCAACCTGCTAAGCAAAATGGCAGAGTTGGGACTCTTTGATTGATGGTAGAGCGCTAACAGAGGAAGAGGCTACCATGAAGGCAGAAACTTTCTTGGAATATGAAGAATTTCTTAAGAAGGAGGAGTCTGCATGGAGACAAAGGTCCAGGACCTTATGGTTAAAAGGAGATAACACGAGATTTTTTCATAACTCGGCCAATGCACACAAGAGGAATAATCAAATTGACCACTTAGAAGTACAGGGGGAAACCTTTATGGAGCCGGACAGAGTGAGAAAAGAAATCTTACATTTCTACAAGAACCTATATACTGAAACAGAAAGATGGAGACCAACTGGGAATCTGGTAAATTGCCCCACAATAACAGAGACAGAAAAGACACAGTTGCAGGCCAAATTAGAAGAACAGGAAGTTTACAACTATTTGAAATTGTGTTCCATTGATAAATCCCCCAATCCTGATGGATTTACCATGGGTTTCTTCATCAAATATTGGGAAGTTTTGAAACAAGATATCATGGAGGCTTCCCATAACTTCTATGAGCAGGAGATGTTCGAGAAGAGCTTCAATGCCACCTATATTGTTGTGATTCCGAAGAAAAAAGGTGCAAAAGAATTGAAAGATTTTAGACCAATAAGCTTGATAGGCAGTATCTATAAGCTATTGTCTAAAGTTTTGACTGAGAGAATTAAAGGAGTGATAAATAAATTGGTAGACTCAGAACAAATGGCCTTTATCAGAGGCAGCCAGATCATGGATGTTGTGCTAATAGCAAATGAAGCTGTAGATTCAAGATTGACCCTAAAAAAGCCTGGAATTTTGTGCAAACTGGACATTGAAAAAGCGTACGATCATGTTAACTGGGAGTTCCTTCTAAATATCCTCAGGAAAATGGGATTTGGGGATAAGTGGAACAGATGGATCAGCTTCTGTATCTCAATTGTGAAATTTTCTATTCTTATTAACGGAGCCCCAGAAGTTTTTTTGAAGCACAAAGAGGACTCAAACAACGGGATCCTTTATCCCCATTCCTTTTCATCTTAGCCATGGAGGGTCTAAACAACATGCTCAAGATAGCAAAAGCAAATAGATGGATCACTGATTTCAAGGTATCCACAAACAATGAGAGGAGTCTAGAAGTGACACATCTCTAATATGCAGATACAACAACAACAACAAACCCAGTGTATTCCCACCTAGTGGGGTCTGGGGGGGTTAAGATGTACGCAGTCCATACCTCTACCTCTAGAGAAGTAGAAAGGTTGTTTCCGATAGACCCCCGGCTCAAGTCACGAGATACCACACAAACTCATAGTAAAGCACAGAACTAGATTACATAACATAAATACGACACCCATAAGTATTAGAAAACAGAGGAAAGCACACAGATTCGTAATAAAACACGGAACACGGAATCATAACAAGAATAAAACCCCCACCAAGTAATTCCCTACACTAGCGACCCAAATTTCCATCTAATATGCAGATGACACTTTAATTTTCTCTGATGCAAATAAGGAGCAACTAAAATACAAAGGCCATTTTGGTACTATTTGAAGGTATTTTAGGTCTTCATATCAATTGGGAAAAGAGCCACCTATATCCTATAAACTCAATTCCTAACATGAATGAGTTGGCATTTGTGTTGGGCGGTAACGTGGGAGTATTGCCCTCTGTTTATCTTGGGATGCCTTTGGGGGCAAAGTCAAATTCTAAACATATCCGGGACTCGTTTTTGGAGAAATGTGAGAAGAAGTTGACTAGATGGAAGGCACAATACTTGTCCATGGGGGCAGGCTTACACTGATCAATGCAGTCCTGGATGCCCTCCCCACTTACATGCTAACTTCGTTTCCAATTCCTCTAGGTGTAATACAAAGACTGGACAAGCTCAGAAGGGATTTTTTTTCTCAAGGTAACAAGAAAAAAAAAGGTTTTCACTTGGTAAAGTGGAAAGTATTGATTACTGGGAAAAACAAGGAGGGCTAGGCATTAAAAATTTGAAAAATCAAAGCAAGGCACTAAAATTGAAGTGGTTGTGTAGATATGCTCAAGAACCACAATCATTGTGGCGCAAGGTGATCAGCATGAAGTATGTAGAAATGGATTCTTGGGTTACTAAAGAAGTACACAACCCATATGATGTAACAGTATGGAGATCAATCAGGAATTGGTGGCCATTTCTAAATAGTCACACTATCATCAGAGTCCATGATGGCAACAAAACAAGCTTTTGGAAAGATAGTTGCTTGGGCAACAAAAGCTTATTCGAAATCTTCCCAGAGATGTTTGACTTAGCACTTCATAAAGGAAGATCAGTGGCAGAAATGTGGTCTCCGCAAGGTTGGAATATATAAAGGAAGATCAGTGGCAGAAATGTGGTCTCCGCAAGGTTGGAATATATCTCTCAGAAGAAATCTTAACGACTGGAAGTACATAGGTTAGTTGAGCTTTAAAATCTGCTAGAAACATTCCAAGGGACGAAGGAAAGGGTGGATTGCTTACGGTGGACTAAACATAGCAAGGGGGTTTATAAAGTGAGCTCAGGGTACAAGATCATGAACTTGGACATGTCACAGAACCTCAACTGGCCTTGGTTGCAGATCTGGAAAGCCAAGATACCACTCAAGGTGGCATGTTTCACTTGACTGTTAGCAAAAGAGGCTATTTTGACGCACGAGAACTTGAGGAAAAGAGACATTATTTTAGTGACACATTGCTGCCTTTGTGGGGAAACAACTGAGACAACCATTTGTTCCTTCATCGCAAAATCACCGATCAATTATGGAGGATTTTCATCAATATCAAAGGCATCCAATGGACATTGGACAATGCCTAGTAAGATGGTTGACACTCTTTCTAGCTGGGAAGAAGTGGGGAAAGGAGCAAAGAACATAGGCTATTGGAGGATTATTCCCGCATGCATTTGGTTGACCATTTGGAAAGAAAGGAATTCTAAGAGCTTTGAGGATAAGAGTAGATCCTTATTTAAAATAGATTGTATTTTTGGTGTACAGAGTTTTGTTGTAGATGCAGAAGTAATCCTGTCACACCCCTATTTTTTACCGCATCCAACCCCGCTAGGGAGCTGGTTTTGAGAAAAATGAGTTTTTCCAAATAAAGTGACGTTTTGACTAGGGATTATTTTATTTACAGTCGCCACTTGGAATTGAGTTTGGGTGTTCCAAGTCACCTTATTGAATCCCCAATCAAAAGGAAATGACTCTTTGTTTTATTGGTCTGCGAACTAGAAATCCAGATAAGGAATTCTGTTGACCGAGGGGAAGGTGTGAGGCACCCCTCGAGTCCCATGGTTCTAGCATGGTCGCTTTAATGACTTACGTCTGACTTAAAATTAATCTTTTGATATATAATATTTGTTAGCCTAAAGTTACTTATCCCTCTTTATTTATTTGTGAATATATTTAAAACTGTATTGATGTGTGGCTTACCGATAGTAGTACTTTTCGGCCTTACCACGAGTTTTGATGTATTCCTCACGCCTTTGCGGCATTTATGGATCGTCCCCATATTCCAAGCCTAAATAAGCACCTAATAGGTTTAAAATCTACCCAACCCAATTTTATTATAACGAATGGTCGGTAGCACAGCTTTCCAACTTCATCGTTAATTTTCACTTGTATATTGAATTCTTAATTTTCTAAAGATCAATGTCCTAAATCATTCTTTTTCGAATTCGCTCCCTTGCAAATGAGTTTTTCCTCGAGTTTTTCTCTTTTTTATTTTTCGACCATTTTTATGTAGTCACTTTTCGGAATCTTTTTGAAGTAGGAAGTTGACTTCAAGAATAAGAAATACCAAGCAAATCTTAATGGTGGATGTATACAATTTTACATGAATATTTTTTCAAGAAATCTCTAAAGACCATTTCCATCTCACACCGAAAGAGAACACATAGTGAAAACACATAGTAACTAAGTACATTGAAACTTGAAAGACAAGAAATACTAAGATAATCAACATTTCCGCCACAAGCATTTTCAATGCACCTTTCCTGTTGCTAACTGTTCATCACCCATTATCCATTGAAATTCATAACAGAAAAATCATGCCTCTTAATTTTGTCTTTGAACTTTGCCTACTATTTTTTTCTTTACATTAAAAAAAAAATGGCTATTAATAGAACACCACCATAACTTACACAGATACAAGACGAACCTAATCATTTTAGCAAAACCCCAAAAAGTATTTTGAGCCTACCCTACAATACAACATGACAGAAAGTAAAGCTTCATTTTACCTATTCACATAACTTCAACTTGTAAGGCTAGTCTTATATCTAGTTAGTAGTATAAGAGACAATTTAACTTATAGGTATCACATGCATTATATTCTTTGACATTAAAATAATAATACTATGCACACATGGGGAGTAGTAGATACTGTGAAATAATAATATACTCTTTTGGTATTAGCAAGACATAATGGTAACCTGCATGATATTCTCTATTGTAATAATATTACTATGATCGCATACAAGGAGATTGCAGGTATAGACAATGGAATAAGGTGTCGTATTTTATTTTTAATTATTCACATGCACACTTCATTTATATTTGACTAAGAATAATTAACTAAGAATAATTAATTAATATTAGTAAGTATATAAAAGGTAATCTTCCGAGTGAAGTGAATAACTTATCTTTTCTTTTTTATTATTAGTAACTAGAACGTCAAGTAAAATACATAATATATAGATCCTTAACTTCTTCAATTTGAATAATAACTAAATATGGACATTCAGGTTGACGAAATATATTCAAAGGAAAATACATCGCGTAACATGAACACATTTAGTTAATAACAAATATCCACATCAATTACACTATATAAAAGATAGTCACAGGTAATTGGCGAACAACAATAAAAGAGACTTTTGATACTAAACAAGTGCATGGAGTCATTTAAACATTGTTCATGCATTGGTTCACAATAGCTTTATAAAATAATATTACAGGATTGGGTAAAAACCTTCATGATGAATTACACCGAGTAAGGAAGACACCGTCACCGGAAAACTCAAAACGGAACCCAAACTCTAAATCCTTCGATTGTGCGTGTTTCTTCTTCCTTTTCTTTGTTCCCTATTTTTTTTTTACTATTGTTTTTCTCTTGTTTTCTTTCTTTTCTTTTCCTTCTATTTTTTTTCTTTTGTTTTTCAAACTTCTTCTGCTTCTTTTTCTATAATCTCCCTTACTCCCTTTTCTGTTTCTGGTTTTTTCTTTTCTATTGTAGGTTGTTCTTTTTCTTCTCTTAAGAAAATACAACCTTCATTTTTTAGGATCACCGAACCCGTGGAGGGCTGTTACGTATCTCGCGGAGATGAGAATCAGGTGTGCATAGTTCATCCAGATTGCGGCAAACTCGATAATTTATAAAATTATTTTTTTGTCTTTTATTGTGAAAGAAAATCTCGCACCTTATTCGAGTTTCGGTAAAGGATAGGTTTTGGAGAGCAATTTTCAGCCTCTCTTACGCTAATGGATTCCAAAGCCGAACAACATTCAAAACAGCCTACCAGTTAATGCAACTAGTGACACAAAAAATGAATAGTCTTAAAATAGGGTAATTTTAGACATTCAAAACTTTGTCGAGCCTCCACTAAGTTAAAAATGCACGTTATGCAAATAAAGTGGAGCCTAACAAGGATAATCATCTCTAAGTTTCAGTTCTACTAGGTTTAACCTAGCGGAGTTAGGTATCTAGACTGGCTGTAAAACGAGAGGACAACTCGAGTCGGGCAGGGACAGCTTTACCGGTAGTACGGCTTTCCGGCCTCACTGTTGGTCCCTTCCTGTCCTAAATCATGGGTGACACATAATTCTTCCCAGGAGCGTTGCCACATCTCTGGTATCTCAAGCTCGGGAGCGTATATCACATCTTCGAGTATAAAGTATCTCAGAAGACTCAGAGGGTGCGCGAGAGAAGACAGTTTATTTTGCAATTCAAATAATATCAAAGCAGTTAAACATGTGGGCAAATAACACATTTAAGCCAACAATATATAATATCAAAATTAAGTAAAGCCAAACAAGCCAATATAAAAGCTCGAATTTTGATTACATCCCCATCAGAGTCGCCATCTGTCACACCCCTATTTTTTACCGCATCCAACCCCGCTAGGTAGCTGGTTTTGAGAAAAATAGAGTCATTTCCTTTTGAATAAGGATTCAATAAGGTGACTTGGAACACTCAAACTCAATTCCAAGTGGCGACTCTGTAAATAAAATAATCCCTAATCAAAACGTCACTTTATTTGAAAAAACTCATTTTTCTCAAAACCAGCTCCCTAGCGGGGTTGGATGCGGTAAAAAATAGGGGTGTGACAAATCATAGAAGTTTTAGATTCATTATAGGACTGATATTGTGTTTTTATGATTCACTACTTTCTTGTAATGGGTTTTCAGTACTACCTAAGTGCTGGTTTATACTACAAAATTGTTACCTTTTCAAAAAAAAAAAAAAGTAGGATTCGAATTCCATGCGATTTGGGATAGGTTTTCCCTATGTATAGGAATAAACTTTGTTTTTTCAAAAAGAACATGATGACTACTATTATTTGAGAGGTTTCTCTTCTTTACACCTTTGTGAGTGGCTGCTTGAATTTTGTTGCAGCCTTATAAGAACGACTCTTAAGAGGTAAGATCAATTCTTAATTTGATATCTTTCGTTTCTATTAAAGTTAATTAAAGGCGTTGATTAGACTTATACTAATTGTTGTCTTTAGTTTTTGCGAAATAGGGGTCTAGATCACTTTTGATCTAAGTTCTTAAATTGACTCTATTATTATCATAATTAGTTTTGATCCGCTAATTTTGAATATTAAAAAACAATTAAGATTCTTAGCACTTAATCTCGAAATTAGATATTTTATTCTCAAATTTTGTCTATCTTTAATTTTTTGTCTTGGAAGAGGTGGCAGTCCTATTTTCATGAACTTTTGAACGACGAGGGAGTCAAAGATTTCGTGTTGGGAGACTTGGAGAAATCTGAGTGTCGCGATCATAGTTATTGTAAGTGTATCAAGGTTGAGGAGGTCAAAGGGGCTATTCGTAGGATGCGTCGAAGTAGGGAGAGGAGGCCAGATGAGATTTCAGTGAATTTTTGAAAGAGCACCGACGAGGCAGGTTTAGAGTGGTTGACAAGGTTGTTTAACATTATTTTTAGGGCGGCGAAGATGCTTGAAGCATGGAGGTGGAGTACGATGATTTCATTATATAAGAATAAAGGAGACATCCAGAGTTACAACTATAGATTTATTAAGTTGTTGAGTCATACTATGAAGGTTTGAGAAAGGGTGATAAAGTTGAGGCTGAGAAGGATCGTGAATATCTCTGAGAATTAGTTCGGTTTCATGCCAGGTCGCTCGACTACTGAAGCTATTCACCTTGTGAGAAGATTAGTGAAGCAGTTTCCGGAGAGGAAGAAAGACTTGGACATGGTGTTTATTGATCTTAAGAAGGCATATGACAGAGTTCCCACGGAGATTCTGTGGAGGTGCTTGGAGGCTAAAGGGGTGCCCGTGGCGTACACTAGGTCGATTCAGGACTTGTATGATGGCGCGAAGACTTGTGTAAGGACGGTAGGTGGAGATTCGGAGCACTTTCTGATTTTGATAGGGTTGCATTAGGGTTCAACTCTTAGCCCTTTTTTATTTGCCTTGGTGATGAATGTTTTGACGCGACATATTTAAGGGGAGGTGTCTTGGTGTACGTTATTTGCTGATGATGTGATACTGATTGACGAGACTCAGGGAGGAGTAGGGAGGAGTTAATGATAAGTTGGAGATTTGGAGACAGACTCATACAAGCACAACGAGCACCAAGAGCACAAGCTATTATCCAAGGTTCAAACTTCAAAATTGGCAAGCAATTGAAGACCTTTTTGGAGCATTTTGAAGTCTTGGTCAAGAGAAGAAAGCAAGAGGACTAATACACTCCAGAGGCGCCTCAAGTGAAGGGCAAATTTGACTTTATACCCTACATTTCAACACTCAAGAGGCGCCCTTTTGCCTAGCCCTCATTAAGGGCATTTTTGTCAATTGTTATGTAATAGTATAAATAGACATTTTAGCTTCCATTCTTATTAGCTTTGATGAATATTGAAAGATTACTCTTTAGAGTGTAGTTCTTAGTCTTAGTTTAGTGTTATCTTAGTGTAGAAACCGAAATTTGGAGTGTTTGAATGCATTTGAAGGGTTCTTCATTTGTGTTGAACATTTAGCAAAAAAAGTATGATTGAGGGAGTGTGAATTCCTTTGGTTCACCTAAGAATGAAGTGTTATCCATCCATGGTGAAGTGTGTCTAGTTGTTTGATACACAATTAGGTGCTAATTATTAAAGGTGGTGTATGTTTCATTATCTATCTTTACATTTATGCAATCTTCTTCTTCATCTCCTTTCGATGTGTTGTTTTCTTTGTCTTGTGGTTGCTGATTTTTGTGTCATTAGTCCTTAATCTCGGTTTTAGGCTATCATTTGGTATCAAAGCCTTGGTTAGGGTTGTTCCTACATCTCTAAATCTTGGTTTTAGTGTCCTTATTAAGAAAATCTCACAACAAAAAGGTCAAAAATCCGAAAATCTCTAAAAAAATTGTGTTGTCTTGTGTTGTGTTGTAGATCCGAACCTAAAAACTTAGATCTACGCGATTTTACTTTGTTTTGGAAGTTTCTTGTGTTAGATTTGTGTTCTCTAACGCCTAGGGAGTCTAGATCTACACTTGGAACAAGATTTGGTTGAATTTGAGCTAAGACCTCCATGGATATGGCATTTTGAAGCTTTTAAGCTCTAGATCCGTGTGGTCTTTTTACATTTTGGACGTGGTTTGTTGCTGATTTTTAGATATTTGAGCTCATCTTGGCCTAAGGAACTTAGATCTAAAAGAAAATCCAAATTTGGGGTTCATTTGATAGAGGGCCAAACTTTGGTCAACTCTTAAATATTCATTTTGTTCTTCAATCTTCTTCATCATATCTTGTTGGAGAAGAATATTCAAGAGGTGCTTTTGATCCAAAAAGAAGGAGGAAAGAGGGTGTATTTGGTGTTTGTGAAGGAATATTCCTTGGTATATTCATAGTCATCCAAAAGAAAGAAGAGACAAAGGAATAATCAAAGTACAATTCCAAGTACAAAGGGGGAGACTATTGTTTTTTGAATTCATTTGAAGCTCCAAAAAGACTTTCAAACCTTCAATTTTTCCCTCTCAAATGAAATTCTTCTTCTCCTAAAGAGTGTTTGGCCGAAACATGAAGTTTGGGAAATGAAAAATTAGAAAATTTAACATCCAATCAAAGAATGCCACGTCATCAAGGTAACAAAGCCAAGTGAAGAACACATTTCCCATAATCTACAAGGTAACAAAGCAAACTTCTACACTCCTAGAAACTTGAATTGTTGTGATGTGACTAGTAGTGGCCAAAGTGGTGTAGTTTCGAATTTCCTTAGTGAAGAAGTGTATGAATCTTTCTTTTGTGATACTCTAGGTGTTGTTAGGTTGCATAAGGACCAAACCCTTGTTGTAAGTACGCAAGCACTAGTTGATCCATTAGATGACAAAATCAATTCTTTTCGTAAGAATGATTTGTGTCCATCTAGTGCTAGCACTTATAACTTGAATAAGGTTCCATTACCAAGTGACAAGAGTATTCACACACTAGTTGACCCTTGTGAAAACCAAGGTGAGTCTACGTTGGTAGTTGAATTGCCAACAACTAGTGAGGGTGTGAAAAATGATCAATCAGGTGGAGTTGACCTAGATTTGCTAGAATGTTTAAGAGACCCGAATTGTGATTATACTTGTGCAATTAGTTTTGATTGTGGTCCCTTTGCTGCCCGTTATGGTTTGAATATGTGTGTGGGCTACTCTCTTGAAAAAGAAGGTGGTTTCATGATTGAGGACCCTAAGGCAAATGTGTCATTGCCTCTTTGGGGTGTTGCTTATACATGTGCATCCTTGTTTGACACTTGTGCTTAAGTTACTTGAATCTCAACTTGTGGATGCCAAGTTTATGTTTCTTTTGAAAGGAAGGAGCCGTATGACTTTAAATGACTTGACTCCATCCTTATATGCTAAGTCTTTTGAATCCATTGGCATTCTTATAGATGATAGCACCTTGGGTGATTTCTTTACACTCGATGCCTTCCTATACTATCTCTTTGCTTATGATGATATCTATGATAGTCTTGGATTTGTTTTATGTAGGGGTAGGACATTTGTTTATTGGTCCACTTGGAGTTACAATGCAACATGGCTTTTGTGGACCTTTGTAGTCGCCTTATCTCGTGATGTGTATAATGAACCATGAGCTCCTAAGATTAGCTCATTACTTGAACATGAGAATAGTGTGATTGAAAACTTTCAAGTTACTGTTGTTGCTTGTAATGATGATCTTGATTTGGAGCATAGTCCTTTGAACTTGTGTAATAAGATCCATGATATTAGTCCTGTTCATAGTGACCTTGTTTATGTCAAAATTGTGAGTAATGCCTTGAATGATTGTGAGCTTGGTAGCCTAGAGAAAGGAGTGGGTCATCTCGGCTTAACCCCTTGTCTTTTACTCCTATTTGACCCCGGAATAGTTTTGAGATGTGAAAGTTGTAGTTTCGGGTCATGCTCAATTACTTTTGATAATGATGCTATTCATGTCTTTGGTATCCTTTATGCTAAGCTTTTCATGTCGAATACCAAGGATATGTGGGTGTATGTCAAGTGTGAGCAACCATGGGTTGGTGATATGAGTGTGGTACTAATACTACCACTCCTACCAAGAGGATTGTGTGTATGTTTTGCTCTCTTTGGTTTTGCAAGATCTGAATTTGAGGACAAATTCCTTTCAAGATGGAGAGGTTGATACAAGCACAAGGAGCACCAAGAGCACAAGCTATTGTCCAAGGTTCAAGCTTCGGAATTGGCAAGCAACTGAAGACCTTTTTGGAGCATTTTGAAGCCTTGGTCAAGAGAAGAAAAGAGGACTTATACACTCAAGAGGCGCCTCAAGTGAAGGGCAAAGTTGACTTTATACCCTACATTTCAACACTCAAGAGGCGCCCTTTTGCCTAGCCCTCCTTAGGGCATTTTTGACAATTGTTATGTAATAGTATAATAGCTTCCATTCTCATTAGCTTTGATGAATATTGAAAGATTACTATTTAGAGTGTAGTTCTTAGTCTTAGTTTAGTGTTATCTTAGTGTAGAAACCGAAATTTGGAGTGTTGAATGCATTTAAAGGGTTCTTTATTTGTGTTGAACATTTGGCAAGAAAAGTGTGATTGAGGGAGTGTGAATTCCTTTGGTTCACCTAAGAATGAAGTGTTATCCATCCATGGTGAAGTATGTCCAGTTGTTTGATATACAATTAGGTGCTAATCATTAAAGGTGGTGTATGTTTCATTATCTATCTTTACATTTATGCAATCTTCTTCTTCATCTCCTTTCTATGTGTTGTTTTCTTTGTCTTGTGGTTGCTGATTTTTGTGTCATTAGTCCTTAATCTCGGTTTTAGGCTATCACAGACCCTTTGAGTCTAAAGGATTTCAGTTGAGCAGGACCAAGACGGAGTACTTAGAGTGTAAGGTCAGTGATGTGTCGCAGGAGGCTGACGTGGTTGTGAAGCTGGACTCTCAGGCCATTCAGAAGAGGAAGAGCTTCAAGTATCTGGGGTCTATGATTCAGGACAATGGTGAGATTTGACGAGGATGTCACACATCGTATTGGGGCAGGGTGGTTGAAATGGAGGCTCACTTTGGGAGTTCTATGTGATAAGAAGGTGCTCCCAAAGCTTAAAGGTAAGTTTTACAGAGTGGTAGTCTGACCGGCTATGTTGTATGGAGCAGAGTGTTGGCCAGTTAAGAACTCCCACATCCAAAAGTTTAAGGTGGCAGAGATGAGGATGTTATGATGGATGTGTTGCCATACCAGGAAAGATAGGGTGAGGAATGAGATTATTCGGAAGAAGATAGGAGTAGCTTCGGTGGAGGACAAGATGCGAGAAGTGAGATTATGATGGTTCAGGCACGTGATGAGGAGGGGCTCTGATACTCCAGTGCGGAGGTGTGAGACACTGGCTATGGATGGTTTTAGGCGGGGTAGAGGTAGGTCGAAGAAATATGGAGGGAGGTGATTAGGTATGATATGAAGCAATTACAGCTTACGAAAGACATGACCCCTGATAGAAATAAGTGAAGGACGTGAATTACGGTAGAAGGTTAGGGGGTGGCAGTGCGTCGGCAATAGTAGGTGAGCGTTCTTTACGAGGAAGTGCGTCGGCAACAGTAGGTGAGCATTCTTTATTTGTGTCTGAAGTTTCTTGTTCGTGGTGTTGAATTATGTCTATGGTTTCGGATAGATAGTTTTTAATATTATCTTGTTGCTAGCGGTGTTCGTTTATTTTGCATACTGTACTAGTTTATATGCATTTATGTTTTGGGTTTGTTACACTATTATCGGTCCTAAGCCGGGGGTCTATTGGAAACAGCCTCTCTATTTCACCTGAGGTAGTGGTATGATCTGCGTACACTCTACCCTCCCCGGACCCCTTATGTGGGAATACACTGAGTATGTTGTTGTTTAATTTCTTGTCTTTGATCTTAGTATTTTCGCTTCGACATTATTTTCATATTTATTCAAGTAATCCGATTCTTATCAACGAAGACAATACGCCTACTTACTAGCATGGACACACTCCTAATTACTAGCATGGACACACTCCTATCCACTAACCTTCTATCCTGATTCGCGCCTGTCTAAGCACATACATAGAGCTTTACAACACGCAAGATAAATAAGGGAGCAAATTCTCAGAAAATGCCTACAAGGAATAGGCAGCTAAGCATCCTCACAATCCATGAAAAATCCTTAGATTCATTTATTTTGGCCAAGAAAATCATTAATCGAAAAACTTCCGCATATATCAAAAAAATCCTTACACTGTTTGGACGGTGGTTTGCCATGATTTCATAATGTACGGTACAGTATGATATGGTATGGTACTGTATAGTATAGTACAATATAATGTTTGGATGGACTGTATCGTTCACGGCTGTTTGATAACAATTTTGTTGTTTGGTTTGATGGTATGGTACTGCATCGTAATGGGTAAGTTTACAAAAATGTCCCTAATTATTTTCTTTTCGATCTCTTACAGCTTGCTTATACATGTGTTTAAGCCCGCTAAATGCATTGTATTTCTTCCAGAATCCTAGTGGGAATGCTGAACTAAATGCTGGATCATCTGCAGAAAGGCCGGGAAAGGCGTCAGGTATTATTGTTGAAGTTGTAGATATTCTCAAATAAGGCATGATGTCTATGTTTAGCAGTTCGTTATAGGGATTACTTAACAACGCAGAAGAGAGATTGAGCAGAAAAACGTAAAAATAAAAATAAATTAGGGTTGGAAATAATATAGGATAAAGGGTAAAATGGGATTAAATAATATTATATAAGGGCATAATTGAAAAAAAATAACAAAACCATGGGATACCACCAAATCGGTGGTCCTGTAAATTGAGGGATTTCATGGTTATCAAACCATGAAAAGATACCATATCATACCATGCCTTTTAGAAAACAATCAAAACAAACATGGTTCCCTTGTTAACCATCCCATACCATGGGAAACCACCATCCAAACAGGGGGTTAGGTTCCTGGCATGGAAATCACATCATGGAAATCACATCAGACCAGAGAAAGAAGAGGAATAAAGTTCTAATTTTCTTAAAACTACCTGTATTCAGAACCATCAGCTAAATATGCCCCGTAACTCCCAACAGATGCTGCAACTAAGATAGGACGCTGCTTGAGAATCTTTCCATCGGTGCTATGATCAGACGAAGATTCACGACATCTATTATAGTAGACATCCCGTGCTTCACATGCAATCTCGACGCTCCTTTTGAGCAATGATTCACTTTCTTCTACAGAATATCCTTTGGCTTTAAACCCTTGGATGGTTGCCTGTCCAAAAATGAGAAACCATGAAACCAGTCGCAAGGATATAGATGATAGAACTTGAGGTGCATTCATGCACAATTGATCATGCATAAGACATAGAGAGAGGAACAATAGTTACGAATGAAAAAAGTGGTACCTGATAAGATGAACTAAGTATTATATCCGCACCAGCTTCAAGGTAATCCAAGTGTACCTGCTCTATTTAGTACACCAATGAGCCATGTAATAGTGCAGAGAAAAAACTTCATGCACAGCAAATAATTAAGAAAGGTCATATCGCACTATGTTCTCAAGCTATTCCAGCAAAGCTTTTGATATGTGATGAAATTCATAGTCTAAACCCAACAACAAAAGCCACAAAGGATACCGGAAAGGGAAAGAATCAAAGTGAAGATTGGCAGTTGCCAAATGTTGAGATCAACAGATTCGTTTAACTTAGTTATGCCAAGAGCCAAGAGCTTTTAACTATTTAAGATGCGGCCATCACATCCAAAATTATATCAGGGATTGTAGACATGGTAACACTTAACGGTCAACAATCCACTGAATCACAGTGCTTCTATTGAAATTTCGTCTCTGTACCACATAAATATTTTCATCAAACAAATTCAAGGGTATATCAACAATGCCAACCATATTACAGATATTCATAATGGCACTACATAGGATGTTTGCGATGTTGCATTCCACTATTCCAGATACTGTTCTTATTTTTTCATTCCTCTAAATACATATAAATAACAGTTCCAGTATTTTTAAAAATAATGCTTCCTTCATTGTATGTTTTGCGGAAAAATGCAGATATTCAAAATTATCAAAGTATTTTCTCTAATCCAGTGCCTTTATTTCTCGATAAAGAACCCAAATTGGAAAAAGGTGAAATCCATAAATGAAAATAGGAACTTCTCCAGCAGCATGCATTTGCTGAAAGGTTTCAACTTCTATAAAGAAGAGATAAGTCATTGTTTTACAGCAATTTTGTAACAAACGGAGCAATGAGAAGCAAAAGAGTAAAAAGAAAAAAGAACAAGACGAGGAGGAAGTGTTATGCTTTTATATTAGGTCTGCTGAATGGTTGAAAGGGATTGCCAGACTTAAAAGATATAAAGGGAATAAGGAAGCTGAATAAATGGAAAAAACTACTGGTAAGTTTGTTTAAGTATCTTATCTTTTTTTTGATAAGGAAGTACCACATAGGATTAATGATTTACCAGAGAAATTACAGCCTATATTATATTTAATCATCTATCTGTTTTAGTCACTAACCATTACTTCTTATAGGATTTGCCTTAGTGATACAGCAGATGGAGGAGAATTACTAGTATTTCCTGCCCCTCCTCCGTGGTTTCCCCGAGAAATTCTTTGCAAATAATTTCTTGGTGTTGAGGCGTAATTGTTGTTAAAAGAACTATAATTGTTAGTTGTTTCATTAGCAAAATATAGTTTAAGACTCAAATCTCGCATTAGTCATAGTATTACTTTTGTAGTTTCTTGTCCTTGGATTTCGGTTACTATTTGTTTTTTAACAAAGAGTTTGGTTATTATTTATTGTATTCTGTACTTCGATTATCGTACTATCTTGCTGTGATTACTATTCAGGATGATTTGGCATCTTGTCTATAGTATTTTCCGTGGCTTCTTCATTTCCGTTTATTTTCTGTGCTGCTTTGAACTTTTTTTTCCCCTTGACTTGAGGGTCTACCAGAAATAGCCTCTCTACCTCCAAGGCAGGGGTAACATCTATGTACACTCTACCCTTCCCAGATCCTACTTTGAGGGACTACAATGGTTATGTTGTTGTTGGGTATTCCTGGAAAAATTTGATTTTCTAAAGAAGCTCAAAGGATCTTTCGAAGCTGACATCTTTGCTAATTGAAGAAATATGAAATAGGTCAATCTCTCCTACCGAGTCACGTGAAGATGGAGAATCAAAAAGAAGCGAGAGTTCTCAAAGGATCAGTGGTCCACAAAGTAAGGTACTTCTCATGCATTTGTTTAACAATGGAACCAAACAACTTGTATGGGATAGTTCCTATAAAAGACAAAATCCCTGAGACATTATCAGAAACTCTACCAGTGTGCAAGACCAAAATGCTGCCTACATCCCCCCACCCACCCCACCCCACCCTTGCAGTATAGGGAATCCTAATAAAAAATCCAGATGGTGGTCCAACTTATCCACATAACCACACTGTAAAGAACTGATCTGAAAGGATAATCCTTTTTCTCTATATCCACTTCATTGCGTAAGCTAATCAATTAATTATCATTTGGCCATGGAAATATTTTACTTTTTTTTCTCAGAGTTTAACTCCAGAAACGAAAATTTTCAGCAACTTGAAGAACAACCAAAAGCTAGTTGTTTTCACTTTCTTCACTCCAAATAACTCACAAAAATTCAAAAACAACTCCAATTTGAATTAATGGCCAAACACAACTATAATTTTCAAATAGTAGCATTTTTCAATTTGAAAACAAAAACTTTTTTTATAACCATGGTGTCCAGGTAACTTGTGTGAACCTCAACTAATTCCCTGCCACCCACCAACAGCAGTTTCAGGTAAATCTGTCCACCGAGGCTAGAACAAATGGGAAGAAATCACCTAGTATTTTTCTCTATGTTTGGAATTGAACCTCATAGTGCCCAATCCACATCATTAACCACTAGGCCTTGGTCCCAAAAACTTTCTTTTTTCAAATACAATTTTCATGGCCAAACATGACAAGTGAAATTCCATTAGAATACAAAAAGGTTATTGAACTAATTTTTTTTGAAATAAAATAAAATAAAATCAATTCAGCTTAGTATAATAATAATAATAATAATACAGTACTTTAAGGAGAAAGTTGAAGAACCGTACAGCGCGGACAAGGTGAGGATCAGTGAACAGACATTTAGCGCTCCAAAGAGGGTCATTAAGGTCGGCTCCATGACGTTCAAGCTCCGTCGCAAAGCCGCCGTCGATCACGGCAACGCCGCCGCATTTGCGGAGGAAATCTTTGACAAGGGAGGAGGAGGACGACGACTTGCCATTGACGTCGGAAGTACCCATTTATTGCGGTGCCGGGAATCTGTGGAGTTTTTTTGAGTTGGCTGGGATGGTAATGTGAAATGTAATGGGTTGGTGCAATGGGAAAATGACTACTAGGACAAATAATAGATTTGGGAAGATCTGAGAAGTGTGTTTAAAACTTTGGAATCATTTTTTTATTTTGGACTTTGGACCAAACCTATTGGGTGTGTTCGGTATTGGAAGAAAAACGTGTTTGAGGAAAATTCGGTGGAGAACAGCTATGGCTCGGTTCAATTCAGTTTCATGTATTAATGATGATACAATTTATCGAGTCTTGATGTGCAAATACACTAAATCTAATAATTAAATTAATAAAATATTTATTAAACCATTAGCATTTAGTTAATCAATTTGAGGTCCTTTAACTATTTAATTTTTTGTTTAATCGATAAGAAAATATTCCTCTAATTTTTTTTTTTTTACTTTCTCTTATTTTTATTTATTCATATATACATTACATTCATGTATAAAAGTTTACACAAATTATAAGCAGATACAAACTTAATTGCATGCTACTAGTATCATTATGTCAATCTTTTCAAAAAGAAAAAAACGAGAAAATGCATTATTTTCACCCTGAACTATAAACGAAAACACTCAAACTTAAAGAGGGTCCTATTATCCCTGAACTAATTAAAATCATATTTTTGGCAACCTTAAGGCCTACGTGGCACACTGCGTGAATCACCATACTGAAGGTCCACGTAGGCACACGTATGTGCCACGTAGGCACTTAAGGTTGTCAAAAATACATTTTAATTAGTGCAGGGGTAATAGGCCCCTCTTTAAGTTGGGGTATGTCTCAGCAATTTCATTTATAATTCAGGGTGGAAATAGTGCATTTACTAAAAAAAAAAGACGAGAAAATGCATTAAAAAAAAATTCTAAACTTGTCATGACAACTTACTTTAGTAGTTAAACGTAACGGGCATTTATATACCCCTTTAACAATTTTAAAGTGAATTATTTTTAACCATTCATGCCTCCGATCAAGTCAAGGCTAAGTGTTGTAGCACCATACTCTTGTTAATTCTTCCACACATTAATGAAGCTGTTCTCAAATTAAATCCACCAGTTTCTAATTAAAAAATTGCCCCACTTCAAATCTCAAATAAATACCCTAAATCTAATCGATATCCATCATTTCTCTTACCTAAAATACCTTAAAAGAAAATTTTAATTGCTAAATTATTGAAAATCAAATACTGAAATCGTTGAGGGGTTTTTCATTGAATCACGAGGTGTTTTTCTTTCAAGTGTTTGTAGATAAAACTAAAGTCGTGAAGGTACTTTTCGTTTACATAGTCTAGGATTTTTCAATTTTTGATTTTTGCTAAAGTTCGTGTCTTTTTTTTTTTTTTTTTTTTTATTTTTTTACTTTTGGCAATGAATTTTGTGTACATTACCTTAAGGTTTCGCCATGGAGGAATATTACAACAAAAACCTCGTATTAAATACGTCGGATATTGGAATACCCCGTATTTCTCAAGCTTAACTTAACTCTCAGTTCATGAGTTATCTGATAGAAAAAATTTTAAATACTCAGTATGTTTTTAGTTTAGATCCTGCCATTGAGTAAGAAATTGAATTAGCTTTCCAACGATATAAAATTCGCCTAAATCCGATAACCAAGTGAGAAGTTATGGCTATTTTAAGTTTCAGTCGTTAAACACCATTATTCAGGCCAGTAACGCATCGTGAAGTATGTCAAAATGACAATTGTCAGTTTCCAGTGAGGTACCATGATACCGGTGTGTCGCGCCACCAGCTAGTTTTCCAATTGTCAAAATACAATGTTGCTCCACGATATTGGCGTATCACGCCAAGGACCCAATCCACAATTGTCAATTTCCAGTAAAGCAATGCGATTGTACTGCGTCGCGCCAAGCTTCCAGGTCCCATCCAGTATTGCAATGCAATTCCACCACGTCGCGCCACTAGCCACATTCCCAGTTGTCATTTTCCAGTGGCGCGTCCCAAATCGAGAATTTTTCAGTAACAATTTAAATCATTCCCAGGGGTAATTGGGTATTTTTCCATGACCCAAGTCATCCTTTAACACGTAAATTACCCCAAATTAACCTAGTTACATCATTATTATTCAATTTTCCCCAAATCAAAGGCATTCTGTCTCAAGAAAACAAACCTTAACTTCAAAAATCAAGATCAAAACTCAAGAATTTCTTTAAGCACCTTCAAGAATTAACTTTCCAAGGTATGTTAGGTGTTCATCTATGGGTCTCTTTCACATATAGAGTCCAAGAATCCATTTTTAAAACTTCAAGAGTTATGATTTATGATTTGCATGCTTAGAATTGAATGTATTCGTGATTATGATAGTTATTGAGATCCAATGCATGTTTAATTATAAGTTTCCATGAAATTAAGATAGTTATATGGTGAATTATATGAATTGCATGCTTAACCCTTGAATTTGAAATTGAGTGTTGTATTCATGATTACATGTGTTGACCAACATCATGTGAAATACTCCATGTTCCCCAAGTGTTTGCTAAAATGTCTATGTGAAGTAGATAGTGAAATCTTGACATGTCATTATGTGGTCCCAATCATGTACAAGCTTATGCCTTACAAGTGTTTGATGAAATACCTTTATGAATGAATTATGGACAAGTGTACATTATTGTGTATCTCAAGATCATGCTGTGCTTTATTTTTCATGTTATCAAGTCCTGGGGGTATTTAATACCCGATAATTTAGCTGTTTACCTAGAGCCAGTGTTAGTTATAGAATAGTCTAAGTCCTGTCACGATTAGTATTACTCTCAGTCAGTTACAGAACTCAGTAGAACTCAGTTAGTTACAAAACTCGATAGAACTTAGTTAGTTACAGAACTCAGGAAAATTCATTAAACTCAATATCAATTCAGTCCAGTTCAGTATACTCAGTTCAGTGTCTTTCAGTTGGGAGTAAGATTCAGCATCGAGTGAACCCAGAGATGGGGGCTCACCTGTCAGAAGAGGCTATGATCCTTAAAAACAATCCTTTCATTCCAGAACTACGTAGCCAGTGTAGGTTGAGACATCAAACCTGCCAGTTGAGGGTTGATGAGGTGTTTTAACTTGTCAGATGATGGTTCCACCGTTCTCATTAAAGTACCTGCCAGATAAGGGTAACTCTTCAGTGTCTTTACCCATGGCATGGTACTGACACCCTTCCAACTAGGGTCACAGGTTAGACCCCAACTCAGTTATCTTATTTGGGGCATGTTGGTTAGGTGATTACTTCCCACAGTCTCAGTTTCAGTCTTCAGAATAAAACTCAGTTCAGTTCTACAAAATCAGGACTGTCAGATACAATCAACCAGTTTCAGTAACTTCAGATATTAGTTAATCAGTATCAGAACTCAAGACTTAGTTTCAGATAATCTTAGTCACAGTATTTATTTATATGCACAGTAGTGTATACTCAATTTTTACAGTAGTATCAGTTATCCATGTACTCTCATGTTCAGTTACTCTATATCATGCAGTCAGTTATTGTTCATGCATATGAACCCTTGCATTCAGCCTTACCACATCTAGCATATGAATATATTCCACGTATTGAAACATACTCTTTCTTTGCGCTATGATATCTTATATCATAAGTTCGGATGCTCAGGTTCCTGACCGCACATAAATAGATCTAGATTTAGTGAGCAGTAGATTTCGCAATGAGTCCTCATCATTCGAGGATATTTTTTAATTTCATTATTACAGTAGACTCAGTATTCCAGTTGATGGAGTTAGTTGGGGGATTATCCCATCAACTCCACTTTTAGACAGTTCTAGATTTGAGGCTTTTCAAACTAGTTTTTAGACAATGTTCAATTTTATAGATTATTATTTCAGTTGATACACGTTATCAGTATTTACAGATTTTGAACCTTATGGCATTTCAGCCTATTTTTCTGCATTTATTATAGTATCATATTTTAGTGCTTACAGCAGATATCAGTCATGGGTTAGTTTGTGGTCCTTCGAGGTTATAAGCAGTATGTAGCATCCGGGGTATAGACTCGGGGCATTACAAACTTGGTATCAGAGCCTAAGGTTCAACAGAGTCCTAGGAAGTCTGAAAGCCGCATCTAGTAGAGTCTTATGCATGGGTGTGTAGCATGCTACACTTATGGACAGGAGGCTATGAGATGTTTTAGGAAAAGTTTCCCTTTTTTCAGTATTCATGTCATGCAAGTGAACATGAGCTTAAGTTAAACTATCAGTCTAATCCATTTTTTTCTTTTGTTTACAAAACATGCCTCCCCAAAAGACTAATGAAAGAAGAACCGGAAATCAGTCAGCACCTCAGTCTGTTCAGGCAGATCCCTTGGACGAGCATGTCTTCCATGCATAATTCAGAGCCACATTCACTACTCTAGCCAATTCCATAGCAGCTCAGAATGAACGGCCAGCTTCTGTTCAGGCCAACCCAGTGGCCAATACTTCTGCAGCTAGGATTTGGGACTTCACCCAAATGAATCCTCTCCTATTCTCAGGATCTAAGTTAGAAAAGGATCCACAAGAGTTTCTCGATCAGGTTCAAAAAGTCACAGACATTATGGGAGTAACTTCCAGTGAAAGTGCTGATTTAGCTGCCTATCAGCTACAAGATGTAGCTCATACGTGGTTTAAGCAGTAGAAGGTATACAGGGGCACAGATGCAAAGCCCATAGTGTGGTAAGAGTTTGCTACTGCTTTCCTAAAGAGATTCTTTCCTTAGAGCTGAGAGAAGCGAAGATGTTAGAGTTTATCAATCTCAGGAAGGGTAGTATGAGTGTGAAAGAGTATTCCCTCAAGTTTACTCAGTTAGCCAGGTATGCTCCCTATGTAGTAGCAGACAGTAGGTACAAAATAAGCAAGTTCATATCTGGGGTGTTAGATATCATTAGTTCACCCAGTATTTTACGTCTCCTTGCTAAAGAAATACATTGGTGACCCAACAACCATAGTTCCTTTAGAGGGCGTAGATATTCAGAAGGATCTTTCTTTCGAAGAGGTTCCAGTCCAGACCCAACAGATATGCTGACCAAGTACCCTCACATCTTCTCCACAAACTCAGATCCAACTTAAGGTAACAGTCTTCCTTAGCTTCACTCAGTTTTATGTTCAACTATAATTATTACTTGGTATCCATTACCGTTGCATATTCAGTCATGCATTTATGAATTAGTTCAGTCATGTACTCATACGTTCGGTAAGAAAACCCAGCTTATTAGTAGCTTCAGTCATGTATTCCATGCATCAGATATGTATGTTTAGTGTAAAAACTCAATTTGTCAGTAGCTTAGTCATATAGTCATGCATCAGATATGCATGTTCAGTGTGTAAACTTGGTCTATCAGTGTCTCAGCTTAATCAGTCTCATTCGAGAACGAATGTTCCCAAGGGGGAAATATTGTAATACCCCGTATTTCTCAAGCTTAACTTAACTCTCAGTTCATGAGTTATCCGATATTAAAATTTTGAAATACTAAGTATTTTTTCCAGTTTAGAGCTTGTCATTGAATAGGAAATTGAATTAGATTTCCAACGATATAAAATTTGCCTAAATCTGATAACGAGGTGAGAAGTTATGACTATTTTAAATTTTAATCGTTAAACACCATCATTCATGAAAGTAGGGCATCGCGAAGTATGTCAAAATGGAAATTGTTAGTTTTCAGTGAGGTACCGTGATACCGGCATATCGCGCCACCATCTAATTTTCCAATTGTCAAAATACAGTGTTGCTCCGCGATATTGGCGCGTTGCGCCAAGGACCCAATCCATAATTGTCAATTTCCTGTAAAGCAATGCGATTGTACCATGTTGTGTTAAGATTTTAGGTCCCATACAGTATTGCAACACGATTCCACCGCGTTGCGCCACCAGCCACATTTCCAGTTGTTATTTTCCAGTGGCTTGGCACGATAGTGGCACATCGCGCCAAGTGCCCAAATTGTGAATTTTTCAGTAATGATTTTAAATTATTCCCAGGGGTAATTGGGTATTTTTCCATGACCCAAGTCAGCCTTTAACACATAAATTACCCCAAATTAACCTAGTTACATTATTATTATTCAATTTTCCCCAAATCAAAGGCATTCTCTCTTAAGAAAACAAACCCTAACTTCAAAAATCAAGTTAAAAACTCAAGAATTTCTTCAAGAACCTTCAAGAATTAACTTTTCAAGATATGTTAGATATTCATCTATGGGTCCCTTTCACCCATAGAGTCCAAGAATCCATTTTTAAAACTTCAAGAGTTATGATTTATAATTTTGATGCTTGGAATTGAATGTATTCATGATTATGATAGTAATTGGGATCCAATGCATATTTAATTATAAGTTTCCATGAAATTAAGATAGTTATGTAGTGAATTATATGAATTGCATGCTTAACCCTTGAATTTGAAAGTGAGTGTTGTATTCATGATTACATGTGTTGACCAACATTATATGAAATACTCCATGTTCCCCAAATGTTTGCTAAAATGCCTATGTGAAGTAGATAGTGGAATCTTGACATGTCATTATGTGGTCCCAATTATGTACAAGCTTATGCCTTACAAGTGTTTTAATAAATGCCTTTATGAATGAATTATGGACAAGTGTACATTGTTGTGTATCTTAAGATCATGCTATGCTTTATTTTTCATGCTATCGAGTCCTGGGGGTATTTAATACCCGAAAATTTAGCTGGTTACTTAGAGCTAGTGTCAGTTACAAAATAGTTTTAGTCCTGTCACAATCAGTAGTACTCTCAATCAGTTACAAAACTCAGTAGAACTCAGTTAGTTACAAAACTCAGTGGAACACAGCCAGTTATAGAACTTAGGAAAATTCATAAAATTCAGTAAAATCAGTATCAGTTCAACCCAGTTCAGTATACTTAGTTCAGTGTCTTTCAGTTTGGAGTAGGATTCAGCACCGAGTAAACCCAAGGATGGGATCTCACCTGCCAGAAGAGGGTGTGATCCTTAGAAGCAATCCTTGCATTCCAGAACTACCTAGCCAACGTAGGTTAAGACATCAAATCTGCTATTTGAGGGTTGATAAGGTATTTTAATCTGTCAGATGACAGTTCCACAGTTCTCATTAGAGTACCTGCTAGATGAGGGTAACTCTTCAGTGTCTTTACCCATGGTGTGGTACTGATTCCCTTTCAACTGGGGTCACAGGTTGGGGCATATCGGTTAGGTTATTACCTCCCACAATCTCAGTTCCAGTCTTCAGAATAGAACTCAGTCTAGTTTTACAAATTAGGACTGTCAGATATAGTCAACCAGTATTAGTAACTTCAAATATTAGTTAATCAGTATTAGAAACTCGACTCTTTAGTCAGTTCCAGTAGTAAATAAATTCTCAGATATATTTTCTGAAGATCTTTCTGGAGTTCCTCTCATTAGGGAAATAGACTTTAGAATAGACCTTCTTCCAAAAACTCAGCCTCTATCTATTCCGCCATATAGAATGGCTCCAGCAGAGCTTAGAGAATTAAAAGAACAGTTGAGAGATCTCCTAGATAAGGGATTCATCAGACCCAACATTTCCCCATGAGGTACACCAGTCTTATTCATGCGTAAGAAAGATGGTTCTTTCAGAATGTGTATAGACTACCGTTAGTTGAACAAAGTCACAGTCAAGAATAAGTAACCACTTCCCATAATCGATGAAGTTTTTGACCAATTTAAGGGTGCTAATTACTTTTCTAAGAGAGACCTCAGATCAAGCTATCATCAGCTCAGAGTCAAAGAATGTAACATTCCAAAAACAACTTTCAAAACCCAGTATGGTCACTTCGAGTTTCTAGTCATGTACTTTGGTTTTACTAATGCCCCAACAGCTTTCATGGACTTAATAAATCACGTGTTCAAGAATTACTTGGACATGTTCATTATAGTCTTCATCGATGACATTCTTGTCTATTACCGTAGTGAGAATGATCATGCAGATTACCTCAAAATTGTATTTCAGACTCTCAGAACTCATCAGCTATTCACCAAATTTAGTAAGTTTGAATTTTGGCTAAGGTCTGTAGCATTCCTTAGTCATATTATTTCCTGTGATGGTATTAGAGTTGATCCTTAAAATATCGAAGCAGTGAGAAACTGGCTTAGACCCATCTCTCCATCAAATTTTAGGAGTTTCTTAGGTTTATCTAGCTATTACCATCGATTTGTTGAAGGGTTCTCATCTATTACATTCCCTTTGTCCAAATTAACTCAGAAGAAAGTCCAGTTTTAGTGGTCAGATTCCTACAAGAAGAGTTTTCAAGAGCTGAAGACTCGACTTTTCTCAGCCCCAGTTTTGACTCTACTAGATAGTATAGATAAGTTTGTTGTGTATTGTGATGCATCTAGAGTAGGTTTGGGTTGTGTCCTCATGCAGAGAGGTAAGGTCATAGCCTACGCCTTCAAACAGCTTAAGCCCCAAGAGAAAATTATCTGACTCATGATCTTGAGCTAGCAGCTATAGTATTTGACTTAAAGATTTGGAGGCACTATTTATATGAGGTGCATTTAGATGTGTTCACAGATCACAAGAGCTTGTATTATGTCTTTTATTAAAAAGATTTAAATTTACGTCAGAGATGGTGGTTAGAGTTATTGAAAGATTATGACATGAGTATTCTGTACCATCCTAGCAAAGCCAATATAGTGGCTGATGCTCTCTGTAGACTGTCTATGAGTAGTGTTTCTCATGTTGAGGATAGGAAAAAGAAGTTAGCTAAAGAAGTTCATCAGCTTACCTGACTAGGTGTTCACTTAGTTGATTCAGTAGAAGGTAGTGTATGGGTGCAAAACAGTTCTGAATTATCTCTAGTTTCCAAAGAATAGGAAAAGCAAGATAGAGATCCCAGTCTTGTTGAGTTGAAAGACTCAGTCAGAGATCAGAAAGTAGAGATTTTCTCCTAAGGGAGAGATAGTGTTTTACGTTACTAGAGTTGGCTATGTGTGCTAGGTATAGATAACTTGAGGCAACGTATTCTTTTAGAAGTACATGGTGCGCAATTCTATATTCATCCCGAGGACACTAAAATGTACCGTGATATGCGGGAGATCTATTGGTGGAGTGGGATAGAGAGTGATATTGCAGAATTTATAGCTAAATGCTCTATGTGTTAGCAGGTTAAGATTGAGCACCAAAAGCCTAGTAGGTATATGTAGGAGTTTAGTATTCCTACATGGAAATGGGAATAAGTAAACATGGACTTTGTGATGGGTTTGCCTTGTACTCATCATCAGCATGATTCCATATGGGTTATCGTAGAAAGGATGACCAAATCAGCTCATTTCTTACTAGTACATACTTCCTATTCATCCGAGGACTACACCAAACTCTATATTAGAGAGTTGGTTAAGTTATACGGAGTCCCAGTATCCACTATCTTAGATAGAGGTACCCAGTTTACTTCTTATTTCTGGAAAGCATTCCAAAAGGGTCTTGGTACCCAAGTTTATCTCAGTATAGCCTTCCACCCTCAGACAGATAGCAGAAAGGACCATTCAAACTCTAGAAGATATTCTAAAAGCATGCATTGTTGTTTTTAAGGGTAGTTAGGATGACCACTTACCTTTGATCGAGTTCGCATATAATAACAACTATCATTTTAGTATTCAGATGGCTCCGTTTGAGGCTCTCTATGGTAGGATATACAGATCTCTCATTGGTTGGTTCGAGGTAGGTGCGGCCACAGTAGTAGGGCCTAACTTAGTATTCGATGCCTTAGAGAAGGTTTAGTTAATCAGAGAAAGACTTAGGGATGCCTAGAGTCGACAGAGTACACACATATGCGGAGAAAGAATCTCAAGTCTAAGATCGGTGATTTTGGGTTCTTGAAAATCTCTCCTATTAGGGGGTAGAGAGGTTCAACAAGAAAGGAAAGCTCGGTCCCCGATATGTCATCCCTTACATAATTCTCAGTCATTTCAGAAAGGCAGCTTATGAGCTTGAGTTTTCTTCAGACTTAGCTTCAGTACACCTAGTATTCCACGTCTCCTTGCTAAAGAAATGCATTGGTGACCCAGCAGTCATAGTTCCCTTAGAGGGCGTAGATATTCAAAAGGATCTCTTTTTCAAAGAGGCTCTAGTCCAGATCCTCGATCATCAGATTCGCAGAATGAGGAATAAAGAAGTTCCCTTAGTCAAAGTCCTTTGGTGGAATCAGTCAGTATAGGGAGCTACTTAGGAAACAGAAGCAGATATGCGGACCAAGTACCCTCACATGTTCTCTGCAAACTCAGATCCAGCTTAAGGTAACAGTCTTCCTTAGCTTTACTCAGTTTTATATTCAGCTATAATTATAACTTTCTCTCCATTACCGTTGTATATTCAGTCATGCATTCATGAATCAGTTCAGTCATATACTCATATGCTCAGCAGGAAAACCCAGCTTATCAGTAGCTTCAGTCATGTATTCGATGCATCAGATATGTATGTTCAGTGTAAAAGCTTATTTTGTTAGTAGCTTAGTCGGATTGATTGGAACTAACACTAGTAACTAATTAGAGATTTCTGATTTCTCCCTTTGTACGCTCCCTTCCTCTTTTACTTTTAACGTATATTTTTAAATGGTCTTGACTGATCAGACGATGCCAGCAAAGGCATAGTAACACCAGAAATAGGTAAGGTCACTATCTCTCCCTCTCCCTCTCTCCCCCTAAGCCCTTCTCTTATCCCAAGCCCTTCTTTCTCCCCATTTCATTGCCAGTTATTGCCGGCGGATTTAGGGCTTCTGCTTGCTCAGATCTGGTGACGGTAGAAGAGTGAAGCACTGGCCAAAACTAGTTTAAAATTGTTAAAATAGTGGGTAAGATGTTAGCTTGCGATAAGGTCCCGACAATGTCAAGAAGAAGCTCCGGCGATACTCTGGTGATGAACAACTGGCCTCTCTCCGGTGACTATATTTCTAGCGACCAATTTCGACAGCAAAATTTTTGTGACCAGCATACGCAGAACCCCGGTGACATCTAAACTTTACTATTTAGTTGCCCTTCACAGTTTAGTTCCTTGGTAATTTTAGTTTTGGTTTCTTATGATTTTAAGTTAAGCCTGATTTTGTGTATTGGTAGATATTGTGTGTATTTTATGCGTGCCTTCTATCTGTTCTTTATTTTTTTATATCTTTATTCTGCTAGCATTTGTTGTGCTGGAATTTTGGTTATATTTTGTGCTTGTGCTTGTGCATGTGCCTTTTGTTGTTATTGGCTTATTGTTGTTTGTAGCCTTCACTTTAATTTGTCTTGAGCAGTAGCTTAGGTAGCACATGGTGGAATAGATTCATTTCCTAAAGGGCTGGGGGTGGGCTCGAGGAATGGTGTTGGGTTAGGTATGAGATGCAAAGTACGAGATATTAAAGGAAAGGATAAGAGAGTTGATAGTTTGATGGTAGGGTCGTGGAATATTGGGACCCTGCAGGGTAAGTTGATAGAACTGGTTAAGATTCTTAGGAAGAGAAAGATTAATATTGCATACGTCCAGAAGATCAAGTGGCTAGGTTCCAAAGAGAGGGATGTAGATGGATACAAGTTGTGGTTTTCAGGTAGTGAAAGATGTAGGAATGATGTAGGCATCTTAGTGGACGAGGAGCTTGGGGGCAGGTAGTATAGGTTAAAAGGGTGTATGATAGGGTTATGACTATCAAGTTGATCTTGGGGGGGGTTTACTTTGAACATCTGTAGTGCGTATGTGCCACAGGTGGACCTGGACGTGGAAGAGAAGAATTTTTAGAAGGTTTTGGACGAGGTGGTTAGAGGCGTGCCTAGTTCGGAGAAGATATTCATAGGTGGGGATTTTAATGGGCACATCAGGTCTTTACCATCTGGGTACGATGATGTGCATGGGGGTTTTGGGTTCGGGGTTAGAAATGATGAGGGAGCTGCTCTTTTGAATTTTGTGAGGGCCTTTGGGTTGGTGGTAGTGAATTCCAACTTTTTGAAGAAGGAAGAGCACTTGGTTACTTTTCGTAGTACGATATCCAAGACTCAGATTGACTTTTTGCTGGTTAAGAAGGGGGATAGAGCATTATAAGGTAATTTTAAGTGAGAATCTTATGACTCAGCATAGACTCCTAGTGATGGACTTGGTTATCAAGAAGGACAAGATGAGGCGAGGTGGGAAGGTCAGCCTAGGTTTAGGTGGGGCAGTCTAACTCTGGTTAGTACTATGAAGATAGGGGTAAAGTTGGAGAGGATGGGGGTGTAGAAGTGCAGAGGGACGTGGACAGTATGTGGGATAGGGCTGCTAGTTGCATTAGGGAGTCGGCTAGAGAGGTGTTAGGTGTTTTGAGGGGCTGGTCTAGCCGGTATCAGGGGGATTGGTGATGGAATAGAGATGTTAAGAAGAAGGTTGAGACAAAGAAGGCGGTTTATGCTAAGTTAGTTGAGAGAAAGGATGAAGAAGAGAAATGGGTAAGCAGTGAGGAGTACAAGTTAGCTAAAAAGGAGGCTAAGTTAGCAGTCATGACTGCTAAGTCAGCAGAGTTTTAGAGTTTGTATAAGGTGTTAGACGAGAAGGACGGGGAGAAGAGGTTGTTTAGACTTACCAAGATTAGGGAGCGGAAGGTCGTGATCTGGACCAGGTAAAGTGCATTAAGGGAGAGGATGGCAGAGTTTTGATGGAAGACACCTTTATTAAGAAAAGATGGCAGTTTTAATCTCATAAGTTCTTGAATGATGAGGGGTATAGAAGTCTTGTGTTAGGGGAATTAGAGAATTTTGGGGAGTGTCGTATTTGGATTTTGTTAGCGTTTTAAGGTAGAAGAGGTCAGTGAGGCTATTCACAAGATGCGAAGGGACAGGGCGATAGGGCCCAACGAGATTCCAGTAGATTTTTGGAAGTCCTCTAGCGGATCAGGGTTGAGGTGGCTGACCAACTTGTTTAACAATATTTTTAAGTCAGCAAAGATTCCTGAGGCATGGAGATAGAGCGCGATGATTCCTTTATATAAGAACAAGGGTGACATTCAGAGTTGCAACAACTACTGAGGTATTAAGTTGTAGAGTCACACAATGAAGATTTGGGAGAGGGTGGTGGAGCGGAGATTGAGGAAGATTGTGTCTATTTTGGAGAATCAATTTGGTTTCATGCTTGGTTGCTCCACGATTGAGGCATTCACCTTGTGCGGAGACTGGTAGAGCAGTATAGAGAAAGGAAGAGGGACCTTCATATGGTGTTTATTAACTTGGAAAAGACATATGACAAGGTACCTAGGGAGGTTCTTTGGAGATGCTTGGAGGTGACGGGGGTTCTGGTAGCGTACATTATAGCGATTAAAGACATGTATAAGGGATTAAAGACTTGGGTAAGGGAAGTGAAAGGAGATTCGGAGCATTTTTCGGTCTTAACAGGGTTGCATCAGGGATCAACTCTTAGTCCATTTTTATTTACTTTGGTGATGGATGTGCTGACATGAAATATATAAGGCAGGGTGCTTTGGTGTATGCTTTTCGTTGATGATATAGTTTTGCTTGATGTGTCGTGATAAGGAGTTAATGATAAGCTGGAGGTTTTGAGACAAACCCTGAAGGCTAAAGGTTTCAGGTTGAGTAGGACCAAGAAAGAGTACTTGGAATACAAGTTTAGTGACTCGAGGTAAGAGGAGGAGGTGGTAGTGAAGTTGGATTCTCAGGTGGTTTACAAGAGGGAGAGTTTTAAGTATCTCGGGTCTACGATTTAGGGAAATAGGGAGATAGATGAGGATGTCTCTCACCGTATTAGGGTAGGTTGGATGAAATAGAAGCTCGCTTCAGGAATTTTATGCGATAAGAAGGTGCCCCCAAGTTGAAAGGCAAATTCTTTAGAGTTGCAGTCCAACCTGCTATGTTGTATGGATCGGAGTGTTGGCCGTTTAAGAATTCTCATATCTAAAAACTGAAGGTGACGGAAATTGCATGTTGCGTTGGATGTGCGGATTCATAAGGGCTGACAAGGTTAGGAATGAAATTATTCGGGAGAAGGTGGGAGTGATGTTAGTGGAGGATAAAATGTGGGAAGTGAGGTTGAGATGGTTTAGTCAAGTGATGAGGAGGGGCACGGATGCCCCAGTTCGTAGGTGTGAGAGGTTGGCCTTGGATGGTTTCAAGTGGGGTAGAGTAGACCAAAGAAATACTGGAGAGAAGTGATTAAACATGAAATGGAGCAGTTACAGCTGACCGAGGACATGACCCTAGATAGGAAGATATGGAGAAAAAACATTAGGATAGAGGGCTAAGGGTGTGGATGAGTAGCAGTTAGTAATAAGGTGGACTTCGGTGTCCTTTGTATGGCAATGTAAATTTTTTTTGTGGATGTCGTACCTATGTTATTTTATCATGTTCTATGCTTTGGATGCTTTTGTATACAATCTTTTATCTTGAGCTGGGAGTCTATCGGAAACAACCTCTCTACCTCTTTTGAGGTGGTGGTATGGGCTGCGTACACTATACCCTCCCCAAACCCTACTATATGGGAATATACTGGGTTTGTTGTTGTTGTTGTTAGTAACTCAGTTATGTAGTCATGCATCAGATATGCATGTTCAGTGAGTAAACTTAGTCTATCAGTGTCTCAGCTTAATCAATCTCATTCGAGGACGAATGTCCCAAGGGGGAGATATTGTAATACTCCATATTTCTCAAGCTTAACTTAACTCTCAGTTCATGAGTTATCTGATATAAAATTTTTGTAATACTAAGTAATATTTCCATTTTAGAGCCTGCCATTGAGTAGGAAATTGAATTAGCTTTCCAACGATATAAAATTTGCCTAAATCCGATAATGAGGTAAGAAGTTATGGCTATTTTAAGTTTCAGTCATTAAACACCGTTATTCATGCGAGCAGCGCATCGCGGAGTATGTCAAAATGGCAATTGTAAGTTTCCAGTGAGGTACCATGATACTGGTATGTCACGCCACCAGCTAATTTTCTAATTGTTAAAATACAGTGTTGCTCCACGATTTTGGTGCATCACGCCAAGGACCAATTCCACAATTGTCAATTTTCAGTAAAGCAACGTAATTGTATAGAGTCGCACCAATCTTTTAAGTCCCATCCAGTATTGCAACACGATTCCAGCACATCGCGCTACCAGCCACATTTCCAGTTGTTATTTTTCGGTGGCTTGGCGCGATAGTAACGCGTCGCGCCAGGTGCCCAAATCAGGAATTTTTCAGTAATGATTTTAAATCATTCCTAGGGGTAATTGGGTATTCTTTCATTACCCAAGTCAGCCTTTAACACGTAAATTACCCCAAATTAACCTAGTTACATTATTATTCTTCAATTGTTCCCAAATCAAAGGCATCTCTCTCAAGAAAACAAACCCTAACTTCAAGAATCAAGCTCAAAACTCAAGAATTTCTTCAAGCACCTTCAAGAATTAACTTTCCAAGGTATGTTAGGTGTTCATCTGTGGGTCTTTTTCACCCATAGTGTCCAAGAATCCATTTTTAAAACTTCAAGTGTTATGATTTATAATTTCCATGCTTGGAATTGAATGTATTTGTAATTATGATAGTATTTAGGATCCAATGCATATTTAATTATAAGTTTCCATGAAATTAAGATAGTTATGTGGTGAATTATATGAATTGTATGCTTAACCCTTGAATTTGAAATTGAGTATTGTATTCATGATTACATGTGTTGACCAACATCATGTGAAATACTCCATGTTCCCCAAGTGTTTGCTAAAATGCCTATGTGAAGTAGATAGTGGAATCTTGACATGTCATTATGTGGTCCCAATCATGTACAAGCTTAAGCCTTACAAGTGTTTGATGAAATACCTTTATTAATGAATTATGGACAAGTGTACATTATTGTGTATCTCAAGATCATGCTGTGCTTTATTTTTCATGTTATCGAGTCCTGGGGGTATTTAATACCCGATAATTTAGCTGTTGACCTAGAGCCAGTGTTAGTTATAGAATAGTCTAAGTCCTGTCACGATTAGTATTACTCTCAGTCAGTTACAGAACTCAGTAGAACTCAGTTAGTTACAAAACTCGATAGAACTTAGTTAGTTATAGAACTCAGGAAAATTCATTAAACTCAATATCAATTCAGTCCAGTTCAGTATACTCAGTTTAGTGTCTTTCAGTTGGGAGTAAGATTCAACACCGAGTGAACCCAGAGATGGGGGCTCACCTGTCAGAAGAGGCTATGATCCTTAGAAACAATCCTTTCATTCCAGAACTACGTAGCCAGTGTAGGTTGAGACATCAAACCTGCCAGTTGAGGGTTGATGAGGTGTTTTAACTTGTCAGATGATGGTTCCACCGTTCTCATTAAAGTACCTGCCAGATGAGGGTAACTCTTCAGTGTCTTTACCCGTGGCATGGTACTGACACCCTTCCAACTGGGGTCACAGGTTAGACCCCAACTCAGTTATCTTATTTGGGGCATGT
The DNA here is from genome assembly GCF_002878395.1 of Capsicum annuum. Lineage (NCBI taxonomy): Eukaryota > Viridiplantae > Streptophyta > Magnoliopsida > Solanales > Solanaceae > Capsicum > Capsicum annuum. The sequence goes on from NC_061119.1 coordinate 143,865,992, forward strand.
TGGTTAGGTGATTACTTCCCATAGTCTTAGTTTCAGTCTTCAGAATAAAACTCAGTTCAGTTCTACAGAATCAGGACTATCAGATACAGTCAACCAGTTTCAGTAACTTCAGATATTAGTTAATCAGTATCAGAACTCAGGACTTAGCTTTAGATAAGCTTAGTCACAATATTTATTTATATGTACTGTAGCGCTTACTCAGTATTTACAGTAGTATCAGTTATTCATGTAGTCTCATGTTCAGTTACTCTATATCATGCAATCAGTTATTGTTCATGCATATGAACCCTTGTATTCAACCTTACCCCATCTAGCGTACTAGTACATTCCACGTACTGATGCATACTCTTTATTTATGCTATGAAGTCTTATATCATAGGTTCGAATGCTCAGGTTCCTGACCACTTATAGATTGATCCAAATTAGCCAGCAGTAGATTTAGCAGTGAGTCCTCATTATTTGAGGATATTCTTTCATTTCATTATTACAGTAGACTCAATATTTTAGTAGATGTAGTTAGTTGGGGGATTGTCTCATCAACTCCACTTTCAGATAGTTTCATCTTTTCAGACTAATTTTCAGACAGTGTTTAGTTTTACAGATTGTTATTTCAGTTGATACACTTTATCAGTATTTATTGATTTTGAACCTTATAGCGTTTCAGCCTATTTTTCTGTATTTATTATAATATCATGTTTTAGTGCTCACAACAGATATCAATTATGGGTTAACTCATTATTCTTCGTGGTCGTAAGCACTGTGTAGCATTTGGCTTACAGACTCGTAGCGTTACAGATATACTGTCATACATTGTTTTGATGTAGATGTTGTTAAGTTCTCTTACTTTGAGTTTGTAGGATATGTTAAGCAAATTGGATATAGCTATTCATCTTGTATGGTTTATATTAGACCACCTAAGTCAGCTCATTTGATTAAAGTTCAAATATATAAATATTTTGGGTATTGTACCCCTACTAAAAAATAAAGATATTATTGAACTATTTGTGTCATATTTTATTAATGAGCCTCTTGTGGTGCCCTCTACCCTTTAAATATGTAACCCATATAGGTGGTGAATCTGGTGCTTCTTTTGATAAAGTGTTTGCCCAACCATGTGTGAGTAGTTAGAATTTAGGATTTGAAGCAGCTACACAAACTTAAGAACGTAATATAGATGGACCTTCTTCTAGTGTTGGGATAATTTGAGTGGTACTTATACTGGTGATGAGAGGAGTTAGATGGGGCTTCTACTAGTGTTGAGGAAGAGTTCGGTAGAGTTTTTGCTGGTGTTAAGGAGGAGTTGAGTGGGGCTTCTTCTACTACTGCATCAAATGTTCCAATACTTGTAATTGATTGGAAAAGTGCAAGTGAAGATTCAGGTTATGGAAATTTGTTTGATGAAATTGATAATGAATATAGTTTTGATGTTGAAGAGGAGGTTAGGATTTTGAGGGAAGAAAGAAGTGCTTTTAAAATAAAAAAGTTAAAAGAAAGAGGTCCTAGAACTGAATGGGTTCAATTAGGCAAAAATGGAGTTGATATTAGATGTGATGAATATTTACCTAACAAAAAATACTCTAGAATAAGATAGGCATTGATGAGTTATACGTTGATTCTAATGAAGAGTATAGTTTTGAAATAGATACCAATATAGATGTTGATGATGAAGATGAGGTTCAACAACCTGTAAGAAGTGGGGAAAAAAGCAAGGAGAGCAAAAAGACCTAAAAAAATTGTGTTTGATCCTACTTGTAGGTTAATTGTTTGCGAAACTGATCTAATTTTTGCAAATGTTAAGCAATTCAAAGAAGCTATTACTAGGTATGCAATTCAACAATATATAGAGTTGCACAAGTTTGTTATTAAACCAACTAGGGTGAGGGTAAAATGTGTAGATAGTTGTCCATGGTTATTGTTTGGTAGCTATGATTCAAGAACGGGGAATTTTTGTAGTGAAAAAGTATATTCCAGTGCATAAATACACTACCACAATAAAAAATAAATTCGTCACTTCAAAGTATTTAGTAGAGAGGTACAAGAATAAAATTATTTCTGAGCCTAGTAATAAAGTTTTTAAATTGTAAAATCTAGTGAAAAATGGAGCTGGAGGTGTGTGTTGGGAGAACTGTGGTAAGAAAAGCTAGAAATACTGTATTGCAAGATATTATGGGTGATCGTATGGAGGATTTTAAAAAAATATTGAATTGTAGTGATGGGTTTTTGAAGACTAATCAAAGAAGCACATGTAATGACCTGATTTGTGAAATCTTGCTTTTAAGTGTTTTGATCACTTTGTTCTTATCCGTAGTTACTACATGTTGATTTTGGGGAGTGGGTATGGTTGAAATGATTTTTAATGCAATCATTGAATGAGCGAGTTTGTAATTTTTAGTAGCTTTAAAAGCTATATAGTTACTCGATCAAAATTTGTTGTTTTAAGTGTTAAATGGCGATTTGGATAGTCCCATTAAGTCCATAATGTCAAATATGGGTTAGTATTGAGGTTGACTCAGGTTCAAAATCTTTACTTTGCATTTTGATTCTTCATTTAAAACATAGTAAAAAAGGGGTCCCAGGGTTCATTTATTGAGTATTTTTTATTAAAAAATTTGACGTTGCTATTGAGTTTAGAACATAAAAAATAGCTTGTTAGCATATATGATTTGTTTCTATCAGGTGAACGAATCTCGAGGGTCTGTTTAGAGGATTAGAAATTGTAATGCCCCAGATCTGGTAATCAGAATGCTACATGGTGCTCATGACCCCGAAGGATCACAAGCTAACCCATGACTGATATTTGTACCTGTACACTGCATAATATGACATAATAATGCAGAAACATGCACTGAATGGTCATAAGGTTCAATACTGAACATAATCTGAATGATATAACATCTGTGTGGGGTAACAGAATACCCAAAATAAGATTAAAAATACTGAAGTCTGGAACATGATAGTCTAGAAAGCCTCTAACTGACCTAACTGTCTGAGTAAGGAGTTGATGGGACATGTCCCCAACTAACTTCAACTAATAAATTGATTAATGAGATAATAGGAAAATATTCATATCTTCGAAAGATGAGGACTCACTTCTAACTCTGTCTGTGGCTATTTGGAATCTACTATTGCTCTAGAGCTCATGTCTTTGAACCTATGGTATAAGACACCATAGCGTAAATGCGTCAGTACTTTGAATGTACTGGTATGCATGTGAGGTAGGCTGAATGCATGGGGTTCATATGCATGAACAACAATAATAACTGACTAACTATCATGAGCGTGAGAATACATGCATGAGACATAACAACTAACACTAATACTGTGATAACATGATTACTGAATCTGAATATAACTGATAACATGAGTGACTGTATTTGACAGTCTTGAATATGATGGAACTATTTGAGTTTCGTACTGTATCTGAGTTGACTGTATCTGACAGTCCTAAATTCTGAAGAACTATCTGAGTTCTTTTACTGAGACTGATACTGAGACTGTGGGAGGTAGTCATCTAATCGACTTGCCCCAAATAATGCATTATAGCTAAATTGGGGTCTAATTTATGCCCTGATTGGAAGGGTGTCAATACCGCGCCACTGGTAAGGACAACATGTGAATGACCCTAATATAACAGGTAACTCTAGTGAGAATGGTGGGAACCCTCACATAGCAGGCTAAGCCACCTCAGCTACCCCCATATAGCAGGCTATGATGTCTCAACCTATGCTGGCTATATAGTTCTGGAATGCAAGGATTGCTTCTAAGAATCACACCTTCACATAATAGGTGAGTTCCCATCCTTGGGTTCACTCGGTGCTAATTTCTACTCCCATCTAAATAGACACTAAACATAATTTACTGAACTAAACATGGACTGAGTTATTGAATTCCGTTGACTGATGAAATATTACTAATATCTGACAACTGACTGAGTTCATGAGATCATGGAGATTTCCTGAGTCATAAGAATGTCTGAAGTCTAAGGATTCATAGCTTGACTGAGAGTATCATGGAAACATGACATGGCTCTAGGCACACAACTAATATTTCGGGTACAAGTACCCCCAGGACTCGATGGAACGAAAACTGACCAAGCTTAACTTACTTGAACACATAGCTAATATCATAATCCATAATACATTTATGGAAGCACTCCATCAAAACATATGATAGGCATAACTTGTACATACATGGGGATTTCATAGTATCATGCTAGTTAGGAACTTTTCCTTCATCTAGGAATTTAATCAAACACATGATAGACATAGCACATGTAGACAATATTATACAACAATTAATCATCATGATTCATCTTTAATTTCATCATCTAGGGTTTATTCATAGGTTCACATGAATATACATCTATACAAATCAATTCCACATAAAATTGATCACCCAACATGGATTTAAATTCAATTGATCATTCTCAACATACACAAAACAAACCCAACATGAAGTTCATACAGAAAATCTAAAATCTTGACTTTAGAAAAGAGATTCTTGGGCTTCATGGATGAAAGGAGTCCATGAATAAACACTATGCATACCTTAGTTTGTGATTTCATAAAGATTGACGGAGGAAATTCTTGATTCTAAATCTTCTATGAAAAGCCCTAGGTTGTTCTTGAGAGGTTTTTGAGAGAAGAAAGTGTATTTTGGGTGAAAAGTGGTTGAATCACGTGTTAAAGGCCTTAAATAGGGGTGGGAAGTTGACTCTTTTAACCCTGGTCGCGTCATTTACTTTCAGTAAAATTTTCCTGAACTGAACCCCTGGCGCGACGTAGCGCTATCGCACCGTGTCACTAGAATTTGTCAATTGGGAAACTGAGGGATGGCACGATGCAGAGCCATCGCATTGTCCTTTCTTTTGCGACCTGTAACTTTGGCGCGATGCATAGGAAATCGCACTAAGACACTAGAAAAAGGATAATTCTAAAGGATAATTCTAAATTTGGACCCTGGCGTGATGCGCCATATTCGCGGACCCCTACTGGAATTTTCCAAATGCCATTTCCTCTTGTTGCGCGGCGCGCCACTGACTAATATGGTACTGTTTTACGATGGGAACTTGAAATAGTTGTAACTTCTGATCCGGTTATCAGATTTGGGCGAATCTTATATCGATGGAAAGCTTATTGAATTTACCACATGATAAAAAGTTAAAATATTAAAAATTCCTTATGAAATAACCATAATTCAATTTATAAGCTAATACGAGACATTCTTGAGATAAAATTAGCTAGGAAAAGTATGGGGTATTACAATATCTCCCCCTTCAGAACATTCATCCTCGAATGAGACCGACTAAGAGGGGATAAAAGACAACTGATGTACATGCTGAACATGAATAACTAGAACATGATCTCATGGCTGACATGACTAACAAGCTGAACATATAATACTGACCATGCATATCTGATGCATGTGTAATTGATTCATGAATGCATGACTGAGTATTCTGAAGAACTAAGTTTCTCATAATGAGAATGCATGTCTGATGCATAATTACATTACTAAACTAATATAGGCGTGCATGACTGAATATGCAATGGTACTTGATACCAATTTTCTAATGGAAACATGAGCATGAAGCTGCATACCAAGTTTGTGATGAACACCAAACATGTAACTGAGTAAGCTTTAGGAGAATTATTACCTTGAGCTTGATCTGAGTTGAATAAGAAGAGGTGAGGATACTTGGTACGCATGACTACCTCAGCTTCCCAAGTAGCTCCCTCAACGGACTAATTTTGCTAAAGAACCTTAGCTAGAGGGACTTCTTTGTTCCTCAATCTACGAGTCTGATAGTCTAAGATTTCGACTGGAATCTCTTCATAAGAGAGAGTGTTCTGAACATCAATGCTCTACATAGGGACTACAACTGATGGGTCACCTATGCACTTCTTGAGCAAAGAGACATGAAAGACTGGATGAACTGAGGCTAGATCTGAAGGCAATTTGAGCTCATAAGCTACCTTGCCGAATCAACTGAGAATCTTGAAGGGACCGACATATCAGGGATTGAGTTTCCCTTTCTTGAAAAACTGCTTCACTTCGTTCATAGGAGAGATCTTTAGATAGACATAGTCACAAATCTCAAACTTGAGATCTTTTCTATGAACATCTGCATAAGACTTTTGTTGGCTCTGAGCAACCTGGAGTCTTTCTCTAATCAACTGGACTTTTTCTAAGGCGTCAAATACTAAGTCAGGCCCTATAACTGAGGCCTCACTAACTTCTTACCAACCAATTAGAGATGTACACCCCTACCATAGAGAGCTTCGAATGGAGCCATCCAAATACTGGAATGATAGCTGGTGTTGTATGCAAACTCAATCAAAGGTAAGTGGTCATCCTAACATCCCTTGAAATCGATTGCACACTCTCTTAGCATATCTTTTAACATCTAAATGGTCCTTTTTGCTTGACCATCTATCTGAGGATGAAAGACTGTACTAAGATGAACTTGGGCACCAAGACCCTTTTGGAATGATTTTCAGAAATGAGAGGTGAACTGGGTACCTCTGTCTGAGATAATAGATAACGGAACACCGTGCAATCTAACCAACTCCTTGATGTAGAGTTGGCGTAATCCTCGATTGAATAAGAGGTATGAACTGGAAGGAAATGAGCTGATTTGGTCATTCTGTCTACAATGACCCAGACTGAATTATGTTGATTACGAGTTCGAGGAAAACCCTTCATGAAGTCCATGTTCACAACTTCCCACTTTCAAGTAGGAATACTGAACTCCTGCATAGACCCACTAGGCTTCTGATACTCTATCTTAACCTACTGACATGTAGAGCACTTAGCCACAAACTCCGCAATATCTCTCTTCATCCTACTCCACAATAGATTTCTTGAAAGTCGCGGTACATCTTTGTGGCCCTTGGATGAATAGAGTAACGCGCATCATGCGCTTCTGTAAAAATTTTGCTGCCATAAGTTATCTATACCTAGAACACAGAGACGGCCCTGAAAACGAAGAACACTATCTCCCCTCTTGGGAGAAAACCTCTATTTTCTGATCCTTAACTAACTCTTTCAACTTGACATGGCTGGGATCTCTTTCTTGCTTTTCTTTCACCTCAAAAACTAGAGATGATTCTGAACTACTCTGAACCCATATATCACCCTCATCTATATCAAATAAGTGAATGCTTAGTTTGGCAAGCTAATGGACTTCCTGAGCTAACTTCTTCTTACTGTCCTTAACATGAGAAACACTGCCCATAGATAGTCTACTGAGAGTGTCGGCCACTACGTTGGCCTTGCCCGGATGATAAAGAACACTCATATCATAATCTTTCAAGAGCTCTAACCACCTTCTCTGATAAAGATTGAGATCTTTCTGAGAAAAGATATACTGAAGACTCTTATGATCTGTGAAGACAACTACATGAAGACCGTATAGATAACACCTCTAAATCTTCAAGGCAAAGACTACGAATGCTAACTCAAGATCATGAGTAGGATAATTCCTCTCGTGGGACTTAAGCTGTTTGGAGGCGTAGGTTATGAACTTACCATGCTGTATGAGGACACAACCCAAACCTACTCTGGATGCATCATAATACACTACGAAACCATCTAGACCATCTGGAGGAGATAATACTGGAGCTGAGGTGATTCGAGTCTTCAACTCCTAAAAACTCTTCTTGCAAGGATATGACCACTGAAACTTAACTTTCTTCTGAGTCAATCTAGACATAGGGGATGCAATAGAAGAAAATCCCTCAACAAACCATCTGTAATAGCTCGCCAAACCTAAGAAACTCTTGATATCTAATGGAGAGACAGGTCTGGGCCAGTTTCTTACTGCTTTGGTCTTTTGAAAATCCACTCTAATGCCATCACCGGAAATGATATAACCAAGAAATGTTACTGACTTTTTCCAAAATTTGTACTTACTAAATTTGGCAAACAACTGATGATCTTTGAGAGTCTGAAGTACTGTTCTGAGATAGTCTGCATGATCACGCTCACTGCGGGAATAGACTAAAATATCATCTATGAAGACTATGACGAACATGTCTAAGGACTGCTTGAACCCATGGTTTATCTAGTCCATGAAAGTGGTTGGGGCATTGGTAAGACCAAATGACATAACTAGGAATTCGAAGTGATCATACCGGGTACGAAAAGCTATTTTCAGAATGTCATCTTCTCTGACTCTGAGCTGATGATAGCCAGATCTGAGGTCTATCTTAGAGAAATAACTAGCACCCTAAAGTTGGTCAAAAAAGTCATTGATTCTGGAAAGATGATACTTGTTCTTGACCATGACCTTATTGAGTTGACAGTAGTCTATACACATTTTGAGAGAACCGTCTTTCTTGCACACGAATAATATTGGAGCACCCCATGGGGAAATGCTGGGCCTAATGAATCCCTTATCTAAGAGCTCTTTCAATTGTTCTTTTAGTTTTCTAAGTTCTACTGGTGCCATTCTGTATGGAAAAATAGATATAAGCTGAGTATCTGGAAGAAGATCAATGCCAAAGTCTATTTTCCTTAAGATCTTGGGGAAAGACATATGAATATTCATTCACTACTAGGATTGATTCAAGACTGGGAGTTTCGGAACTAGTGTCCTTGACCCGAACAAGATGATAGACACATCCTTTAGATATCATTTTCCATGCCTGAAGGTAGGAAATAAGTTGACCCCTAAAAGCAGATACACTACCCTTCCACTCAAGGATAGGTTCATTTGGGAACTGAAACTGGACTATTCTGTTTCTGTAGTCGACTGTGGCATAGCAGGAATAAAGCCAATATATATCGAGAATGACATCAAAATTAGTCATCTCTAATTTGACTAAGTCTGTTGAAGTGACTTTCTATAATATCATAACCGAGCAGTTCCTGTATACCCATCGGGCTATGATGGTTTTACCCACTGGGGTAGAGACTGAAAAAGGCTCTATTAGAATTTTGGGACTGACTCCGAAATTGACTGCTATATAAGGAGTAACAAAAGACAAAGAAACTCCTAGATCTATCAAAGCATAAACATGCACATAAAAGATCTGTAATGTACCAGTAACTACATCAGGAGAATTTTCCTTATTTTGTCGGGACTGAAGAACGTAGAGACGATTTCGGTGTTGCCCACTAGTAGCACTGGTGGTGGCACCCTACTGATTTGGGCGACCAAACTGAGCTGAGAAGTGGAGATAAATTTGATAACCTGACTGAGGGCAACCTCTATCTCTGTGGCCTGGCTTGCCACAACAAAAATAGATATCGCTACCATCTCTACAAGCACCCTTGTGGTTCTTACTACAAGTTTGACAAAGCGGATTAGTTCGGGTATTGCTAACACTTTTCTGAGACTTGGATCCTGGTGCTATATCTCTGTTACCCTCCCTGAACTTAGGAACTAGAGAACTGGTTGAAGAAGAAGCTGGAACTGATGACTTAGGATAAAACTGGAAATGGTTTCCTCCTTCTTATTTAGGCTGAGCGAAGTTGAAACTACCTATCTTCGTCCTCTTATTCTGCTTCTCCCTCTGCTTAATCTTCTACTCCTTTATCTATTGAGCATGAGTTATAAGCCTGGCTAAAGTCATGTCACTGTTCATCATGGTAGATCTGCACTCGTTTACCACACTATCATTTACCCCTGAAGCAAACTTACTCATCTTGGCTTTGCTGTCTGCAACCACATGAAGGGCATATCTAGCTAATTAAGTAAACTTAAGAGATAATATTTCACCATCATATTTTCCTGCCTGAGGTTGATGAATTCTAGCACCTTAGCCTCTCTAAGCTCTTGGGGAAAGAATCTGTCTAAGAATACAGTGACAAACTCCTCCCACTCTAAAGGACCTACATCATTTGACCTCTTTGACTTTCACTGTTTGAACCAAGTATGAGCCACATCCTGAAAATAATATGCATCTAGCTCAGGACTCTCAACAGTAGTCATCCCCATGGTGTGTGTCACCTTCTAAACTTGATCAATGAATTTTTGAGGGTTTTTATCTATCTTAGACCCGAGAAAGGACAAAAGATTCATTCGGCTGAAGTCCCAAATCCTAGATGTAGCTGAATTGGTCACTGGGTTGGCTAAAATAACTACTGGCCATTCATTTTCAGCGGCAAATGACTGAGAAAGAGTAGTGAATGCGGCCCTGAACTCCGCATGAGAAACATGATCGGCCAAAGGATCTTCGGGTTGAGGGGCTGACTAATTTCCGTTTCTTCTTTTAAGAGGCATGTTCTGTAAGAGAAAGGGAAAAATAGATTAGACTGAGAGATTAACTTAAGATTATGCTCACTGGCACAACATAAATACTAAAAGAGGGGAAACTATTCCTAAAACATCTTATAGCCTACTACACATAAATGTGGCGCGCAACACACCCATGTACAAGACTCTACTAGATATGACTTTCAGACTTCTTAGGACACTATTAAACCTTAGGCTCTGATACTAAGTTTGTAATGCCCCGGATCTGGTACCCGAAATGCTACACGGTGCTCATAACCCCGAAGGACCACAAGCTAACCCATGATTGATATCTGTACCTATATACTGCCTAATATGACATAATAATGCGGAAACATGCACTGAAAAGCCATAAGGATCAATACTAAACATAATCTGAATGATATAACATCTGTGTGGGGTAACAGAATACCCAAAATAAGATTAAAAATACTGAAGTCTGAAACATGATAGTCTAGAAAGCCTCTAACTGACCTAACTGTCTGAGTAAGGAGTTGATGGGATATGTCCCCAACTAACTCTAACTAATAAACTGATTAATGAGATAATATGGAAATATTCATATCCTCGAAAGATGAGGAATCACTTCTAACTCAGTCTGTGGATATCTAGAATCTAACTTTGGAGCTCGTATCTCTGAACCTATGGTATAAGACACCATAGCATAAATGCGTCAGTACTTTGATTGTACTGGTATGCATGTGAGGTAGGCTGAATGCATAGGGTTCATATGCATGAACAATAATAATAACTGACTAACTATCATGAGCGTGAGAATACATGCATGAGACATAATAACTAACACTAATACTGTGATAACATGATTACTGAATCTAAATATAACTGATAACATGAGTGACTGTATCTGACAGTCCTGAATCTGATAGAACTATCTGAGTTCTATACTGTATCTGAGTTGACTGTATCTAACAGTTCTAAATTTTGAAGAACTATCTGAGTTCTTTTACTGAGATTGATACTGAGACTGTGGGAGGTAGTCATCTAACTAACATACCCCAAATGATGCATTATAGCTTAATTGGGGTCCAATCTATGCCCTGATTGGAAGGGTGTCAATACTGCATCACTGGTAAGGAAAACATATTAGTGACCCTAATATAACAAGTAACTCTAGTAAGAATGGTGGGAACCCTCGTATAGCAGGCTAAGCCATCTCATTTACCCTCATATAGCAGGCTATGATGTCTCAACCTATGCTGGCTACATAGTTCTGGAACGCGAGGATTGCTCCTAAGAATCACACCCTCACATAACAGGTGAGTTCCCATCCTTGGGTTCACTCGGTGCTAATTTCTACTCCCATCTGAATAGACACTGAACATAATTTACTGAACTAACATGGAATGAGTTACGAAATTTCGTTGACTTATGGAATATTACTCATATCTGACAACTGACTGAGTTCATGAGATCATCAAGATTTCCTGAGTCATAAGACTATCTGAAGTCTAAGGATTCATCGCTTGACTGAGAATATCATAGAAACATAACACGGCTTTAGGCACACACCTAATATTTTGGGTACAAGTATCCTCAGAACTCGATGAAACGAAAACTGACCAAGCTTAACTTACTTGAACACATAGCTAATATCATAATCCATAATACATTTATGGAAGCACTCCATCAAAACATATGATAGGCATAACTTGTACATACATGGGGATTTCATGGTATCATGCTAGTTAGGAACTTTTCCTTCATCTAGGAATTTAATCAAACACATGATAGACATAGCACATGTAGACAATATTATACAACAATTAATCATCATGATTCATCTCTAATTTCATCATCTAGGGTTTATTCATAGGTTCACATGAATATACATCTATACAAATCAATTCCACATAAAATTGATCACCCAACATGGATTTAAATTCAATTGATCATTCTCAACATACACAAAACAAACCCAACATGAAGTTCATACAGAAAATATAAAATCTTGACTTTAGAAAAGAGATTCTTGGGCTTCATGGATGAAAGGAGTCCATGAATAAACACTATGCATACCTTAGTTTGTGATTTCATGAAGATTGATGGAGGAAATTCTTGATTCTAAATCTTCTATGAAAAGCCCTAGGTTGTTCTTGAGAGGGTTTTGAGAGAGGAGAGTGTATTTTGGGTAAAAAGTGGCTGAATCACGTGTTAAAGGGCTTAAATAGTGGTGGGAAGTTGACCCTTTTAACCATGGATGCGTCATTTACTTTCAGTAAAATTTTCCTGAAATGAACCCTGGTGTGACGCGGTGCTATCGCACCGTGTCACTAGAATTTAACAATTGGGAAACTGAGGGATGGCGTGATGTGGAGCCATCGTGTTGCCCCTTCTTTTGCGACCTGGAACTTTGGCGTGATGCGGAGAAAATTGCGCTAAGACATTGAAAAAAGTACAATTTTTAATTTGGGCCCTGGTGCGTTGCGACATAATCGCGGACCCCTACTGGAATTTTTCAAATGCCATTCCCTCTTGTGGTATGGCTCGCCACTGACTAATATGGTGCTGTTTTATGACGGGAAGTTGAAATAGTCATAACTTCTGACCCGATTACCGAATTTGGACAAATCTTATATCGATGGAAAGCTTATTGAATTTTTCATATGACAAAAAGTGAAAATCTTGAAAATTCCTCATGGAATAACCATCATTCAATTTAGAAGCTAATACTAGACATTCTTAAGATAAAATTAGCTAGGAAAAGTATGGGGTATTACTGAATTATGTAAATCAGTTGGTGCATATCTAATATCTAGTACATGGAGCCTCTTTTGCAAACGTGGGCCCTTGTATGCAAATTAAAAGAATTAAATTATTCTTCATCGTGATCATGAGGTGATGGCTACGACATGAAGGGTAATCGAGTCCTTCTTCACAAACACGATGAAGATGATACAAATGCAAAAACCTGATTCATCAGCCTTTGTGAACACGAAGCCTTGTTCATGAACGCCAAGGAAAAACTTTTTCCCAATCAAATTTGACCCCACAAACACAAAAGGTTAACTACATTTGCGAGGCACTATTTACAGAACAGTATATAAGCCTCTTTTTCGCAATTTTCACCATTTTTGGACCTCCAAGCTTTAGGAAGAGATGATTTCTTAGAGCTTTCTCACCCATCTTTCTTAGGTAAACTCCTAAGTCGTATTTTCATTATTTTCTATTGATTACATATTCAAAAATATCTTTTAATCATGATTTTTAAATAAAAATTTAAGGTTTTACCAGTAAAGCTTAAAATGATTTTTCTCCATTTGGGACCTCAGTTTTTAACCCATTTTTGAGGTTTTCATATATAGACTCCTATAATCTTGAAAAATGTATTTCTAAAATAAAGTTTTGGTTAACCTCCTTTGTTTTATTTTTTGAACCCACTTTGGACCCAACTCAAATATAGGTAATATGGATATCATTAGTTTTCTTTTAACACGTAAATGCTATATTTAAATGATGTAGTTGATTTTGACGCTGCTTGAAAGGGAAAATATCCATGTTGAAGCACTTTAGGCTTGGATTTCATCGTTTTAAGGGAGGTTTTGACTTTTTTTAGATTAAGCTGGGTAGTTAATAAATAAGTTCAGCATGCTATGAGTTGGGGAAAATAACTATGAGGTTTATATTTCAAGATTATTTTTACTATTGTGTGCCCATGTGGGGGCTTTTATTTTGTTGTTAATGAATTGTGATATTTGATATTGCATGTTGTTTGTGTTGAGGGCTTTATTTGACATCATTAGCCTTATATGTGCATTTAAATATCTTCATTCTAGATATAATGCCCGTGTAGGGGCTTGAACTATTAATTTAGGTTTTTTTGAGCATTGATTGACTTTATCAAGATAGAAATGCCTGAGTTAGGGGTTGATATAATCTTAATGATGTCTTACATGTATGTTTTTTCCTATGATGCCTAATTAAAGTTTATAATTATAAATTATTTACATATTGAGTTGATTTCTACGCTCACTTATATACGTGTTGGATGGATTGAATATCTTCATATTGAGTTGATTGTAAGCATTACAACCTTATTTCATACATATACATTCATGAGATTCTGGCAACATTAAGGAACATTATTTTTGATAGAAAATGAGATATTTTTATAAAAATACTTCGGTGAATACAAGCTGGAGAGATGGGTTGATATTTGAGGTATGAGATATATTATATGCTTTACAAATCCTCAATGGGTCCTACCTTTGGAGATGCAATCTTGGTAGTTATATGTCATAAATTCATGCAATGACTTTCACCATTCATCCCATCCTCATTGCATTGCGTTGCATCACACATGCATTTTTCATGATTTTTCTAGTTTTCCTTGAATTGTATTTAGTTTCAGTATATTCTTTGTGTATATCTATATTATTTTCATTTTTATGCATCTATTAGAACTGTTAATAGAGATGGTGTGAGCTACCATTTAGGACTTTTCTGCTTGCAGGTTATGTGCTCATAGTTTTTTTTACTTATATTATTTTCTGCTTTGCTTAGTCGACCTATAATACCTATCGAGTACAAGTGGACATACTCATTTCTACTGTGATCTTTTGGTGTAGATCCTAGTATGAGTACGATATGCAGAGGCTGAGCTCGTACTATTAAGTTGGGGATCTTATGAGGTATTGGCACGCTCTAGAGTTCAGAGCTGTTTTATGGACTTCATCTTATCTTATTTATGTCTTTTTTTTTATTTTTAGAGATAGATATGAATTTTCAAATTCAGTTATATATTAGATTCTCTTACATTATGTCACTAAGTTTTAGGGGATTTGTATGATTTCTTTCAGACCTCCATATTTAATCATGTCATGTATTGGCGTGACTTCTTTCTTGGAGTCTTTTCTTACCTTTATTGTTGTAATGTTTGAGATTTTCTTACCTTTGGGTAATAGGATTACTTATTATAAGTGTTATCATGATCTTTTTTTTTGGTCGTAATAGGTTGGTATCAGAGTATAAAAGTTCACCAGTCTCATAAGTGTAAGAGCTAGTATAGTCTTATGGATTGGTACATAGACGACCGCATTTTTTTCTAGAGTTTATAAGATATCTTTAGAAAAACATCTCTAATTTGATTTCTTGTCGTGAGGATTGTTCATACCCAATGTTCTAAACTTTTATTCCATTTTTCTATGCAGATGGTGAGGACTTAGTCCAGAGAGGGTAGAGATATTAAGCCGACACCCGATATGGGAGCTCCAATTCAAGGACAAGGTAAGGGTCATGGTCGACCCAAAGGTAGAGGATCAGCACGATAAGAAGCCCTAGCTAGAGGACATGGTAGAAAGGTCTCTCCTAACATTGAGGTTGTGTATTCCAAGAATGATTATCAAATAGGGGATGCAGGGCTAACTTAGGTTCCATAGGGTTCAATTGATACCCTATTGCTTCAGGGTTTTTTGGTTTGTCTCTTGAGTTATTTGAAGGATGTTACCTTGAGTATACCCGATATTCTTCAGGCTTTGAGTGATGCTCCACCACAATTCCAACATCTGCTTATAGTATTCCTATTTTTAGGTACAACCATCATCTATGGTAGCCTCCACATATAGACTCTTTGCATTCCTGACTTACTATTCCTCTGATTACTTCGGGTACAACTATATCTTCTGATGATTAGAAGAGATTTGAGAGGTTTATTCGCTTAGGTCTACCCAAGTTTAGTGGAGCTATTGGCAAGGATGCTGATGAGTTTTTAATTGATTTCCTGGAGAAGTTATGTAATCTTAAATCCCTTGAGTCTTATGGAGTTGCTTATACTACCTATAGTTGACGAATGTGGCTAGGGATTATAGAGGTCGTTTGGTAGTTGTGGCCTTTGGGTTCGCCTGATATGAGTTGGACTTAATTTTCTGAGGCCTTCTTGGAGAGGTTTATACCGTATAGCTTGAGAGATCAGATGAGGGATAAGTTTGATCATTTGGAGTAGGGCTCCATGTCTATTGCTAAGTATGAGATATGTTTTCACACCTTCTCTAAGTATTCAACCGCTAGCATCTCCACCAAATCTGAGATGATTCAGAAGTTTATGAAGGGGTTAGATGGTACATTTTAGTTGGCTACGATCTAAGTGGTAGTTTCAGGGGCTTCTTTCTATAGTATTATTGAGCACACCAAGATGATCGAGTCTATTATATAGGCTACTCAAGGTGGCACCAACATGGTGCATTATTAGGGTGAGTTTAGTTGATACACCTCCTGAGGTAGATATTTCTCTAATTAAGGTTCCTGCGATTATCGTGGTATGCCAATTCAGGATGGATTTCAGGGATCAAGTGATAAACCTTTAGGTTTTGTGGCTTCTGGTGGCCAGGTATCAAGTCATGTAGGTAGAGGCTCTAGCATCACTTCTTTAGGCTGGAGTGTTTATTTCATCTACATCTTCTCAGATTGAGTCAAGCCGTAGGGGATGAGTTTATCCATGTGGCCAAGGATTGTCTTTGGTGTGTGTATAGATCCACTCAACAGGGTTCTTAATTTTAGATTTGATCTACTCTAATTTTATAGTAAGAGGTGGTTCACAGAGTGGTAGGACTTGTTCTAATGGTGCTAGGGGTAGAGGTAGAGGAGCTCATGGAGGTGGTCGTAGGGTTACTCAGTTTGAAAGCGGATGTGTCAGTATTATGATATACCTGGGAGACCTGAGGCAGAGGCTTCTAATGCAATTATTATAAGTATTGTCCTAGTTTGCTACAGATCTACTTTCGTGGTATTTGACCCTGGGTCTACATTCTCCTATGTGTCTATGTATTTTGCTTCTGGATTTGATGTTGTATGTGAGCCTCTTACTATGCCTCTTCATGTTTCTACCCCCATAGGAGATTATTTAGCAGTGGATCAGGCAGACCATGAGACTTAGGTAAGCTTGATTAATCTATATATGATTGATTTTGATGTTATTTTGGGTATGGATTAGTTAGATCCTTTTCATGCTATTTTGGACTACTTTATAAAGATTGTGACCTTAGTTATGATGGGTGTGCCAAGGTTAATTTGGGTTAGAAGGGTGTTATACTATTTCTACATACTTGTTGCATGGTAAAAAGAGAGCAATTGTCTTATTTAGCTTACGTTCGTGATACTAGTGTTACATCATCACTTCCTATGGATTCTATCCAGGTTATTCATGAGTTCATGGATATGTTCCCTATGAATTTGAATGATATGACTCCGGATCATGATATTGATTTTGCAATTAATGTGGAGTCGGGCACCAAACTTATTTCCATCCCTCCAACATAGGATGGCTTTGGCTGAGTTGAAGAAATTGAAAGAGTAGTTGTAGAATTTATTGAGTAAGGGGTTCATTAGACCTAGTGTATCTTCTTGGGGTACTCCAGTCTTGTTCGTGAAGAAAAAAATTGGCTCCTTGCATATGTGTATTGATTATAGGAAATTGAATAAAGTGACGGTTAACAACAAGTATCCTTTTCCTCGCATTAATGATCTTTTTGACCAGCTTCAGGGTGCTTAAGTATTTTCCAATATTGATTTGAGATCCGAGTCTCACTAGTTAAAGGTTAGAGCTTTGGATGTTTTGAATATGGATTTTCAAACTCGATACGGTCATTATGAGTTCTTGTTCATGTATTTTGGATTGACCAATGCCCCTGCAATGTTCATGGAGTTAATGAACATGGTATTTTGACCGTACTCAACTCCTTTGTGATCGTATTTATAGATGACATCTTGGTTTATTCCAAAAGTGAGGCCGACCATGTGAAGCATTTGAGGATTGTACTTCAGAGGTTGTGTGATGAGAAGTTATATGTCAAGTTTTCCAAGTGTGAGTTTTGGTTAGATTCTATCTCTTTCTTGGGCTATGTGGTGACCACAAGTGATATTATGGTGTTACGACCAAATTTTTTAGGTCATGATGGTACCTACTATAACCCACTAGTAGGTAAGCCAACCCATAGTCCGAAAAAGCTAATAATGGACTATCCAGAGAAATGGATTAAATAATGAAAAATGATCTAAATAAAAGGGCTAATATAGAATACAACCCCTAAGAGCTGGTGACATCAGTACAAGAGTTTCAAATACAATTAGAGTACAAAGTGAAATACAAAATAAATACATGTACAAACCATCTCCAAAGTACAAAATAGAGATAAGTCTAATCAATATGAGAGAGAATAGGAATACTCCGAACGCCAGGAGATCACCCCAAATCTCCGATCCATAGTTGCTCCACACGATGCATACGTTAACGACGATAACTTGTAATGATTTACAAGCTGCTGAAGTGTAGTATGAGTACTCAACATATGGTACTCAGTAGGCATTAGCCGACTGAGCTCTAAAGATAATGCAAACATAAATAACATGTAAATCAGAATATAACTACAGGAAACTATCCAATAAAATGACATAATAATGTTAATGATCAATAAGTATAAACTACCTTATACTACCAGTATTAAGAGACTAAAATGCGATACCATATACCTTAACCAATATACAAATGAAGAATGAAAAAAAGAGATATAGTAATAATACAAGTCAAAGGATACATATTGATATGCCCAAATTACACCTCTCTTACGAGAGAGTAAGCGGTCGCTGTCAAATATAGAACCCAACTGGGTTGGGTGTCGAATTCCACAGGGAATACCGTGTTCACTAAGTATTGTGATTGTTGTTAGACTGTTGATCTAAGGTTCCAAAATAAAGGGGGTTTGGAAATGTTAACAGTGTTCTTTTGTATTTATGTTACACAATAGTCCAGCTACTGAGAGTAAATGTAGATGTAATTTCAATGAGAATGAATTAACTAAATTTATGCTCACCAAGGTGTTCAAACAATTAGGGTTGTGATTTTGTGTGCAAATTCTAACTTGTGTATCTAATTGCAAGAATTATTGAATTCTAAGAATTTCCCACGTGTATCTCAACCTAGTGAGTATTTCACCCTTTACTTCTCTCGAACTTAAAGTATACATGCATTATTCAATACACTCTCATGAGGGTTGATCCCATTAAGGCATCAACTCGTTAACCCAAAGGGTAAACCTATGGAGTTCATGTGAATCACTTCTTTTCCCAACATCCACTTTCTTATCAGACAAGTGGAGTTCATGGGCTCACTTCTCAAGTTTGCAACCAAGAGATATCATTAAGATGAAGAAAGATTCATGCAAATTCGATATATGTTAGGAATCAAACCCATTCACAACCCCAAAATTATTCTCTATATCAAGGCTCCCATAACCCTACTTATGAGAGTTTAGCTACTCATTTCCATATAAGAAGTCAAAGTTATATTGATGTTCATAAATAACTTCAATAGAATTCTTACAAAAGGCACAATATTGTTCTTCTCAATCTTTGATGGAAAATATGAAAACTAATAATCAAATCTCAATTTCTAGATTCAAAACCCAATGAAAAATAGTACAAAGATCTCACTAGAGGAGAAAGTATGAATTGAAAACGAAAGATAAGATGCGAAATCAACCCTAATACTTGGTATTTATATGATTCTTGAACTGGGTTTTTAAAATTCAAACTCAGGTTCTCCATGTTATGGTTGATGGGTCAAGCGACAGTTTATCGCAGGTCCGATGGTCCATTGGCTGACTCCATGTTCTATTTTTGAGCGACAAGTAGTGCGACTGCCGTTGCAAGGTTGACGGTCCATCTCCTTGACCATCGTAGGACTTCCAGTGATGATGCATTCTATTTTATGGTGACAGTTCAAACCGACGGTTCATCGCAAGGCCGACGGTCCGTTGCCTGGGCCATCGCAGGATGTTTAGAGTCCATGCCTTCTACTTTATGTCGATAGTTCAGACCGATGGATCATCACAAGGTCGACGGTCCGTCGCTTAAGCCATTGCTGCTCATTTTACCTTTGTTTCGCTCAGATTGTCCAAGTTAACCTTCACACTCAGTCCTTATCCTGAAAGCACTAAAATACCATTATAAATACAACAATGGTTGCTTAAAAACACACAATTATCCTAAGGAAAAAGCCTAAGATGTTCCGTCTAAAACTGGGACATCAACACCCTCAACTTAAGGCAATTGCTTAGCCTTAAGCAACTCAACACCAGGATACATATATGAACAACATCATAATGGGCATTTCATAGTAAAACCAACACAATCATACAATCATTCCACTACCCATTTGGTTATGCTATCTCAACATACATAGATCTACTACTGGCATTAACTACTAATCAACACATTCACAGCTACAGACACAACACCCCAAAGAACTAAATAGAATAGATATAACTCAATATGCCCTCACTGCCAAAGAAGTCCACCTCATATCACAGTTAAATGATGGAAAATACTAAGCTCTCGCTCTAAAAAAAGAAGTTACCAATACAGTGTACACCTATAAGTTTGCCCTTATCATCTAATACTCTCTCATGATTGACTCACTAAGATCAAATAGGACTTGATAAGGGTTGTAATAAGGTTTTAGGTTCGGTGAAGGTTATTCATTTGGGTAGGTTACTAACAGTATAAGAATTCACTCTCTTTTACCCTTTTTGTTAGCTACTTACCATAATTAAAGACCCTTTCATTCATTTCGCAGTTATCCATCAACGCTCCTGTCATAACCTTTTTTTATTTTTTTTAATCAGAATACAACATCAGCCACCCTCAACTTATGCTGATGCAGAAGGTTGAGGTGCATAATATCTATTTAGATTGCTAACTAGACCAGGATTGGATGCTACCCCTTAAATTAATTTCAACTTAACCTCCTAGGCTGCAAACAATCCAGCAGTAGCCACTCTCAAATTAGGCGATTTGCCTAAGTTAAAGTGCATAATGTCCACTATTGGACCAGGGCTAAAGCTAAGGGTTTAACACCTTCTAGAGAGTGAATAAAACTTATTTAGATAGAAAAAACACTAACACAGCTCAATAGGGTCGACAAAGGAAACATAATATTTTTGGTGGGTCAATCATTTGGCTAAGTGGACTAACAACACAAGGAGGCCTACTATTCTCTCTTATTAAGTCAAAACATACGACAACATCTAATGAACTGGGAAAGTTCAAGGTATAACACTTATATTAGAACTATAGAAATACTCATCCACACAGGCACTCAATTAGCTTCTATCATACTAATTCTTGGGATTCAGATCACATAGCTATGCGTTGCTTCATTACTATCTTCTAATGCCATTATCAGAATCACACATGGTTGCACAACACTTTACCACTTGGTAGAAGGAATTAATTATACAAAAATGAAAAACACACTTTTGCTGGTGATGTCCAAAAATTAATTATACACTTTTGCCATAATCAGTTGTCATCCACATATGTACAATAAGGTGCTAACGAGAATAGAACTTTTATTTCATGCATCAATATTACCAACAGAACATGAAAATGAAAATAGATAAAATGAAAATACAATTTAATAAACCCACATGGTGAACATCCTACCCCCACATAAAAAGAATACTTTGTCCTCAATGCATATAACTTTAGGTACAAAGGAGGGAAAAATACTTGTGGTGCCTCTTATTTATCTGAGGCATCTGTGAAGTACGGTGAGGCTGTTGTCTCCTCACCCAGTGCTATGTTGACTCCCATAGTTGTAGGACTACTCACAATATCTCCCTCCAGAATCGAAGGTACCATATCTCTAGTCGGATCTACAGGTTGCCTCCTAGTTGGGGCAGAACTGGTAGACACTCCAGCTGCTTCATCTTCTGCTCTTTTTCTTCTTCTCTCTTCATCTCTCCTTGACCTCTTTCTTGCCTTTCTCATATCATGCTCAAGTCTCTGATCAGGTGGCATAGCTTCGAGCCTCTTTCTCTTGACGTCTTTCTTTGTAGATTTCTTAGCCTTTAGTTTGACTGCTTTCTTACCCTTATCCTTGATTGTTTGCCCCATTAAGTCAATAATCCCATCTTCTTCATCACTTGCAATCTAAATCGGACCAAATGTGGTTTACTTAGGTTATTGATTTATCTTGTCCGCGTCAGTCCAGAGTTTTCTCACTTCCTCAATCAATTTTGCAAAATCTGGAATGGACAGGTTATCCAACTTCTTATTGATACGCTCCTCCATATTGTCCATTTAGAGCTGGATGTTCTTGAAAGGCTGATTTGCCTCCTCCATAATTCTCTCAACGAAATGTTTAAAATCTTCTCCCCCATATAGCCAACTATTTTTCAATCCTTTTCTGTGCTCGTACATACTTTGCAAAACTTTCCAGGTTCAGCCTGTATTCTGAGTATTGGGGCGGAACTGATGCCGAATCTATTGTTCCACCCATGGGCATCAAAGATGAACCTGTAGAAGTAGTATGAGGTACGAACATAGCAAGTGGTAATGGCATACCTGAAGAACCCTCTGATGATTCAAGAACTGGCACTGACTGCATTTGCTGAGCTGGAGGCCTATTTGATCGCATATCAAACTTCAAATCATCCCTCGCCCTTTTAATATCCTACATATGTGTCGCTTGAATCACATTATCAACTCCACTAATCAAAGGTACCTTCGCTTGCTTGCACAATTCTGTGATAAAGCATGGGAATAGTAGCGTAGTCTGTGTATTGTGGGCGCAAAAGAATAATTCATCAGAAATAATGTGGCCAAAATCCACTGTTAGTCCCTCAATCAAGGCATCTACAATTACGACTCTAGTGAGTTCTAAGCGGTCATCACCGCTTGTTGGCATCAATCTTAGCCTCACAATCGCCCACCAGAACTTGGCCCTAAAATTTAGGGACGACTTAGATAATTTTTCACGCGAACTATGTAGCCAAGCAGGCTCTCCTCCATCTGTCAGTATTTTGGTTAACCATGACTTTTGTTGCGTACGTGTGAATAGTCGATACTCTAATTCTGGAATTGCCCCCCATATCTGATATTTTCCAAATAAGAATCTATTTAGTGTGTGCTCCAAAATATCTATATTAATTCCACAAAC
Source organism: Capsicum annuum (assembly GCF_002878395.1). Lineage (NCBI taxonomy): Eukaryota > Viridiplantae > Streptophyta > Magnoliopsida > Solanales > Solanaceae > Capsicum > Capsicum annuum. Next base: position 143,889,184 of record NC_061119.1, read on the forward strand.
AGGAACAGTATCCTGCTTGTTCATGTTAGCCGCTGATGCACCCGGAGGACAGTTTTCCTCAAGCAACGCTAAGTAATTGGCAAAACATTCACTGACTAGATTTGGTTGATAGGTCCCCAACGGCCTACTCATCCCTGCTAGTTCGTACTCGTTGAATCGGCGCTCAATCTCTTGGCATTCGTGCAAGGTCATGGTCACAATTTAATGCTATTTAAAAATAGCCTTTTTTATGGCTACGCTGTCTGTTGGTGCCAGCCCATTGTAGAAATACCCTCGAGTGCCCTCAATCTGCCATTGTAAATCTTCCCACACTTGTGGATCCTTGCGCCGAACCAAATTTGGGTTTGCTTGTTCTGGACTTTTCTCTTGGATGGGTTTAGATACTCCAACCCCCTCCTCAACTGGAATTGAGCTGGAGCTACTACTGCTACTACTTTTACCCTCCTCTTCAGACTCGAAGGATGAAGAGATGACTTGACGATTGTGCCGGGTGTTGCGTGCCGGGGCATCCACATCTTGTGATAGCCCTTGTTTGGCCCCTCGGCCTCTACCTCTACTCCTGTTAGTTGGTAATTTGTTTGCCATCAGTTCATAACTTAAACCAGAGGACAGAAAAAGCTTGGACCAGCGATGGATAGAGCGACGGTCTGTCGGTCCTGCGATGGTCCGTTGACTCAAACCATCGAGGTCATTCCAGTAGCTTAAATTCTAGAGGATTGGTGACGGTTCAGGCAACGAGTCATCGAGCATCCGATGGTCTGTCGCGTTGACCGTCGCCTGCCATTTTCATTTTCAGGCTTCATTTTGGTATTTTGTCAAACACCTTGCACACTTTCAATTCAAGCACGATTATTCATGGCATTTTCACCGATAATCCACTACTTATTTTGCTATTATTGATCCATGGGCTACTCAAACTCCACCGATGATTTTGTCAGGTTTCAACTTAGTTCAGACCCACACATAAGAACCTCAAGATTAGAGAAAATTAATTCACCATTACAACCTTCACATGCTTTCTTGATTCTTAGTATTGAGTAACATAAAGAGTAAAGAAGAGTTCATACCTTTTCATTGCTGCTCTTGATTCTACCCTTGACTTGTACTCTAAACGCAGGACACAGTATGACACCTTATTTTTATGGAGGACTTTTTTTGTTTGTGAGTGAAAGAATAATGAGGGGATAAAGTTTAAATAGAAGAGGGAAAATGGAAGTGGAAAGTTTTTAGAGAGAGTGAAAGGTTTCAGGTGTGTTGAATAGTTTGAGGGTTACTCAACCGCTTCAAATTATCAATTTAAAACCACTTGGGTAGGATAGCAATGAAAAATTTATCTATTTAAATCGATTCGACCCAACCCGCTGAAGTAAGGTTAAATGCGGCTGTTAGTGCGATGGTCCATCGCCTTTGCAGCAGATTGTCGGTCAAATCCATCATCCAAATCCAGTGAGCCTACCTTGTGACACATTAGCGATGGTTCATGAGACGGTTCGTCAACTATGTGATAGACCATCGGTCAACCCATCGCTACTTTTCCAGTTTCCTGAGTTCTGGACATTGTTTCGATAGTTACCATGATGGTACGTCGAGATCGCGAGGGTCCGTTGGCCACCTAAAACTCCTTCAGTTTCTGTGTTTCCTGTACTGTTGTACCTTCACACTTCCATAAACCCTTCAACTTGTACAATCAATAAAATAAACAACAAAATTACTTAAATAAATGCTATACAACAACAAAATATGGGTTGCCTCCCACTAGCGCCTGATTTAACGTTACAACATGACTTAGTTATATCGATTACTCAGACTTCATCGAGATAGAAAGTAGTAATACTTTTTATTAAGTATTTTGGACTGATATAAAGTTTGACTCGTTTCCTGTTGACTTGGAAGACACTTCCATCTTCATTTTCAAGTTCAATTACTCCAAATGAGTAGACTTGACTAACTTTAAACGGGCCTGGCCACTTAGACTTAAGTTTACCTGGGAACAATTTGAGTTTGGACTTAAATAGAAGCACCAAGTTACCTTTCTGAAATTCCTTTTTTTCAATTCTGCGATCATGGTATTTCTTCATTCGTTCCTTGTACAAGTCAGCTCACTCAAAAGCTCTGAGATGGAACTCATCCATCTTATTAAACTGCCTCAGTCTCATATTTGCTACCTCATTCCAGTTCTGATTAAGACGCTTCAGCGCCCACAGTGCTTTATGCTCTAGCTCAATCGAAAAATGGCATGCTTTGCCATAAACCAATTGGTATGGTGACATGCCAATAGGTGTCTTGAAAGCTGTTTGATATGCCCATAATGTATCGTCCAGCTTCCTAGACTAGTCCTTCCTGCTAGCATTCATATTCTTGGCAAGGATAACTTTGATTTCCCGATTAGAGATTTCCACTTGCCCACTTGTTTGCGGATGATATGGAGTAGCTTCCTTATGCTGCTTAACTTCATATTTTTCCAATGCGGTCGGAATATCTTGTTGAAAAAGTGTGATCCTCCATCGCTTATAATGGTACGTGGTACCCCAAAGCGAGAGAAGATGTTTCTCCTCAAGAATGCAACAACTCACTTCCCTTCATTATCTGCTAGAGCCACAACCTCGACCCATTTTGACACGTAGTCAACAATAAATAGTATGTACTTCATCCTAAATGAGCTCACGAAGGGCCCCATAAAGTCGATGCCCCAGACATCAAACAGTTTAACCTCTAACATCTTGGACATTGACGTCTCATGGAACTTTGAGATAGAACCTTGCCTTTGACATTGGTCACATATCTTTATGAACTCATAAGCATCCTTAAATAAAGTGGGCCAATAGTAATCGCTTTAAAGCACTTTTCTGGTAGTACGATCACCACCATGATGACCTCCAACTGGGAAAGCATGTCACTTCCAGTACACTCAACATCTCTACTTCTGGAATGTATCTTCTAATAATGCCATCCGCACACCGCCGAAAAAGATACGACCCATCCTAGAAATAGTGTTTCACATCATGGAGAAACTTTTTCCTCTGATGGAAGGAAAGATTCTCTGGAATTACCTCACTTACCACGCAGTTTGTGAAGTCAGCATACCAAGGTACTTGTTTGAGCAATGCAGCCAATACTTTCTCATATGGAAATGAATCATCAATTTTAAGCTAGACTTTTACTGCCTGCTTGCCTTCAAGTTTAGATAGGTGATCAGCCACTTGATTCTCACATCCCTTGCGGATCAACCTTGGTTTAGCGTCCTTCTTTACCATTAGGTACCTTAAGGTAGTGTGGTCAGTGTGTACCACTAACTTGGTACCTAGCAGATATGCCTGAAACTTCTTAAAAGCATACACCACTGCTAGAAGTTCGTTCTCTATCACCGTATAATTCCTCTGAGCCCCATTTAGGGCCTTTCTTGCATAATATATCGAATGAAACAACTTCTCTTTCTTTTGTTCGAGAACAGCTCCAAGTGCTACTCCACTGGCATCACACATAATTTTGAATGGCTTCATCAAATCAGGAGCAACAATAATTAGAGCTTTCACTAGTTTCAACTTAAGGCATTCAAACACTTTTCTGCAATCATCATCAAAAACAAATTTGGCTTTCTTCTCCAAGAGTTTGCAAAGTGGGTTCGCAATCTTGGAGAAATCCTTTATGAATCTACAGTAAAGCCCTGCATGGCCAAGAAAATTGTGTACCCCTTTGACTGAGATAGGAGGTGGTAGTTTCACAATCACCTCAACCATTTCCTTGTCTACCTCAATGCCTTTAGCTAAAATTCGATGACTGAGCACAATGCCTTCCTTCACCATGAAGTGGCATTTTTCCCAGTTAAGAACAAGGTTGAACTTTTCATACCACTGTAATGCCCGACTCAGATTTAGCAAGCATAGTTCAAACGAATCACCAACAATCAAGAAATCATCCATAAACACCTCCAGGGTATCTTCAACCATATCAGAAAAGATTGACTTCATGCACCGCTGAAAAGTTGCGGGTGCATTACATAACCCAAAAGGCATTCTTTTAAAAGCAAACGTACCATATGGGCATGTAAATATAGTCTTCTCCTGATCTTCAGGAGTAATGGAAATGTGGTCTTAATTGGAATACCCATCTAAGAAGAAGTACCACCCCCTCCCTGCCAACCGATTAAGTATTTAATCCACAAAGGGTATTGGGAAGTGGTCCTTTAAGTTCCATGAGTTCAGTTTGCGATAGTCCATGCAAACTCTCCACCCAGTCATAAGCCTGAGAAGAATCAACTCATTATTTTCATTTGCAACAACTATTATGCCTCCTTTCTTAGGCACTCATTGAACTGGGCTTTCTCATTTATTGTTGGAAATAGAATAAACCACTCCTACATCCAACCACTTCATAATATCCTTCTTAACCATCTCTTACATCAGTGGGTTAAGTCGGCGCTGATGCTCGATGGTTGGGGTATAGTCGTCCTCTAGTTGTATCTTATGAGTACAGATACCAGGGGGAATGCCAATAATGTCAGCAATAGTATAACCTATTGCTCTTTTGTACCTTTAGAGCACCGAAATAAGTGCTTTCACTTGCTGCTCGCCCAAATCAGCTACAATAATAATGGGTAGTATGTTTTCATCTCCCAGAAACACATATCTTAAATGTCTGGGCAATTCTTTCAATTCCAACACCGGCGACTCTTCAATGGATGGCTTAGCCAGTGGTGTTGGTCTATTCTTCAGATCAAGATCGAGTTTCTTAGGAGCATAAAAGTATGATACCATTTTTGTCAACGCACAAACCGTCTCTTCGTACTCCTCAATGCCCTCACAATCAAAATTCATTAGCACTGCAGCTAGTGGCTCGACAACAAATCTTTCCTCTATAGGTATCTCCTGCTCATCATCATAGTATACATCAACAATTGAGAACACACTTATTTTTTCTGCTACTTCATTGATTGGCATACATCAAATTGTACCACTTCATCATTTAACCTAAAAGAGCTCATTCGCTCACAAATCAATCAACACACTTTTGGTTGCAAGAAAAGGTCAACCCAAGATTATGGGAACCTCGAATTCCACCTCGTAATCTAAAATAACGAAATCTTCCAGGAATATGAAGCTAGCAACCTTCACCAGCATATTATATAAAATACCAACAGGTTATTTTACCAAACTATCCGCCATGACAAGTCGCATATTGGTGGGTGTGGGGTCTCCCAAACCCAACTTCTTATACACAGCTAGTGGCATCAGATTGATACTAGCTCCCAAGTCGCATAAAAGCTTTAAGAAAGTGAAGAGGCCCAATGGTGCATGAGATAGTGAATGCTCTCGGATTTGCCTTTTTTTGCACCAGATACCTTATGGAAATAGCACCACAATGATAGAGATTGTTCATCGACTCAAAACTGACTGACCACTTCTTCGTGACAATATCTTTCATGAATTTTGCGTACCTGGGTATTTTCTCCAATGCCTCTACTAATGGTAGATTAATAGTCAGCTGCTTAAGCATGGTCATGAATTTACCAAACTTTATGTCGTTGGACTTTTTCTTCAACCGATAGGGAAATGAAGGCAGTGGTTTTGGAAGAGTGGTAACCACCACTTCCGCCTCTTTTCCATTATTCTTCTCTAACTTGCCAACCTACTAACTATTGGATAATACATCATCAATAAACTCATCCAATTTTCCAGACTCCACCGGGTAATCAATCTCCGCGTCTTCACTTTCATTTGCTACTATATCAACCGCAGGATTTCCCATAGTAGGGCTTACTAATACCTTACAACTTCTAGTGGTGACTGCTATGCATAACCCATCCTTCCTTGGGTTATGTACTGTGTCGCTTAGGAGGGTGCCAACTTTTCTCTGATTGAATGCAATAGAAAGTTGGTTCATCTGTTATTCCAACTATTTTATAGAAGTAGAGTGAGAGTTAACTAGCTGGTTTATTAAGGATAACTCACTTTTCATCTCATTCACCCCGGTACATTTTTCTTTACTCCCTTCAATAGCTTGGCCATCATGTCTTCCATAGACATCTTCCTCGAACTAGTTGCAGCGGCTTCACGGTTTCCAAGAGGGACATACAACCCACTCCTATCACCCTTACTCTTCTAATTTTCTTGATTACGATCCTTATATCCTAATTTATCATAATATTTCCAATGTTGGTTACCTTGGCCACAGCCTCGGAACTCCCTCTGATTGTTCAAGTAACTTGCCTCCTCCTAAGAATTGGAGTCAGCCCTTCCTTGTGATTCTACAACTCTAACCTTCTCTGTCTTTCCTGATAGTAAATGTTTAGTAAGGAGATCCATCTGTGTCTTCATATGAGCTATGTCTTGTTCACGTTCTTCTTTTGTTCACCTCTTCTCTGCAGTTATACCTATAGATACAGTGGAGCTTGCTACCTCAGAATCCCTGGTATGCCAAGTTCTACTTTGTTTTGTCATACGGTCAGGCATGTCAGATGCTTCAGGAAAGGTGAGGTCCATGAATGACCCACCTGCTATGTTGTCCACCACTGGCTTAGTTATAGAGTTCAAGGCCCGATACAATATCTCCATCAAGTGGACATTGGTCATCTTATGATTTGGGCACTGTATAAGCTTCTTCTTGAATCTCTCCCAAGTCTCATAGAGAGCTTCAGTTGGAAGCTGTCTGAAATTGCTTGTTTCGTCTCTCAATTGTGCTCTCTTGGATGATGGAAAGAATCTTTATATGAAAGCGTCTTTCAATTACCTCCAATTAGTAATAGAGTCGGGAGTTAGCCCATTCAACCATAAAGTTACCTCTCCAGATAGAGACAATGGAAATAGTCATGCAATTGAATAGTATTTTGTCCTACCCTTGGGTTGTCAAATGACTTGCATGTTGAGATAAAATTAACCAAATACATATTCGGGTCGTCACCCGCGAGTCCACCAAATAATCCCTTGAGATGCAATCGTTGGATCATAGTGCTTGTAATATTAAACTTGGCTCTGGGTAATAAGGATGGAGGAATAATAACCCCTATTACACAGGCTCCATCCAAGTCATCCTCCTCACCCTCTTCCAGATTTAATGGGGCAGCTTGGCGTTCTAGTCTCGCTCTCATAGGGCAATTTTTGTTGATGTTCCTATTTTCTGGTACAAGTAAATTATTTGCATGCCTTGGGTTGATTAGAGCTATTAAATCATCATCACCTAGATCCTCATCATCTGGGTTTTATCGTCGGCCTACATTATTTGTATTCTGCTGGTTTACTTGTGCAGTTGCCAAGGTGGCCAGTCTGGCTGCTTTCTGCTGAGCAGCTACTCTCTCTTGGCCTTGTTGACCATCAATTTTGCCAATAAGTTGAGGTTTCGAATGAATAGGTAATAAAGGTTCACATGATCTCCGAGTACTTGGCATACAAGATTATCACCCTGCACAAAACAACAAAAAATAAAACATAAAATTTTTAGGAAACTTTGACCAAATGTCAAGCAACAAACACAAACTTAATTGACAACCGTATTCTCTGGCAACGGCGCCAAAATTTGATATGCCCAAATTACACATCTCTTACGAGAGAGTAAGCGGTCGCTGTCAAATATAGAACCTAATTGGGTTGGATGTTGTATCCCATAGGGAATATCGTGTTCATTAAGTATTGTGATTGTTATTAGACTATTGATCTAAGGTTCTGAAATATAGGGGGTTTGGAAATATTAACAGTGTTCTTTTATATTTGTGTTACACAATAGTCCAACTACTGAGAGTAAATGTAAACATAATTTTAATGAGAATGAATTAACTAGAGTTATGCTCACCAAGATGTTCAAATAATTAGGGTTGTGAGTTTGCGTTCGAATTCTAACTTGTGTATCTAATTGCAAAAATTATTGAATTCTAAGGATTACCCATGTGTATCTCAACCTAATGAGTATTTCACCCTTTACTTCTCTCGAACTTAAAGGATTCATGCATTATTCAATACACTCTTATGAGGGTTGATCCCGTTAAGGCATAAACCCGTTAACCCAAAAGGTAAACCTATGGAGTTCATGTGAATCACTTTTTTTCCCAACATCCACTTTCTTGTAAGACAAGTGGAGTTCATGAGCTCACTTCTCAAGTTTGCAACCAAGAGATGTCATTAAGATGAAGAAAGATTCACGCAAATTTGATAGATGTTAGGAATCAAACCCATTCACAACCCCAAAATAGTTCTCTACATCAAGGCTCCCATAGCCCTAGTTATGGAAGTTTAGCTACTCATATCCATATAAGAATTCAAAGTTATATTGATTTTCATAAATAACTTCACAAGAATACTTACAAAAGTCACAATATTGTTCTTCTCAATCTTTGGTGGAAAATGTGAAAACTAATAATCAAATATCAATTTCTTGATTCAAAACCCAATGAAAAATAGTACAAAGCTCTCACTAGAGGAGAAAGTATGAACTGAAAACCAAAGATAAGATGCGTAATTAACCCTAATACTTGGTATTTATATGATTCTAAAACTGGGGTTTTAAAATTCAAACTCAGGTTCTCCGCATTATAGCTGACGGGTCAAGCGACGGTTTGTCATAGGTCTGATGGTCCATTGCCTGCACCGTCGCTAGGTGTCCAGTGACTCCATGTTCTGCTTCTGAGCGACGGGGTAGTGCGATGGTCCATCGCAAGGTCGACGGTCCATCGTCTGGACTATTACAGGACTTCTAGTGATGATGCGTTCTATTTCATGACGATGGTTCAAACCGACAATTCATTGCAGGACAGACAGTCTATCTCCTAGGCTATCGCAGGATATCTAAAGTTTGTGCCTTCTATTTTTTGTTGATGGTTTAGACCGATGGATCATCGGAGGGTTGATAGTCCATCGCCTAAGCCGTCGCTGCTTATTTTACCTTTGTTTTTCTCAGATTGTACATGTTAACCTTCACACTCAGTCCTTATCCTGAAATCACTAAAATACCATGTTAAATATAACAATGGTTGCTTGAAAACACACAATTATCCTAAGGAAAAAGCCTAAAATGTTCTGTCAAAAACTAAAACATCACATATACGATATGAATAGAGAAAGAAAGAGAGGGATATACGGTAATACTATATCTACAAACACACACTCATATAGGGTTAACTCAAAGGTAATAACCTGAGGGAGCTAAGGTAACATCTCGAGGAATCCTAGCCAAGTAGGAAAACTAGCATAACCAGGGCCTCTAACCATAATTCTTAATTGTGAGATAAACTATGACTAATGAAACTTACTATAATAGAGAAGGGTAAACCAAAATGTACCATCAATCTTAGGCACCAAGTCATTACCATCCTGCTGCAAACCAACCATTAAAACAAACAATGAAGTAATTGACTAGTCCGGACAAATAATAACCTATTTGAATCCCTATAAGCCCGGAAGGTGAAAACATGCACTCAGTAAACAATAATCATAGCTTATACCTATACAACTTCCCATAAGGCTGATAGATATAAGCACCAAACAATTATACTGGTGATAGGCATGCATATGAATAAATGAATACACATAACTCAATAGTAACCACTATCCGATCCTAATGCCAAATGTACCAAGTGTATGAATCTTCTCCAGCTCAGTAGCTCGGAAAGGTAGGACCTATGATGATCATCCTTCTCCAGTACTATGGCTCACGGACGAAGGGGCCCATATAGGACTTGAGATATCCGTATATACTGTTTGGTTTCAAATTAGGACTTCTAATAATCATTATAATCAATCTACTCCATCCAGTACCGGATATATTTATATATATATATTGGTATTTTAATTGATCAAATAAATATATTACACATAGCAAGTGATGGTGGTATTTTTTATATATTTCATTTTTGTCCTTATTCTTCTTGTTAAGATCATTGCAGTTGGATTTAAGTAATTGATTTCTTCTTGCAACTTGTTAGATTATATTTTAATTAAAATTCTCTTCATTTTCAATCAACAAGCACTTTAACTCAAAAAAGAAAACCAAGATAACTTAATAAAAATTAAATTTGTAATGATTTCAACTACTACCTTATAGATTTTTCTAATATTATATTCAATCCTCTAAAAATACAATAAATAGGATGACTTAATAAATAATATCTTGTATTTATTATTTTCTTAATGGATATAAAAAATACAAAAAAATAATTAAAATAGGGTGAAAAGTGTATTCTTTTAAGGGGCATATAAAATATAAACATGACAAACAAATAGATCAAATAGAGTAATCTATTAATGTTAGTTTAATAGTCTTATAGATCATTATTGAGCTAATTATATAATGACTCTAAATTTATGTTATAATTATTATAATATTAACTTGAATTCATTGAAATATTTTGTTTCTGATAATTCTAAAATATGAAAAAAAAATGATGCAAAACTCATGCCACTGAAATCACGAGAGAAAATAAAACTCAATAAATATAAAATTAATTTATTTATATCTCTAACTAAAGAATTACTAACTCAAAAATTTATAAAAATATCAATAATTTCTATTTATGATCTTTTTTGAATCCTAATTATTACATATTTTAAATCATATTATTTTATAAAATGTCAAATTACTTGTAGCATTTTGATATATTATAAAACTCTGGTAATACTTTCTTCCTCACAAATTATTTTTTTAATTTAAAAGTATTCAGTTATGTGATTAAATATTTTAATAATTATGAAAACTTATCAAGAAGACATGTTTAATATACCATTTGATCACACTAATTATAAAGTAAAAAAATTATATAATATAAATTATATTCTTAAATTTCAATTATTTATTATTATATTAAGCTCAGGCCTAAGTATAATAAGTGCACAGAATCGAATATTGACTAAAAAAGTGTAAATTTATAAATTATTGCTCAAGATTGATGTCGGCACTAAATCTACACAATAACATCGAAAGGGTCAAAATCTCTCTCGACCAAAGTAAATAGTAGTGATAAAAGAGTGGAATATTAATGGACCGAAATCAATCTCGATCGAGTTTCTAAAATATCACATTTAGTTTCAAAGCTCATAATTCATTAAATGAGGTGGTATAATTCCTGTGGTAGAAGAAATCCATTTTCAAGTAAAAGGTGGAAATAAATACCTTTTTTAGACAACAATAGTAAAATCAAGGGTTTGGTTGAAATCGTACCACTAAGTGAGCATGAATGTTCCTAAAAGTATGCATATCATAACCAATATCCAAATAATACGATCATAGATATCTACATATCCATAACTATATCCGCATCCTTACGAAGGATAAAGTACTAACCTGATGTTCAACCGGCATAGTAACCACGACCTCGGACCCTAACTATACATAATCAACATCATGAAGCCTCATAACTCGAGAAACTATAGTAATCACAGTCAAAAATCACTAAAATGATCTAATTGGAGAAATCCCTCCCAATTCACTAAGTCAAATAGTAAGTCTTATATTAAGGGATCCGTAATGTCAATCTATGACTAAACAAGTCTATATTCAATTATAATAGGATTCTAAGAACATAACAAGTATTCTAGGCTAATGTTTGGGTCACGTTTCTATCCAAAAGTTCCAAAATAGGTTAAGTCATGGTATAATAGTCATCAACCTATCCTATAATCCATACCTAGCATGCAACCTATACTATACACAATCTTATATAGAAAAATAGACCGAAGCCTACCTCGATGAAGAATCGTATTCTTGAATCATTCACAATTCGCTCGTCCTTGCTCCAAAATCCCTAAATGATGTTGCATAATCAAAATAGTATTTACACGTTAATAGGAGTAAAAAAATATCCATATTGCTATATAAAACTTAGGGTCCAAAATTGGGTCAATAATAGGCCTATAGGACCCACTAACAAAATTTTCAAAATTAAATTTGTAACGAGGTCCCTCGAAGGATAAGGAATGTATGCTCAATAGTTGAGCACAAATGGAGTATAAATCGGGTCTCAAATCATCTCTAAAGATAATAAAAAAGTGGGAAAATAAGAATCAAACAGAGAAATTTGGCCGAGAACTTACGAAGGAATTAGTGGGAAATGGATACTTCATCATCCTCTACACATTCCTAGCTCCAATCAATTCTTTACCATAATTTTCTAAGATCCAAGGACCATTAATGGTGAGTTTAGGGTCAAGAAATGAGGGAAAAATCAGGAAGACAGAAATATATAGGCCATACCCATCTCAAGGACCCTTAGCCACGATCCCAATGCACAACTAGTTCACCACGAATGCAATGAAAGAGTCATGAATATGATGAACAATGGAGTAAGGCCATAACAAATATGATAAGGCCTTCATGAAGGAAAACAGGAGAATGGATCGAGTCAGTCTGACCCTTTATCGTGAATGTGAGAAAAAAGGCTCGCGATCGCGATGGTCAAGATTTTGATCTTTTGTGAATGCAGAGAAAACCCCGTGATCGCAAATAACAACTGGAGGTTGCACCATATTTTGGAAACCAACAAAAATGCTAAGTCCTCACGGACTCTAATAGGATGCCTGAGATTCATTCAGAACCCCGTGGGTACAATGAACTATGTTACCATACCAAATTCGATATTGCAGAGTCAATGAAACTATTAAAACTTTCATCCGTGATCATTTCAATTAAATTTAGGGTCCCATATCTAGTTTTATTTTTATTAAATCTACGAAATATCTCAAAATGAGTTCGGAAGTCTCTAAACCTAAACCAAGGGTCCCCTAGCCTAAATTAATATTCCAGAACTGATGGTGTTATTATATTTCTCATTTGAGGCCATTTAGTAGGATTTTTTATTTGAGACCAATTTTTTAACAACTAAAGCTCCAAAATAGAAAAATGAGCCTAAAACCTAAAGGAATTATTTGATAATCATACCAACAGTTACAATAGGTTATAAATGACCTATAGCAGCTATGGGAAGGCTTGAAACACTCTTAATCAAGAAAATAACCTGAAGGATCATTTTAACATCCACTACTAAAAGGACTTTCACCAGCGAAAGTCGATAGATAAGAAGATCCCAAAAGTTTGAAAAGACAAGGTACTAGGCCCACATTCTCCAAGAAAGACTCCCTAGATAACCTTTATGAAGAAATAATTATTTTAATGGATTTTGCCAAAGGTATACCTTTTTCACCAACTTTCTTACTATACTCTCAAATAGTCACAAACTCAGACTTAACAAACAACTGACCTTCAACTGAATTGAGAACGACTGATACATATAAACCCATACCATAATGCACCGATCTCATGCCGGTACAAGCACAACCAAGTGGAAAATCAACCAAGATAAAGAAAATCCAAGGCATGAATCATGCAACCAACTTCAATTTTCCAATCTAACATTTTTTTACCTTTCCAAACCTACCATCTACTCTGATCTGCATAGAATATCACTCGAGTCCTGACCGTGCAATCACATCACACTAACCATGAATGACTAAAGCTAATCTAATGAAAATCCATAAGGTCAAGCATAATAATTATCCCATAAGATGCTACCTAGTGATGTTGGGTGTATTTATGCATTCTAGTGTCACTATTCTAGCCTTTTTAGCCTTGTTTTGAGGATGATTCATGTGATATATGAGTGGATAGTGATATAAATGTGTATATTAGTGTTAAAGAATATTTTTATGATGTTAAAAGTGAGTTTCAAACAATTTTGGACCTAAAAAATTCATTTAGAGTTCAACTCGGAAAACTAGTGTACTAGCTTGAGCTAGGTGTTTGTCTAGTCTATCGTGTTGGGTTCTAATGTGTTTAATGAGTTCCTAATATTGTTATTATGTATTTATATATGAAAAAACTTGTTGATAATTCTCAAGGGTCAATTATATCAAGTCAAGGGTCAAAATAATGAGTTATGGATAAAAGTGAAATTAGCCTATGCTTAGCTCGTGTTTCTAGTTTATTGTGTTATTTTGAGCTTTAAATTGTTGTGTTTAATGTTATCGGATGCTTGGATAATGGATTATGATTATATATGAATGATATAAAAGCCTCAAATCAAGTGTAAACAACTCAAAAAGGCTCGGAATGGCTCAACGAAGTCACAATACACAGATTGACGCACTTTTGGACCCCTGGAATGTATTTGGCGCGTGTGGAATTATGGAGTTGCCAATGGACGTGTGAAAAACACCAATGGAATAAAAAGAGGCCCAAAATTGAAAAAATGTGGTGCGTGGTTATCCTATAGGCGATTAGCCCGTGACGTGGGCTCTTTTCGGTGCCACCTTTACCTTAGAAAAATTTCTGAGAACAAATTCCAGAGAGGTAGGGCGATATTGAGGCGACGCCCCACTTGGAGCGGGGATCTACCCAGGGTGCTGCCCTATCTAGTCCAAGGCTCAATAACTGAAGGTTTTCTTGTCCAACATGGAAAGGGCTTGATCTTATACTATAAATACATATTGTATCATATTTTTACACATCTTTGAGCATATTTTGGTGAGCAAAGGGATGATACTACTTCTTTATTAGGTTTTATTATTTTTATTTAGTTCATTCATGTTTTTAGTTATTAATTACTATTTTGTGATTACGATTATGACTATGCGTGGCTAAACACCCTTTTCTAGGGTTAAAGCCAAGAACATGATTATTATTGTTATGGATTAAGTTTGTTTTCTTTGTTTATCAATATTTGGTTGTTTGTTTATTCTCATTTTAACTATTCTAAGGATTCACGACCCTTAGAATACATCTATTGTCAAACTTGTAAACTGGGGAGAGGGAATAGGGTGATAGAAAATGAGAATAAGCAGAGTATGGTTGTTGATTCTATATAAAAAAGGAAACTTGAATTAGTATCTAGGATAGGGATTACTTAGATACCTTACTTGATTCATATGTAGGATGATATTTGTTAAGAACTTAAGTGAATTATTACATCCTCGCTCAACATTGTAGGTGTAAGGTTCAACTTAGGTAAAAAAATTAGAGGTTGGGAAACCATAATCGCGCAATTAACCCTACAAATCAACAACCAAACTAAGCAAGTCAAACAATGAAATCCAATAGCATAATATAATTGTTCAGAGTGATTCAACCCTGGGTTTTCTCCTATTGATTGTTACATGATCTTTACTTTATGCATTATTTACTTTACTTGTAATTTACAAACTTTATTCTCTCTTTTGGTTACTCTCTCATCAAGTGAATCTAAATTGTGAACTGAAATCAAATCGTTGCCAAATCTAGTCTCTGTGGGATCGATAACTTGGCTTTTCTGAAGGCCACTATATTACTTGGTAGACCATGTACACTTATTTGTGCTCTTGGGCACTGTCACCTGGGTACACATATAGAGATGATCAAAGCCTGCAATCTCTAGACAAAGCTACAACAAGTCTGAATGACCCTCTAAGCTGACAATTAGGAATTGGAAACATAAACTCTCAAAACTAAACAATCCGCTCTAGAATGTCCCACTAATTGAGGATGAGACCATGCTAAGTCCAATTTGAGCACACTTTTTTTGCTGAAATGACAATCCAAAATTCTGACAAAAATTAAGAATCAAGGTCAAAAGTAGTAGAAACCAATACTATGTGCCAATATACCATCCTCCAAATATTTATCGAGCATAATTGGTTTGAACTAAATAAACTGAGCCAATAGGTAAAGAGTAGGATCAGTCAGCCTATAAATGAATGCTCAATTGAAACAAACCTGGAATAGGGATGTAGTCAAGTTACAATTCATAGCTGAGATCCTCAAAATGACGATGAACTACTTAATCGCAACTATCCAAATCGATCATGTTTATGAGTAAACATCCATAACCCAAAATATATCACAACTTACAAGCCTCTGTTTAGAAGAGACAAATCCAAAATAGAAGCCCATGAGTCTTCATGGATATCAAGTACTCAAACCAATCTCGCCATTAAAATTCTGACATATATTCCATGATTTACTCATGAGTTGAGACTAAAATATTACCGAAGAACATAATCACAATGGAGAAAAGCCAACTAAAGACACAAGCAATCAAATCCATGCCGGCTGAAGGGCATAGTACATCAAGACATAACCAAGAACTCACCAAGACTGCAAATAGTTCTAGAGGTAGATAAAACTTAAGCAACTCAATGAATTACAACCTTAGCTTGAATCTGGTCAATCCAATACTCATTTGACGACAACAAATACCCATAAGCACATATCATCAAGCAAAAACATTACATAAAGTTTTATTAGGTTGAACAAATAACCAAAAAAGAATTTTCTGAATTCACCTATTTACACCAACTCTATATCAAATGGATCATGAACCACATCTAGTGAGAATTGGGTACCAACTCACAATCAACATCAAGTTCAAGACCATGACTAGGCAATGAAGTATCCTAATCAGGAGGACCAAATCCCAAATTTATCAAACTCAAGACTCTAGCCATAGAAAAGGATAACCAAAGCTAGAATCTCAGCAAACCAAAAAAGCAAGTCTTAGACTTTTCCACATCAGAAATAGTTAACAAAATTAAATTGCCAACCTAGAACCACCACGAATCCCTAGAAGGCCAAACGTACCTTTATTGTCATAAACCATTGAACAGTTGATGTAACCTTTCCAACAAAAGTGAAACAACCAACCTTAACTCACTAGAGAAAACCAACCACTAAGTTAGCCATATAAGCCCATAAATAAGAATCACGAGGAAAGGGATTCTAACTAGATAACGCTAGTTTAGTCATCTATAAAGTTAGAATCAATTACCTCCTAAGTAATAATAGCAATAACAAAAACACTAGAATAAAGAGTAGGAGGCACCAAAATGAAAAAAATTACCACAATACCACTCTATAACCACAATAAGGCCAATATGCCGAAGAAAGGGACTTTAACCCAAATGCTACACCCCAAGGAAATCAGAATATTAATCTACTCAATTCACTACTATAAGAATTCATCAGTGGTGGTACTCAAATAAGCATAAATCTGCACAAAGACATACATTAATCAATCAATATAGTAATCATGGCATATAATCATCGATAGGTATGAAAACCCTAACTCAGCTTAAATAGAAAGTAAAAGATACTAAGTTGAATCACACTTATATCGATTGTATCCAAAGTCATAATACTAATGTGACCAAAAGAGTACGAATATAAGTGTGTCCAAGCATTGACTGAGCGTCTAAATCACCAATTGAGGCACTAAGTTCACTACCTCTAATCGAAGGTGTAAAAACACTATGAGACTAATACGGATGAGCTGTATGACTAGTAATCCCATACTTGGTGATACTCTATAGACTACTAACCTATCTTTCTATAGTTGTAACAAACCCATGAAGATTTAACATAGTGAGAAATATGAGTTGATATTAATTGGTTGACCAACAGATGTCGCAGACACTCTCTACTGAAATAATCATCCTCTTCATAATTATAACATACCTTAGAGGCTCTAGGATGGTGAAGAACATGTGCTAACCCTATTTGGACAACCAACTCATGCTTGGGGTATTTTCTAGACCAATGAACAACCTTTCCATAGTCAAAACATACCCCTCAAACTCTCTAATGCACTGCACTTACTAATCTAAAATGGATGCCTGATGTGTTATAGAAATATAGAACTTTCAATGCTTAAAACTATGATAATATGCAAGTTTCTTAGGTTATTTTGTTAGATATGATCTATTTCGGGTATGTTTTATAGGAAACTAGGTTTTAGATGTTAAGTTCATAAAAAAGATAAAAATGGAGTTTTTGGTTACTAACTTGATCAACTTTAGGTATTCGTGACACTTTTCAGATTTACATACCAAATCATGTGATGAAAGTTGAAGATTTAAAGCTTGGTTGCAAGTATTGGAAGACTTGACACTTATCTATATTTATATTTGAACCATATATAGCATATGTGGTCTGTGTAAGACTAAGGAAAGTACCAAAATTGAAGATCAAAAGAGTGAAAGAGCTAAAAAAGAACTTTTGGCACTTACCTGTGTCAACAAGTTGACTGTATGTAGCATATGTGGACCGCATGTGGGTAAGGTAAGTGCCAGAAGTGCAAAATCTCGAGAGCAAAAGTTGTAGGAATTTTTTTGGCAGTTGTAATTGTTTACATGTGCCCAGCCTCAGGCTGCATATGGCATATGCACCCAGGCCAGGATGCATGTGGACACAGATAAGTGGCTACTAACCTTTTTTGTCCTTTTTCATTCGTGCTTTGATTTTAGGGTTTACTTATGTACTATAAATACCCCTTATGTGTTTTTTAGGAAAATTTATGCACTCTTGAAACTTACAAACATATTTTGAATCTGATATTTGACTTGGTCTTGGAATTCTCTTGTATTGATTTTGGTTGATTAGATCAATTAAAGTTTTGATTTTCTTGCTGTGATCATTGTGATTCATCTTGCATTTTCAATCATGAATGTTGTTGATTCTTTCACAAGCATGAGGGGCTAAAAAACCCTTAGCTAGGGTTGTGAAAACCCTGGCTGATTGACGAAGTAGGGAAAACGATGTTGTTGTTCTTAATTGTTACCTATGCATGCATTGTTTTATATTCACTTTAATAAATATCTTAGCAGTTGTGAACTTTAGGATCCCACCTAGATTATTGTTACTTACTTCAAAAGAGCAGCAGTGACTAGGAAAAGATAATTACAACAGTAATTTGAAGTTTAACTGTCGATCCACGCTATTAGGTATTATCTAAATAAGATGGTTAGCTATCATTGAATAACTAGTAACTCAAAAGGTAATAGTTAACTGGGATCAAGATAAGGGTTATTAAGGCAACATCTCGAAACTCAAAAGGTAAAGGGTAAAATTCATCAACTCATCCAAAAGATTATTGATGGTACATAACTTATCAGATCTGCATGTAAGGTATCAGGTTGGTTCAATAAAGAACGATAAGCCTATAGAGTTGAGAAGCCATAGGAACGTAATCCTAAATTTCACCTATGACTAATTACAACCAAAGTTGATATTAGCTAATTTTTTGATATTGCTACTCAAATTCGTCCATTTACTTTTCTAGTTTTAAACCGTTGATTATAATATCTGAGAGCTACAAGTCCACTTAATCCTTTGGGATTTGACCCTAACCTTTTTTGGGTTACTATATTTGACAGCAACCACATAATATTTAGAGTGAAGGTGTAGCTTGGGTGTTATCAAATTTTGGCACCATTGTCGGGGAATCCAATGTTGATTTGTAAATTAAGGTTGTTGCAGTTTACGGGTATTTTTGTTTCAGTTTTTAGTTAGGTATATGCTAGTGAATGACTTGCATATGGAGTAGAGACAATCCCTTACTCTCAGTGAATCCAAATCCAGAGAGGATCCTACAAATACCTAGTAAGATGATAGAGCTAAAAAGAGATGATATTCCTAAAGGAGTTCATAATGATGTACACCAAGTGCCTCCCTCTCTTCCTAAAGGAGTTTAGGACACTATTAATAAACAAATAGAGGTGTTTTTAGCACATGATGCTAATTAGATAAGGGAAGAAGATGCTAAGCATATAGCTCGAGAGGCAGAGTTAGATGTACAGAGGTAGGAAGCAATCCACCGAGCAATACTTGGTGGTAATTAGAATATGGTTAGAGGTGGCCGTGCTGAAGTGATCCCAACATACCAATATTTACAGCCATAGAAAAATGATAATAAAGATATGAGGTATATTGAGATGGAAGAGACTGGAGCTATCATTGGTGTCAAGTTTAATATAACTAGTTTTACGATTCACCTCTTATACTTGAAGGGTATGTTTGCGGGGTTGCTTGTAGACGATGCAAACATACATCTGGCCAATTTTACATGAACTTCCACTTCATATACAAATCCAAGGGTGAATATAGAGGCACTGAGATTAAGGTTGTTCCCCTTCTTACTTACAGGAGAAACATCTTTATGGTTGGGGGAACTTCTAAGATAATCTATCATTGTATAGAATAAGTTGCACAAAAAATTCTTGAACAGGATCTTTCCTCTATCCAGGACATTACAGCTTAAGGATGAGATTTATAATTTCAGGTAACTACAGTCTGAGTCTATATATGAGGCTTGGCTCAGGCTTAAGAAAAAGTTAAGTATGGTGCTCGACCATCAAATTTTAGGGAAGAACCTATTGGAGTTATTCTATAGAGCCCTGACCATCAGTTTCAGAGCTATGGTAGATACTATATCTGGAAAAGTACTTATGAGATTGTGTTGGAAGGTAGATAATAATATTCTAGACTAGATCTCTCTCCTTAACCAGGGTGGCAAACTCAGGAGGCTGAGAGGGGTTATGAAACTTTTGCTATTAGAGCCCCCAATGACTAGAGAGTAGCTGATGATTCTATGGTGCAAGAGAATATGCTGTTTAGGATTGATCTTGAGTTGCTAGTTAAGTAGTTTGCGATATCAAATTTTGAGAAAGTGAATATAGTTGGAGCATAGGGTGAAACTTTCCAAGCTTATGAGTCTGAGTTTGAAAAGGAGGCTAGGTATCTGGATCATCAGTTAGTAGGGTTCTGAGCCCAAGGCAAGGAATCCAAGGTTAAAACTATGATAATGACAGATATAGAGACCACGGTAGGGACAGATATAATAACTGAAGGTGGAGAGATGATTACAAAGAGAAGAAAGACAGGTAAATTTCTACTGGCAGAAGAGATACATAATCAAGAATGGAAGAAATGTTGACCAAGATGGTGAAGGACCAAGAAAGTCAGAGGCTAGCCTTAAGGAGATTAAGGTTGATATTTCAGGTTTGACCCAGAAGATTGAGTCTTATGTAATGTCTATCAAGTAGATAGAGCATCAGTTTGGGCAGATGTCTGCCACTCTATATCAAAGGTAGTTGGTTACCCTCCCGAGTAACACAGTGCAAAATCCTTTAAACATCAATCATTGTTTAGATATCACCACTAATTATGGCACCAACACTGATGATCCCCTGTACCAATAATTGAGGAGTTGAAGACTGATAATACTGAAAGTAATAAGGCACTTAAGGTAGAGTCTTAGAAGTTGATATAGGGTGATGATAATTTTGAGTATGATAGTGGTGAGGATTTGGTCGTAGAGTCCAATGATCATGTGTACCCTTATGGTGTGACCCCTTCTTTAATGCTAGTAGAAAAGAAAGAGGACCCTAGAGCAATCACCATTTTATGTTCTATTGGTCCTTTCAATGTCAAACAGGCTTTATGTGACTTGGGATCAGGAGTAAATGTGATGCCTTTGGTTGTGTACTAGCTATTGAGGATGGGGAAACTTAAACCTACATCCATAAAGCTATTGATGGCTAACTCATCTGTGAAGAAACTGGTGGGTATTTTGCGTGACGTAGAAGTAAGGGTGGCATCTTTTTGGTTCCCCATTAATTTCATGGTTCTTGATTGTTAGGTGGATTTTCAGGCTTTCATTATATTGGGCAAACCTTTCCTCTCCACTGGTAGGATGTTGATTGATATGAACTTGGGGGAGCTCACCTTTTAATTGAATTATGAATAAGTAGTTTTTGATGTATGTATGACGTTCAATAACCAAACGATATATGAGTGGTGTCTATGATAAATACCGATAGTGCAACCGCCAGATAATATGCGAGTGGTGTCTATGATAAACACTATTATGAGATATTATTACAGAGGCTAGTGTGTCAGATAGACCAAATGTTAAAGAGAGAATAGAGCTGAAAACTACTCAACTATCAATTATTGAGATTGAGGTGGCAACATTATATGAGCAGATCCAACCATGGGTTTGGACTACACTAGAGATAGCTGAGGCTAGACTGCAGTCTGTGCATCGAGTTGTGATGCCATAGCTATAAGATAAGTTGAACTCATGGTTAGATGTCTTTGACGATCGAGTATCGGCCCAGTCTAGTAGGATTGACTTGTTGGTCTAGGAGATATTATAGAGGAGGTGGCCCTACTAAAAGTATAGTTGTATTCTCTTACTGAGAGCCATATATCATCCACCCCTCCAGTTGTATCCCTAATTGTTAAACCACCATCTCTGTGTGGTCCCAAATACTTTGATTTATTCACAAAGAATGATATAAGGGTCCCCATAGTTGGGACTAAGAGCGGTCGAGAGGAGCACTTACAGAATCCAAACAGGCCATATGAGCAAGCCCTGAAAAAGAATACCTATGATTCGACTGAGACTATATTTGTTGATAGGCAAAAATATGTTGATCTAGTTGTGGGTGCATCTTCTACAACTGCACCGCTACCACCATGGCCTCTCCTAGTTGTTATACCTCTATTTGTGGAAGATCATTACACAGACGCCTAGTGTATCCCAGGTATATCCTCATTCCCTTTATTTTATATTATTTTAACGTATTGGGGACAATGTGTAATTTTTTATTAGAGGTGGGGTATACGATAGCTGCCGTAGGTTTTTGTTGCTATGCTTCTATTCCTGTCAGCCGCGGTATGGTTGTAGAACCGACATGTCTAGGTTAACATTTGTATTGTATTATGTTTTATTTCGTATGATGTTGTGTTTTTGCGTAATTAGGAGATTTTTAAGTATTTACGATATTAATCATATTTTTAAGTATTTGAGTATTTAGGGGGTGAAGTATATCATAGCCGCCGCAGGTTTCTATTGTTGTGCTTCTTCTTATGTTGGCCATAGCATGGTTGTAAAACTCGTATGTCTAGGTTAACATTTGTGTCGTATTGTGTTTTGTTTCATACTGTGTTGTGTTTTTATGTATTTTTAAGTATTTAGGGTAGTTGTCATGTTTTTTTAATTGAATTTTGAGAAAAATGATACCCTTCCAAAATTTTATTTTAGAACTATGTGAATGTATATATGTGTGAGCATTGTGGATCTTGTTTTGACATTAAGATTTGGGACATGATAAAAATTGCATGAGCCAATAAGTAGTAGCTTATAACATTGACCCTGTGCCATGTGTGTGAGAGATAATACTGTGTGTGTTGAATTCAGAACATGCTCGGTTAGTCTTGCCTTGGTTGTAGGATATTCGGTTAGGAAAGGATCATAGGCCATTTTTTATTTTAGTCCACTTTTAGCCTAAACAACCTTCCCAATGTGAAATAGTATCCCTTGATCCTTGTTTGAGCCTTATAGCCTATTTTTCTTATTTCACCTGTCACCTTTCCATTGTGTTGTAGTAACTTATTTTGGCCCATTCCTTCTTGGACATTATGCACCTCAACTCAGGCAAATCTCCTAAGTTGAGGGTGGCTATCACTGGGGTGTGTGATGTAAAATGGGTATGTAGAAGGGTAAAATAAGAGGAAAAAAATAGTAGGGTTGGGTGTGGTAGAAAAAGAAGAGAAAAAGAGAAAGAGAAAGAGAAAGAGAAAGAGAAAGAGAAAGAGAAAGAGAGAGGAAAAGGAAAAGTAAAAGAAAAAAAAAAGAAAAATAAAAGAAACAGTAAAATAAAAAGAAAAGAAAAATTATGAAAAAAGTGAAAAAGAAATAATAAAAGACCACACCCAACCTGAATGAGCAATAAAGAAAAAAAGGAAAGAAATAAGGGTGGAATAAAAATAAAATTGGCTAATAAGTAAGACCCCAAAGTTAGTGTAGTGCCAAGGAGGTTTAGTCACTTTATATCCATATGTACCATACCATCCCCTAAGCCTACATTACAAGCCGAATCAAGTCCTATACTAATCCTGACTTGAATGTCTGAAAACTAAGATAAAGAAAATAAGGTCAAGCTTATGGTATTTGATGCACATTGATTGGAACTTATCTTCTGAGTGTGAGTATCTCTTGAATGTTCATGCATTAATTTATGTGAGTGAGTGGGACTTCTTTGTTATGAGGGCACATGAGTCATATTACTAGCTGCTTACTTGTTTTAAATGGTGTAACTTATCTGTATATGAATGGTTGTCTGTTGCTAATGTAATGTCATACCTTGATCCCATTTTGTCACATTGTTGTGCTTCATGTTTATACATTTTTAGTTTTGAAAAGTTGAGATAGGAGGAGGAGTTGTGATTCGAGTTTAAAATATTGATTGAATGACTTGAATAGCTTAGATTCTCCTAGTTAAGCATCGTGTTTTGTTTTATTGTGTTGTGTTGCCTGGTTTCTTAGGTTGTTTTGATAGATATGATGTATTTTGGGTATGGTTTGCAGGAAACTAGGTATTAGATGCTATGTTCATGAAAAAGATGAAAAATAGAGATTTTTTCTACTGACTTAATTAATTTTGGGTATTCGTGACACTTTTTGGATGTACATGACCAAAGCATGTGATGAAAGTTGAATATTTGAAGCTTGGTTGCAAGTATTGGAAGGCCTGACACTTACCTATGTCTACATGTGGACCACATGTCATACATGTAGTCTATATAAGACTTAGGTAATTACTGAAATTAAAGATACAGAGAGTGAAAGAGCTAAAAAAGAACTATCGGCACTTACCTATGTCAACATGTGGACCATATGTAGCACATGTGGGTCGCATGTGGGTAAGGTACGTGCCGGAAGTCCAAAATCCTGAGAGCAGAAGCTGCAGGAATTTTTTTTGGCACTTGTAGGTCTCTACATGCTCCTAGCCTCAGGCCGCATCTGCCTCAGGCCGCATCTGGTACATGTGCCCAAGGCTAGGCCGCATGTGGACACATATAAGTGGCCACCGACCGTTTTTTGTCCTTTTTCAGCTGTGCTTTGATTTTAGGGTTTTCCCATGTACTATAAATGCCCTTTATTTGTTTTTATGTAAAAGTTACACACTCTTGATACTTACAAACATATTTTGATTGCAAGATTTGATTTTGGTCTAGGAATTCACTTATATTGATTTCAGTTGATTAATTCAATTAAAGTTTTAGGTTTTCTAGTTGTGATTATTGTGATTCATCTTACACTTTCAATCATGAATGTTTTTAATTCTTTCACATGCATGAACAACTAAAAAAACTCTTAGCTACGGTTGTGGAAACCCTGGCGTATTGACAAAGTAGGGGAAGTTTTATTTTGTTCTGAACTGATACCCATGCATGCATTGTATTATCTTCACTTTAATAGATATCTTAGTAGTTGCAAACATTAGGATCCTACCTAGATTATTGCTACTTACCCCAAAAGAGGAGTAGTGACTAGGAAAAGATAATTACAATAGTAATTTAAAGTTTAGCTGTCGATCCACGCTACTAGGTATTATCTAAGTAAAATGGTTAGTTGTTATCTAATAACTAGGGAATCAAAATGTAATAATTAACTGTGATCAAGATAAGGGTTAGTAAGGAGACATCTTGTGACTCAAAAGGTAAGGGTAAAATCTATCTGATCACCCAAAAGACTGTTGATGATACATAACTTATTAAATTCTACATACAAGGTATCAAGTTGGTTCAATAAAGCACTATAAGTCTACGAAGTTGATAATCCAGGGGGAACACAATTCTAGTGTTCACCTACAATTGATTACAATCGAAGTTTGTATTAGCTAATTTTTCGATATTTCCACTCAAATACCCCTATTTACTTTTGTAGTTTTGCCCATTGATTATAACATCTGAGATCCACAAGTCCATGTATTCCCTTGGGATTCGACCCCAACTATTTTTCGATTACTATATTTGACAGTGACTGTATAATCTTCAGAGTGAAGGTGTATCTTGGGCGTTATTAGTACCACCACCTTAATATCTATACCCAATACCCTATAATGTCTAAAGAGAACTATGCTTACTATGACCACCACTATTGATCTAAGATTCTACTTGTACGAAATTAATAGTCTGCAAGTGATGTTGTTCCCTTTTAGAAAGATCCCTACTCCAGGATAGAATGTCAATAATGCAATACTGATGATATTCCCTTTACCGCTACCTCTATATATCTCAATACATGCTCTTTCTGGGGTCCTTGCATGATCAATAACCTAAGAAAATGAATACTCAGCTTCTATCAAATGCTCCAACTCTAAGTGGAGTGGCAAAGCTGACCCTCTAATAAATTCATGAATCATCTCATACTCCAAAGGATATATTATAGGAGTATGTCTGGCCAACTTGAGAAACCCAATATCATACTCTGAAGCAAATAGAAAACACAGCTGAACACCAATAAACCCAACTCTGGTCTGAGAACCATTTGATATATCAAATATCATCTCTGGATGACGTTGAAGATCTTTGGAATTAATTTCTAATTCCCTAGCTTGACGATGAGTTGAAACTCTAGAAACACGTGTGAAAGTATCATCCATATCTATCGACAACCTCATGTCATCCATCTGGGAAAAAGTAAAATCAAAGAAAGTACTAGAGGTTAATAGCACAACAAAGAGTCAAGAATAAAATTTCTTAAGAATGTCTTGTAGCCTCTCAAAGATAGGATACAAACATCTATGTACCATCCCGCAGAACTCTACTAGATACTTAACTATTGTACTAAGACATTAGTAAACCTAGATATAATACCAATTTGTCCCAAACCAATTTCTCAGGTCATGATGGCACCTACTATAACCCAACAGTAGGTAATCCATGCCATTGTCCAAAATAGCTAGTAACGAACTATCCAAACAAATGGAGTAAATAACAGAAAATAATCTACATAAAAGGGCTAATATATAATACAACCCCTAAGACCTGGTGAAATCTGTACAAGAGTTTCTAATACAAAAATGTACAAAGTGAAATACATAATAAATACAAGTATAAACCATCTCCAAAATACAAAATAGAGATAAGTCTAATCAATACGAGGAAGTGTAGGAATGCTATGAATGTATGATGTCGCCCAAAACTATACCTTCACAAAGTATAATGCGGTCGAAGATAAATATAGTAACCCAGCTAGGTTGGGGTCAAACCCATAAGGAATACGCCTGAAATATCTCTCAAATTTACTAAAATAGTCTGGCAATGCAGAAAAGTATATAGGGGGATTTGCTGTAATTAGTAAATAGTAATAAAATTTGAATGTTTTTGCTTGTAAACAATTTGTAAAAAACTCTAGGACTATGTTCCCCCCAACTTCTAACTCTATAGGTTTCTCCTGCTCAATTCTATTAGCTCACTGCTACACATGCAAAATCTAACAAGATAGGTATCACCAACTGTCTTGTGGACTCATTGGTCAATTTCACCCTTCACTTTGTGAGTCTCAGGGTGTCTTCTTACTACCTCTTGCCTTTGATACCAGTTTAACTATCACCTTGTGGGTTTCAAGTTATTAGACAAGGGTTGATAGCCTCGAATCAATATTTCGATTTTGTTTTTCCAATCTTTACCTACCTTGTGAGGATGATCATATATACAAACAAGTACTTAGCTTCTAAATTAACTAAGAAGGCAAACAATACAAAAAAGATCACAGTACATGCAACACAATGATCTAAATGGATTTCGCACTTTTCCTACTTCGTTAATCCACCAAGGTTCCCACAACCCAAGCTAAGAAAATTAGCCACTCATGGTTGTGCAACAATCCATGGAATTCAATAAAGAATCATAAAGTTAATTGCATAATAATGAAAGAATAAAATCCAATGTCTCAAATTAATTACGTAACCAAAAACCAAGAACAAGAGTATAAAGTGTGCAAAAATATGTCAAAGTACTTAAATATTACATAAGGACCCCAAAGGTATTTATAGAGTCTTAAAATAATAAGGGAAACCTAACCTAAACAAAATAGGAAAACTAAGTCGGTAGTGATCATGCCTCTGGTGATGAGTCATCTGGACTGATAATGACTTATTAGCTACTGTCATTGCTCTCTTCTGTCTTTAGTGATCACGACTCGTTGTCTCTTATAATGAGTGATTAGATGCAATTCATTGTCACTCCAGTAAATTTCCACTTTCAGTACTTTTGGGTCTCTTGTTGGAATAGCTTCTCACTATCAGTCGTTTTCAGTCATAATGAATTGTGGTCGTCATGCATTTCTACTGATGCTTGAACTTGTCAACTTTTAGGACCTTGTCTCTTATGTTCATAACGACTCTCACTAAGACTCCTTATCACTGATAATGAGTCATAGTCGGTCTTCTATTTAGCTCCTGAAATCACCATTCATTACAAATTGGGCCACGAGTTGTTAGGTGACTAAATGACTCGTGGTCCAGTCAGTGCCTTAGATTATTCAGCTCTTTTCATCCAATTCTGGTACATGTCACTTCCAACCTAATTTACCTGCAACAGACATAAAAACACATTATATATGATAAAATAAGCCAAGTAAATGCATATTTTTACCGTTTTAAGCACCAAAAGTGACATGAAATCATGGAACATCAACACTCTCAACTTACAACATTTACATGTCCTCAAGAAACAAAAACAAAACACCATAAATGCAATGCTTAACCAGGAAAAACCTAAGATACCTTTGACAGTCAATTTCATATTTAAGTTAAAAAACATCACCTCCTCTTACTTTTACTTTTCAAAACTAATTGTGTGGATCCATGAAGTACAACAATGTGACATAAAGGAATCAGTTTATGCCATTACATTAGCAACAAACAACCAAGCATATGTACAAATTACATTACCCGAACAAACGAGTAGTTAGCAACACAACCCATGTGCCTTCATATCAAATAAGTCCTCCTCACTTAAATAACTTATGCATGTTAATGCGGGGACAGTCACAATACACCCACACTCACACTTACAAAAAAGTTCCAAAAATGTGTATAGAATACCATAGAATTGCCCTTATTTTCTTCATCTTAGCTTTCTGATAGTTGTTTTAGGATCACTATGGGATTTTACTTGGCTTGTAACGTAGGTTTGGTGTCTGTTATGATATATTTGAGAATTCTAGTGACTAATCCTCTTTGGCACTATAATTACGTTTCGATGTCCACTTATCAACCAACATCCTTTTACTTTGCCCTTATGTCTCCTTTTTCATTATTTTATTGCACATTTAGGTTGGGTGTGGTTTCTTTTATTCTTTTTTCTCTTTTTAAAAATTTTTTTCCTTCTCTTTTTTCATTTTTTTCTTTTCTTTTTCTTTTTCTTTTTTTCTTTTTTTACCCTACCTAGCCCTACTTTCTTTTCTCTTATTTACCCTTCTTCATACCTACTTTGAATTACACACCCCTATGCTAGCCACCCTCAACTTAAACAATTTGCCTGAGTTGAGGTGCACAATGTCCAAGGAGGACCAGCGCAAAAAATAGGTTCATTGTGATAAAAATAGAAATGTTAAAGGTGAAAACAAGAGAAATAGGTCTATAAGGCTCAAAATTGGGATTAAGGGATTCTAATTCACATTTTGAAAGGTTATTTAGGTTACAAGTGGAATATTTTGAAGAACGACCTATGATCCTTTCCTAAATGACTATCCTACAACCTAGGCAAGACTAACTGAGCAAGTTTTAGATTCAACACACAAAGGAAACTATGTAGTATCTCACATACACATGGCACAGGGTTGCATCACAAACTACTACCTATTCGAGTCATGCAATTGTTTGCTATGATTATTATGTCCTAATCCTAATGCCATAACAAGATTCACAATAGTAACATATATATACATATCTCACAGTTCCAAAATATATTTTTCAGAAGGGTATCTGAATTTAAGCATAATCAAACAAGAATACATCAACTGCCTTAGGTACTTATTTTTCATAGTTAACAAAAACACAAAATAAAACACAAAAAATCACAAAATGACATGCCAATTCTAGAACCATACCACGTCCGATAGGAAAAGAAACACAACAACAAAAACCCATGGCGGCTATGGTATACCCCACCCTAAACTAAAATATTACACACTATCCCCAATGCATCTATAATGTAAAAATCAAGGGGCGAAGACATAATTGGGTGCCATAGGTGCCAACTCATGCAGTGTCAATATGGGAGAACGCAGAATGGGCCCCGCTCTAATCATCAGTGGTCCCGATGGTGCCTGAGATACTGAAATCAATAGTAGTATCGATGGTGGCCGGTGCATTAAATAGTGCCTATGGAGGTGGAAGAAGTGCTCCTACTCAAATCAACTATATCTGCAGTTATCTCATCAACAACTCAGGTACTATTGGCTTCCGTCGCTATCTCACAGACCCTCGTCTAGTGGTCCCATGCAGAATCAACACTGGCTTCCTTGGCCACCTCAACATCTTTCTTCTCACTTTTTTTTACTTTTATTTCTATTTTTCCTTGTCCTATCACCATCATTATCCATAACAATTTTTCCTTTTCTTGTGCCTCAAATATCTGGCACATCCTTCTTAATAATTTCCTCAATTACGGGCATCAAAGGGAAGGGTCTCATATGTATATCGTCTATGGAATCCCAAAGTGCAACCAAATCTTTATGTATGCCCGCCAAATCTGGGTAATGGATATCTACCAGCTTCTGGCTGATCCACTTTTCAAACTAGTTAAACCAGGTCTACATGCCTCTCAACTCGGTCTCTGTCTCTCTTTACACCTATGACTTAACCTTATCCTCTATATTCTTCACTTTTTTAAAACCATGCACAACCATTTCAATACCTTAGCCAAGAATGCCCGTGGGACTAAAGCATAACCAATGAGGGCTGGCCTAAAAGTTAATGGTCTCGCCGTAGGAGGTAGAGTCAAATCTTGTGAGGTGCCTACTGTATTTGAGGTTTGAGGCTTGGACTGGACAGTCTCAGCGGGGGTTTTACCAATGTTGGTAAACCTTGGACTATCAATGCTATGCCCTCCAGCATGGAATGCCTTCTTAAGTAATGTGTCTCCCACTTGCACAGTATTAGAGATAGGGTTAGCAACATCTCAAATTAATCCCAAGTCAGTAATACTTCATACCTGGAGGAACTGATCAATTCTTGAGATCTCTGGCACTCTCTAATCCAATTATAACTGCATCAACAAATATAGGTATGTCAGGGTTGTGTATGTGCTCACCTACCGATTGTGGATCTCCCTTACTATCAACTTTGCTACATCTATCTCGTAGACCTCTATGATACCCGCAACCAGGGCAGCTCTATCTAGACTCAACATATTATCCCCATATATGGGACTTAACCTATGCACACAAACATTCATCAAGCCTTTGCCAAAGAGTTTAGACTGCCCTTCGTAATCCATGATGAAGAGCCAACACTACCAACTACCCAAGGTGCCTCCTCCTGCTCTGTAGAAATGACACTATCCATCCACAAAAAATGAGTCAGCTTATCCTTTGAACTAATTTTATCTGTCTTTACTTTCTGTATCTAATCCATGTGGTAGTCAATCTCGGTAGTATTGGTCGGCGACTGGAACTCTGACCTATGTAGAACTTTAAAATAGTCTGAGTGGAGATGTTTACCCAAACACCTCTGATCATAATATCTATCAATGGGTTACCACCCTTCCATGATCACCCCTATATATAACCACTTTAGCTCTATCTGTTATGTGGCTTAAAACTCATACACCAATGTTGGGTTGTATTGCCCTGAAGCTCTAGTCATCTACTCAAAGTGGTATTGTCTGAATCTCGCCTCATATTTTGGCATCTCAAACATGTTTGTAGTACTCAACTTGGGCTCTAAATAAATCTCTCTCTTTGGTTTTCCAGTGGAAGGGTTGAAGGCACTGTCTTATTTGTATAAGTTTTGCATCCCGAGATACCCCTACTAGTTGATGGTGGGCACTGGGGAAGTTTCTATCTGAAGTGGTGTTGTAGGTGGAGGAGGAGGTAGCATTTCCACCAGGGTATCACTCGATTTTCTATCTTTCTTATCTCCCTCATTTTAATCCTCATACCCATCATATCAGACTGTCTATTTTTAGACCTGCTATTTTCTTCTTTATTCTTATTCTTGGGTCCAGACTCATCTCTTGTCTCACCGTTCTCTTCAGACTGGGATTGGGAGTGGGGTGGTGATTGGATAAAATTTTTCATCCTTGGCTTGGCCCGTGATGGTGTGTCATACCCTAAAGCAACTTTAGGATCACCTTCTTTGATGGGTATTCCTCCACTAATCCACTCGGCTCTTCATCGTTTGTGGGCCCATTTCTCATATGACGAGTGAAGGGGTGGGGTTGATTCTTGGTGGAGTTATTCTTTGGTGCCACTGGTACCTGGAAGAAATGCATACATTAGTAAATTCTAGGAAAAGGAAAGAAAAATAAGAAAAAATATCACAAGTGTTTCAGGGACTGGGTACCTTACGACTTATAGTATGACTCATTACTATTGGTAACGCATAGTTATGAGACTCATTAGGAGGGAAAATGTATAAGAATGATTCACTAGTCATGTGATGAGTTATTGCGTTAGACAATAACTCGTCACCAATACTCGTAACCTGACCAAACACCATCTTTGGAGAATTACCCTTCCCAGCCACCACGAGTCCTCACAACGAGTTGTATTGTGTGCCAACGACTCTTTGTATGAGTCATGGTAACAACAGAAGCTCAACTTCTTCTTGGAATCATGTTCTCGGTGCCTGCAGGTCATGTAATGACTCGTTAGGTGACCGTATGAGTTGTTAAGAGTCCCATAGCCTCAGATACATGGATGTTTAAAGGGTTGAACTTTGATTTTGCATCCCCAAATCCATCCCATGGTTTTATCATGTATAATACACACCTAGTACATCCCCATATCCTCTTTTTAGGCATAATACTCAAATTATTCCCAGTTTTATTCCTACTCTCAAGAACACTTGGGTTTTCAACTTATGCAGATGTAAATTAACAAGGAATCCATGCAATTTTGTACATATTTTGTACTTACTTAGGAGATAAATTAAATGATGCATTAAACTTACTTGATTTCTTGCTTTAGATCCTTAAAAATAATGTTTTAGTAGACTTGAAACCTAGTTCTTGAGATGCAACTTTGGGAGAATGCGATATATTTGATTTGTAATGATTTGGGGGATGACTTATGAGTGTACTTGAGGCGTTTAAGGAAATATTATTTGGAATAGAGGGAGTCACACCAGAATTAAAATGAAAATAGAATCACTTTGATTCAATTTTCCCTTATTAAATATCGTATATCGAACCAGGTTGACCCACCAGGCCAATAATGTTGGGCTTGGTAACGAGTCATCGTAATGACTTATTGTAGATGACAACGAGTCGTACACTAATGTGCCATGGTTTTATGGAACTTATGATTCATAAACTTGGAGAAGGTCCATGTACTAAATACTATTTTATTGGATTTGATGTGTTTTTGGATCGATTTTGTAGGAAACTAGGTGTTGGAAGCCAACTGAAAGAAAACAGAATGAAAAGTTGAAAAACGACCACTTACCTTAGCACCTACTCCCCATAGGTACCACCTACTAGGCGTAGGTGGGTTTGTATATTTTAGAAGTTGAAAACTAGAGATCCAAAAATTAGGCACCACCTACAGCCCCCCACCTAAGAAGCGTATGTGCCACCTACAACCCGTAAGTGGGTCCGTAGGTGGTCATCGATGCACTTTTCTCGAATCATTTTGGATTTATTTCCTAGGACATCTATGTAACCTAAATATACTCCTATGATGTTTTTAGTCATTATTATGTACGTTTAGTCAAGTTTTCTATTTTTATTTAGGATTTGATTTCTAGAGTTTCCATGTAATCTATAAATACCCTTTTTACGTTGTTTGGTTAGTTGATGCAGATATAGGCCCTTACTGGTAACTTTTCGCTCTTACAAACATCTTCTGATTCTGAGATTGAATTGTGATCTTATTATTCTCTTGTGTTCTTTGTTTTTGGATGAATAATTGATATGAGACTTTGGGTTTTCTTTTTTCATTATTGTAAGATTAATTCTACGATTTTGCCTATGAATTCCATGAATAGTCTCGCAACTATGAGCGACTAATCCCTTATCTAGGGTTGTGGGAATCCTGGAGGATTAACAAAATAGAGGAAATACCAAGTCATTCTAGATAAAGATTCTTGCATGTATTGTGGTTTTCTTTGATTTTATTGATTTCCTATCGGTGGCCAACGTAACTCGCCTATATTCACTACTTACTTAAAAAAGAGGTAGCGATTGGGAAAAGGAGATCACAATAGAGATTTAAAGTTAATTGTCAAATAAGCTTTTCATATTCATCTACTTAAGATAATTATGTTTCATCTAATAACTTGAGACTCAAAAGGTAATAGTTAATCTGGGATCCAAGATAACGGTTAGTAAGGAGACACCTTGAGACTCAAAATGTAAAGGATGAAATTTTTCAATGAGTCCACAAGACGTTGATGGCACATAAATTATTAGATTCTATAGGCAAGGTATTGGAATAGTTCGACAGCGCATGATAAATCTACAGAGGTAGAATCCAGGTGGAATGCAGGCCTAGTATTCGTCTTAGATTGATTACAACCAAAAACATCCAATTCATGTTACTTTTTACCATTCCAACAAATCCCCCTATTCTCTTTTCTGCACAACCCAGTGATTTCAGCAAGTTTGAGAGATATATTTGGCCTAATCCCCGTAGGATCGACCCTAACCTAGTTGGGTTACTATATTTTGACATTAACTACTTAATCCTTCTAAGGAGGTGTAGTTTGAGTGATATCATAGACATCCCCCATTATGACTGGAACCTTACCTGGGTCTCAAGTCATAATGACTCAGGGTGATGAGTTATTGTTAGTGACAATGACTCATTCTAAGAGTCGTTATGACTCCAGAGACTACTTACCTGAGGGTGGCCTGGGATCCAGCTTGCAATGACTCTGGTAACAAGTTGTTATGAGACACAATAACTCGTGAGGTCCCTCGTAGGGACCTGGGATGAGTTTATTTTTTGGTCTTTTCCTGTAATCTCCAGCCCTGCACACTAAACACATAAGTTACCCTATAATGTAATAAGTACAAAATATGGGTTGCCTCCCACGCAACACTTAATTTACTATTGTAGCACGACATAGCTAAGTTAGATACTCATATTTCACCAACCATCCTATGGGTTTCCTCCCATTCAGTGCCTGATTTAACATCACAGCACAATGCAATTCCCTTGGTTATTCAAACTTCACCAAGGTCCATATCAACAAACACTTTTACCTTATCAGGTTTTCCATATAGTGTTTCACCCGCTTCCTATTCACCTTGAATAGGGCTTCACCATCACTCTCCAGCTTAATAGAACCATGTGGGAATACCCGAACCACAGTGAATGCTCCATACAACCTAGACTTCAACTTGCTAAGAAACAAGCAAAGTCTTGAATTATACAACAAGACCAAATTACCAGGCTCAAACACACTTTTCTTGATTTTCTTGTCATGATACAACTTCATCCTTTCTTTGTATAAATCTGAACTCCCATAATCACGGAGCCAGAATTCATCCAACTCATTCACTTTGCTCAACCTTAATGTAGCTGCATTATGCCACTCCAAATTTAGCTTTTTGAACGCCCATAATGCCTTATGCTCAAGTTTGACCGGCAAGTGGCATGCCTTGCCGTACATAAGCTGATATGGAGAGGCACCTATGGGGATCTTAAAGGCTGTTCAGTAGACCCACAATACATTGTCCAATTTTCTTGACCATTCAGTCCTATTAGCATTCACAGTCTTCGCCAATATGGATTTGGTCTCTTTATTAGAGACCTCAGCCTACCCACTTATCTGAGGATGGTAAGGTGTTGGCTCCTTATAATTCACTCCATATTTATTAGCAAGTCCTTTAAAATAAAAGTGTAGACGTGAGACCCACCATAACTAATAATATCACATTGAGAGCCAAATAGAGAAAATAAGTTTTTTTAAGAACTTAGTGACACTTTGACCTTCATTGTTAGCAAGCAAAATCCCCTACACCCATTTTGAAACATAGTTGACTTCTATTAGAATGTACCTCATACCATAGGAGCTCACAAACAGATCCATGAGGTCAATTCCCCATACATCAAACAACTCCAACTCCAAGATAGGGATCATAGGGTGTTCATGTATCCATGAAATATTACTTTAATGTTGACACTGGACACAGGATTTTGAATAGTTATAAGTATTCTTGAATATAGTAGGACAATAATATCTGCTCTGCAGAATCTTATGAGCTGTGTGGGTTCCACCTTGATGACCTCTAACTGGTGATAAATGACAAGCCTCAAGGATGATCATCTCCATCTTAGAAATACATCTAAGAATTACAACATCCTCATATACCCAAAAGAAGTATGGATCATCCTAGAAAAATTTCCTCACCCCATACACGAATCACTTTCTTTGCTAGGAGGATAAATCTTTCGGAACAAGATCATTTGCCAAAAAATTAGCAAAATCAGCAAACTAGGGGATTAAGTCTTGAGATGCTGTCTAGACCTTCTCGTCTAGAAAAATATCATCTATCTCAATCTTATACCCTAATTTTTGTATTGCCTTCTCTTCAATGCAAGACAACCGATCCCCTCAAAGTCAAATTCTTACAGCAAAAGGATTAGAACTTCCCAAAGGCAAAAAATCACCGCCAAGTAATTCTTGCTCAGTGACTATATAATTCTTTTATGTGGGGTTTAATGACTAGATGGTATAATAAATTGAGTGAAATATTTTCTTGCATATTTGTCCTAGGACATCACCCAAGGACACTCCGCTAAAATCACACATAGCCTCAAATGGTGAAGACCAATTAGGGAATACAATAATAGAAGTTGAGATCAGCCACTCCTTAAGGTACTAAAAGTCCTTGAGACATGCATCATCAAATACAAATATCACCTGCTTCTCTAAAAGCTTGTAAAGAGGATTAAAGTTTTTAGAGAAGTACTTAATGAATCTCCTATAAAAGACAGCATGACCCCAAAAGCCTTAGATACCTTTAACTAAGACTGGGAAGGTAATTCTTCAATCACCTTAATATTTGTTCTATCCATATCAAAACCATATTTTGAGATTTTGTGCCCAAGGATAATACCTTCTTTTACCATAAATGACACTTCTCCCAATTCAGTTCTAGATTGAACTCCTCACATCTTTGGAGTGTGTTGGCCAAATGGGCCAAACAATCATCAAAGGAGTCCCCAATGATTGAAAATTCATCTATGAATACCTGTATAGTATCTTCCACAATGTCAAAAAATATGGATATCATACATCTTTGAAAGGTGGTGGGAGAATTGCATAATTCGAATGGCATCCTCTTGAATGCAAAAGTCCTATAAGGTCAAGTGAAAGTAGTCTTTTCCTGGTCCTCGGGAGTAATAGAAATCTGGTTGTATATTGAGTACCCATCAAAAAAAATACCAACCTTTCCTGTTATTCTATCAAGCATCTGATCTATGTATGGCATAGGAAAATGGTCCTTTTGAGTCCAAGTATTCAACTTCCTATAGTATATGCAAACCCTCCATACTATAATCAGTCTCATGGGCCCAAATTTATTTTTCTCATTAGGGACCATAGTGATCCCACCCTTCTTCGATACGCATTGAACTAAGCTGACCCACTTGCTATCTGTAATTGGATAAACCACTTCAGTATCTAACCACTTGATAAGTTCATTCTTCACTACCTCCTGCATACGCGGATTTAGCCTACGATGGTACTCGATGTTAGGTATATATTTTGGTTCAAGTTGTATCTTATGAGTACAAATACCGGGTGGAATCTCCATAACGTCTGTAATAGTCTAATTTATGGCCCTCTTAAACCTCTGCAACACTGAAAGTAATGACTCAACCTGTGAATCTACTAAATCAGCCGTAGTAATGACTGGTAAGGTATTTTCAACCCCTAAATTGCATAGCTCAAGTGATATGAGAGGGTATTTAATTCCAAGATCGGTGACTTCTCAATAGATGGTCGAGCTGAATGAGTGGTTTTGTTCTTCAAATCAAGATCAAGTTTCTTCAGAGCATAATTATAAGAACCTCTACTATATAATATGCTCACCATCTCATTGTACTCATCGACGCCATTGCTATTAAAATTCATGATAACTACTGCTAATGCCTCAACCCCAAGTCTCTCTTGAATGGGCATAGTCACTTCATTATTATCAATAGTCTCAATCATGAACACCACTCTCATATCCTTTGGTTGTCGTATAGATTGACAAAAATTAAAAGTGACTTGCCCATCATTGAGTTTGAACTTCATATATCCCGTCTCCATGTCAACCAAGTCCTTGCCCATAACTAGGAAAGGCCTTCACAAGATAATAGGGACTTCAAAATCCACCTTGAAGTCTAAGATCACGAAGTCAGTCAAAAATATAAAGGATGCAACCTTCACAAATACATCATAAAAAATACTAACCAATTTCTTAACAGTCCAGTCAGCCATCAACAGCCTTATGGATGTAGGTTTGGGTGCCCCCAACCCCAACTACCTATATACCACCAACGACATGAGATTGATGCTATCTCCTAAATCACATAATGCTCGAGA
>NC_061119.1:143930468-143962292 GCF_002878395.1 Capsicum annuum
AACGACATGAGATTGATGCTATCTCCTAAATCACATAATGCTCGAGAGAAGTTGAAGGACCCAATAGTACATAGGATAGTGAATGCTCCTGAGTCCTCTTTTTTCTCTACCAATGATTGAGTTATGAAAACACTACAATAGTGCGCATTATCTACAGGATCAAAGCTCACCATCCATTTCTTAGTGACTAAGTCCTTCATAAACTTTACATAGCCTAGAATTTGCTCCAAAGCTTATACAAGAGAAATATTAACCAACAATTTTTTCAACATCGACAAAAACTTCCGATACTCTCCTTTCTCTTGCTTCTTCCTATTCTTTATGGAAAAAGAGGAGAAGGTGGTGAAATAGTCTTCAATACAGGCTTAAATACCTTTCTCTTTTCTTTATCCTTCTTCACATTTTTACCACCACCTATCAATTTCTCTATCTCTTTTCAGGTGTCTCATTAACATTAACATTATCATTCTTTATCTCATCAATCACAGAGATATGAGGGTCAATAGTTATCTTACCACTTCGAGTGGTGATAGCAAGACCACCATAGTTCTTAGGATTCTGAAGTGTATTTCTTGGAAGGGTGCCAAACTGCCGCTGATTCAAGGTTACTGATATTTAGCCGAATTACTGCACCGACTGTTTAATCACAGTATCATGTGATTCTACTTTCTGGGTTAAACCTGAGATGTCTGCCTTAATCTCCTTAAGGCAAGTTTCTTGACTTTCCTAAACCTTTACTAGCTTGGACAACATAGCTTTCATCCTTGATTCACTATAACAGCTACCTGGTGGAACATATACACCACCCTTCTCTTTGTAATCATCCATGTATCTCTAGTTACCATCCCTCTTTTGAATCTGATCTCTGTACCTATCCCCATAGTAGTTCCGACCTTGGTCCATTGCCCTTTGGCCCAGAAACCTCCCAACTTTCTATCTAGATATTTTTCCTCTTCTTTTAAATCATAGTCATATGGTATAGAGGCCTTACTGTGTGATCCCACTGCATTCACCTTTTCAAAATTCATCATCACAAACTACTTTGCCAACAAGCCAACCTCTATCCTTAGCTAAGCAACCCCTTATACCACTATGTCATCAATAACTTTTTGCTCGTTAGAAGCACTAATAGCATATATACCAATGTCTCTCTTGGCCTCCCAAGTATGCCACCCTCAATTGGTGAGAGAGATTTGATCTAATATCTCCAACGTTGTCTCCCATCACAGGCGCATGAATGCTCTACCAGTAATAGTGTCTTTCAGAGCTTTGGAACTGGTATTAAGGGCTCTATAGAATATTTCAAGTAAATTCTACCCTAAAATCCTATGATTAGGCACCATCATCAAATTCTTTTTTAATCGAAACCATGCCTCATATATTAATTTAGAGTGCAACTACTTGAAACTATATATCTCGTCCATCAACTATAGCATTCTAGATAGGGGGAAAATAATCTAAAAACTACCTTCGCAACTCATTCCAAGTATTAATCGGCCCACGAGAAAGTTCCCCTAACTATAATGTAACTTCACCAGTTAGAGAGAAATGGAACGACCTAAGTCTGAGAGCTTCCTGATCTACCCCTGGTATAGTGTATGAATACAAATCCCAATAAAATTAATAAGGTGCATGTTTATGTTATCAATGGTTAAGCCCACAAACACTCCCTTCAGATTCAATAGCTTGATCATCACACTAGTGATGTCAAACTTCACATTCGGTGGCAATGCAGGAGAAATGATAGCTCCTATCTCGGTAGGCTCAACTTATCCCAAGTCCTCCTTTAGATCATCAGATGGTTATAAGTACTCATAGGATGGGAGTACTTGAGATCCACTCCTTCTAATTCTATCTTGATTTCTGTCAAGTTTTGCTCAACAATCTGCTCTATGTCTCTACCTTACCAGCTCTGCCTCCTGAGCTATATGACGAGCCTCTACATCCCTCGCCATGTAGAATCTGACAAGTAGGTATCACTAACTATTTTGTGGACTCACTGGTAAATTTCACCCTTCACCTTGTGAGTCTTAGGGTGTCGCCTTACTACGCCTTTTCTTTGATCCTAGTTTAATCATCACCTAATGGGTCTTAAGTTATTAGATGAGGGTTGATAGCCTCGAATCACTATTGCAATCTTTTTTTCCAATCCTGACCTGCCTGTGAGGATGATCGCAAATATAGGGAAGTCCTTAGACTCTGCAGTAACTAAGGAGGCAAATAATATGAAAAAGATCACAATACATGTAGCACAATGATCTAAGCAAATCTTGCACTTACCTACTTCGTGAATTCACTAGGGTTCCCATAATCCTAGATAAGGAAATTAGCACTCATGTTTGTGCAATAATCCATAAATAATCAAATTAATTGCACAATAATGAAAGAATAAAATCCAAAGTCTCGAATTGATTACGTAACCAAAAACCAAGAACAAGAGTATAAAGTGTGTAAAAATATGTCAAAGTACATAAACTATTACATAAGGACCCCAAGGGTATTTATAGTGTATCAAAATAAAACCTAAACCAAAACAAAATAGAAAAACTGTCGGCAGTGGTCATGCCTCTGGTAACGAGTCGTCTGGACTGATGATGACTCATTAGCTACTATCGTTGACCTATTCTGTCTTCAGTGTTCACGACTCATTATTTCTCATAATAGGTCATTGGCTGTAAGTCGCTGTCACTCTAGTAAATTTTCACTTTCAGTAATTTTGTGTCTGTTCTGAAATGACTCCTCACCACGAGTCGT
Source organism: Capsicum annuum (assembly GCF_002878395.1). Lineage (NCBI taxonomy): Eukaryota > Viridiplantae > Streptophyta > Magnoliopsida > Solanales > Solanaceae > Capsicum > Capsicum annuum. The sequence goes on from NC_061119.1 coordinate 143,933,223, forward strand.
TGTTAGTCACAAAGACTCGTGGCCCTCACACTTTTTCACTAGGGCTTCAACTTGTCAACTTTCATGACTTTGTCTCTTATGCTCAGAATGACTCTTACTATGAATCGTTGTCACTCATAACGATTCATATTTAGTCTTCCATTTAGCTCCTGAAATTAGCATTCATCTCTGTTAACATCATAACTTGGGCCATGAGTTGTTAGGTGACTAAATCCAGTTAGTACCTTAGATTCTTCAGCTCTTTTTCATCTAATTCTGGTACATACCACTTCCAACCTTATTTACCTATAACACACACAAAACACACATCATATCTGATAGAATAACCTAAGTAAATACGTATTTTCACTATTTTAAGCATCGAAAGTTCCATGAAACCATGACACATCAACGCAAGGAGCTCACCCCTAATCTCTAATCTATTGCTACTCCACATGATACATACATCAATAGTGATAATTCGAGTTATGCTTTGCAAGCTACAAAAGTGTAGTATTAGTACCAAACATGTGGTACTCAGTAGGCATCAGTCGACTAAGCTCCAAAGGTAATGCCAACATAAATAACATGTAAAGCAGGAATATAACTACATGCAACTATCCAAGAAAACTAAATAGAATAATGCTAATGGATCAATAAGCATAAGCACTTTAATTCTATCAGTATTAAGGGTCTAAAGTGTGCTACCTGTATCCTTAGCTAATATACAAAAGAAGAGTGAAAGAAGGAGATATAAAATAATACAAGGCTAAAAGATGCATATATGATATGAATAGACAATGAAAAAAGAGGAATACATAGTAATACCACACACACACACATATATATAATAACTCAAAGATAATAACTTGAAGGAGCAAACCTGACATCTCGAGAAATCCTAACCAAGTAGAAAAGCTAATACTAGCATAATTAGGGCCTCCAACCATAATGGCTAACCGTGAGATAAACTATTAATAATGAAACATACCATAATAGAGAAGGGAAAATAGAAATGTACTACCAATCTCAGATACCATTCCATTACCATATTTCCACGAACTAACAATAAAACCAAAATTAAAGTAATCGACTAGTCCAGAAAAACAATAATCAAACCGACCATCCATACATTTAGAAGGTGCAAGAAAGGACTCAACAAATAATAATCATAGCTTATACCTATACAATCCATAAAGCTGATAGATATAAGCACCAAAAAATTTTATGATGCATATGAATAAACTAATGCACATAAATCAATAGTAACCAATATCCAATTTAAATGTCAACTGTACCAAGTGTATACACCTCCTCCAGCTCAGTAGCTTGTAAAGACAGGACTTATGAAGACCATCCTTCTTTGGCACTATGCTTATGGATGAAGGGGCCCATAAAGGACTCAAGATATCTGTATACACTGTCTGGTACCGAACTAGGACTTCCAATGACCATTATTATCAATCCACTCCGTCTCATATCATATTATATATATATATATGTAATAAGTGAATAGACTCGAATTGTGACTAAAGAAGTGTAAATCTATAAGTCCATTACCCAAGATCGACATCAGGACTAAAACTTTATAATAGCATAAAAAGGATTAGAATCTCTCTTGACCAAAATAAGTAGTAGTGGTTAACGAGTGGAATAACAATGGACCAAAATCAGTCTCGGTCGAATCTCAAAAATATCATATTTAGTTTCAAAGCTCATAATTCATTAAAAGAGGTGGTACTATTTTTGTTATAAAATAAATTCACTTCTAAAGTGATAGGTGAGAATAAATCCCTTTTTATAAAACAATAGTAAAATGAAGGGGTTGGTTGGAATCGTACCACTAAGTGAGCATGAATGCGCCTAAAAGTATGCATATCATCACCAGTATCTAAATAATACAATTATAGTCATCTACACATCCATAATTATAATCACGTCCTTCCTAAGGATCAAATACTAACCTGGTGTCCAACTAGCATCATAACTAAAACATCGATCCCAATAATACATAATCAACATCATGAAGCCTCATAACTAAGGAAAAACCGTAATCTCGGGCATAAATCACTAAAAGGATCTAATTGGAGAAGTACCGCTCAATTCACTAAGTCAAATGATTAAATCTTATATTAAGGGATTTGTAATTCTAATCTATGACAAAACAAGTTTATATTCAAGGATAATAAGATTCGAAGGCCATAACAAGTATTCTAGGCTAAGGTTTGGGTCACCAAACTATCCTAAATTTCCTAGATAGGTTAATCATGGTATACTAGTCATCAACTGATCCTATAATCCCTACCTAGCATGCAATCTATACTATATACAATCTCATAGAGAAAGTAGACCGAATCCTACCTCGATGCCGAACTGTATTCTTGAATTATTCATAATTTTCTCATTCTTGCTTTAAGATCATAAAATAACATCACGCTATCAAAATAGTAATCTACATATAATATGAGTAAAATGATACTCATATTCTATACAAACTCTAGGCCCAAAATTGGGTCAATAATGGGCATATGGTACTCACTAAAAAATTACAAAATCAAATATATCATGAGATCCCTTGAAGGACAAGTAATGTGTGCTCAAAAGCTGTACATAGATGGAGCATAAATTAGGGCTCAAATCAGCCTTGGAAGATAATGGAAAAAGAGTAAAAAATAAGAATCAAGCTAAGGAATTAAGACAAGAACTTACAAAGGAATTATTGAAAAATGGTTAATTCATCATCCTCTACATATCCTTAGCTCCAATAAATGATTTCCCATAATTTTCTAAGCTCCAAGAACCATTAATGGAAAATTTAGTATCAAGAAATAAGGGGAAAATTAGTATGATAACGCTATATAGGCCCAGGGGTAACCCATCAACATTGTGAGTACCCCTGTCCACCATATCGTATAGTAAATTAGTTCATCACAAGTGTAAGAAAAGAGTCATAAATGCAATGAACAAAAGAGGAAATCCATTATGAACCTGATGAGGCCTTCACGAATGCGAAGAAGAGAATGGATTGGGTCTTGTTGGACCGTCATTACAAATGCAAGGGAGAAGCTCACGATCATGATGGTCAAGACTTTAACTCTTGAAAAATGTGGCCAAGCCCCCATGATCATGAAGAACATATAGAGGCTACACCACATGTTGGAAACCAAAAAAATGCTAAGTCCTAACAGACTTTGATCAGGTGCTTGGTATTCGTTTAGAGCATCGTGCACTTAAAAAACTATGATACCATACCAAACTTGACAATTTAGACTCTATAAAGCCATCAAAACCTTTATCTGATATTATTTCAATTATATATGGGTCCTACACCTAGTTCATTTTAAATTTAAATCTACCCAATAGCTAAAAATGAGTTCGAAAGCCTTGAGACCTAAACCAAGGATCCCCCTAGCTTAAAATCAACATTGCAAATATGATGGTGTTGTTGGATTTCTAATTTAATGTTGTTTAGTAAGAGTTTTGTTCCCAAACCAATTCTTTAACAACTAAAGCTCCAAAAATAGAAAATGAGCCTAAAACCCAAATGAACTATGTGATAACCAATCTGATAATTCTGATAGGTCATAAATGACTTGTACCCACTATGGGAATGCACAAAACACTAAAAATGCATGGAAATTGAGAAAATTACCCATAAGGTCATTATATATAGTTGATCCTGCCAAGATAGCAACATTCAGGATTAGGCTAGACTTACTTCTCTTATCGAGATTCAAAGTTTTATTAGTTTGACAGGTTATTATCTGTATTTTATAGAGTCTTTATCATTGATTACAACTTTGACTAAGTTGACTAAAAAAGATGGTATTTTAGTAGTTGGATGTGTGTGAGAAGAGCTTTCAAAAGCTCAAAAATTTATTGACATTGGCTACTATTTTGACCTTGACCAAAAAGGGTATGGCTTTTATCATGTTTCATGATGCTTCTAGTGTTAGTTTAGGTGTGGTGTTGATGTAAAAGGTTAAGATAATTGCTTATGCCTCTATTCAGTTGAGGCCTCGTGAGAAAAATTATCGTACTTATGATTTGGAGTTGGTAACCATAGTGTTTGTACTGAAGTTATGGCATTATTAGTTGTATGGAGTTCCTTGTAAGATTTTCTTAAACCATCATAGCCTTTAGTACTTCTTCAGCTAGAAAGATCTTAATATGAGGAAGTGGTGTTTTCTTGAGTTGCTCAAATATTATGTCCTCACTATTCTATACATCCGATCGAAGCTAATATAGCTAGGGATGCCTTGAGCCAAAAGTTAACTAGTATAGGGATTTTAGCTCATCTCTTGACCCAGGTGTGGCATTTAGATTTAGAGGCTCAGTCTTAAGCTAGCTATATGGTTATGCTTAATATTTTGATAGTCAAATGCATTTTAGCCCTTAATAATGTTAGATCTTCCTTGATGGAGCAGATTTGAGCTCACCAATTTGATTATAATAGTTTAAGAGTGATCTAAGATAAGGTGTTGAATGGTAAGACTATGATAGCATCTCTTGATTCTGATTGTTTTTGGAGGATTGAAGGACTAGTTTGTGTGCCAAGATTTGGTAGATGGGTGAGATTAATTTTGGAGGAGGCACATTATTCTAGATAGAAAGCATATCATTCTAAATATTCTATCTATTCGGGATGACCAAGATGTATCATAATTTGAAGTAGATTTATTGATGGGGTCATATGAATAAGGATGTGGTAGACTTTGTAGCTCATTTCTTGTGTTGTCAGTAGTTGAAGACCGAGCATTACAGAGAAGGTGGCCTATTTTAGGTATTACCCATTCTTGAGTAAAAGTGGGAGTGGATCACTATAGACTTTATGAGTGGATTTTATCATAATTCTTATAGTTTTGACAACATTTGGATTACTATGGATTGATTGGCCAAATCATCTCATTTTGTACCTATTCAGATTTCCTTTAGTGCCTAGAGATTGATAGTATCTATCTTTGTGAGATAGTTTGTCTTCATAGGGTACCCGTGTTTATTATTTTAGATAGAGGCTCAGTGTTCACTTCTAGCTTATCACAGACTTTTTAGGAGGTGTTGGGCACTCAGGTTGACCTTAGCACAACTTTCTACCCCTAGATCGATTGTCAATTAGAGTGGACTATTTAGGTTTTAGAGCATATGCTCTGTACATGTGTTATGGACTTTGGAGGTCAATTGGAGTAACATTTGGCCTTAGTGAAGTTTGCTTATAATAATAACTGTTATTTGAGTTTGAGATGATCTTTTGAGGTTCTTTATAATAAGCATTGTCGATCTCCTATTAGTTAGTTTGAGACTTCAGAGGTTAGATCCTATGGTACCGACTTGCTTTGTGAGTCTTTAGACAAGGTTTAAATAATTTAGGATAGGCTTAGGGTGGCCTAGAATAGGCAAAAGTGTTATTCATATCGTAGGCTCGCATCTAGAAGTTTGAGATTTATGATCGAGTCTTCATTCATATTTCATCCATGAAGGGCGTGATGAGGTTTAGGAGGAGGGGCAAGCTTAACCTAAGGTACATTAGACCTTTTGAGATTCTTGGGACAGCTGGGGAAGTTACTTAAGAGATGTCCTTTTCTCCAGACTTTTCAGCCATTCATCCAATTTTACATATATCTATACTTCGACAATGTATTATATATGAGTCTCATGTACTTCATTGGGACTCAGATCAATTGGATTTGTAGAGGAGCTAGTGTCCATTTTAGCCAGGGATGTTGGACGGTTGTGTTCTAGAGACATTCCTATGGTTAAGGTTCAATGGAGACCTCATCCTATTGAGGAGGCTACTTGGGAGGTGAAGTCTAACAGGTGCAATAATTACCCTCAACTTTTTGTCGATTTAGGTATTTCCTTGCCTTTTAGTTCGAGAGTAAACTAGAGTCTTAGTGGTGGATGTTTTAATGATTTGATTTGTAAGATCTTACTTTTTAAGTGTGTTATCCATTTGACCTTTTCAATGTTGATTTTGGGGTGTGGGTATGGTGGGCATGATTTTCAATGCGATCGAAAATGATTTGAGAAAGTTTGTGATTTTTAGAGGCTTTAAAAGTGATATGGTTGACTTCGATTAACATTTATTATTTTAAGGTCGGATGACAATTTGGACAGTCTAAAATGTTGAAATTGGGTTAATAATATAATTGGTTCGAGTATAAAACCTTTCTTTTGCATTTCAATCCTTTATTTGAAAAATAGTAAAAAAAAAGGATCCCAGAGATTTATTTATTAAAAATAATCTTCTTTTTTAATCCAGCATCACCATTGTGTCCGTAATATTGAACATAGCTTGGTATCATCTATTGTTTGCTTCTATCATGTCTCAAATAAATCTCTAGGATTCATTTGGCAAATTTGGAACCATGCAAATTAACTGGTGCACAACTAATATCTAGTGAATGGAGCAGTCTTTGCAAATACGGGCCCTTGACCGCAAATATGGAGAAGAAAATTACCCTTCATTGCGATTATAAGGTGGTGGCCACAACTACGAAGAGCAATAGAGTCGTTCTTTACAAATTTAATAAGGCTATCGTGATTGTGAAGACCAAACTTTTGACAGGTCAAAGTTGACCCTCGCAAATGTGAAAGGTTGACCGTTGTTCACCAGGCATTATTCGCAGAACAATATATAAGCCTTCTTTGGGGATTTTCACCATTTCTGGACCTCCAAGTTTAGGGAAGAGGCAATTTCTTAGGATTTTCTTACAATTCTTGCTTGGATAAACTACTAAATCATATTTTCATTATTTTTCTTTGATTATATCTTCAAAAACACCTTTTAATCATAATTTTTAAATAGGATTTTGAGGTTTTTATTAATAAAACTTACAAATATTTTTTCTTTATTTTGGACCTTGTTTTAACCTATTTTTTGCATGGGGTCTCAGCTATAAACTCCTATAACCCTGTGAAATGTATTTCTAAAATAAATTTCAATTTTACCCCTTTTATTTTAAAATTTACTGTTCGAACCCATTTTGTACCCGACTCAAATATAGGCAATATCAGCATCATTATCTTTGTTTAATGTGTATATGCTATATTTGAATGTTGTAGTCGATTCTAAGGAAGCTCGAAAAGGAAAAACTCCATATGAAGCACTTTAGCATTGGATTTTGTAGTTTCAAGGTAGGTTATGGCTTAGCTTCTTTTAGATTGAGCTGAGTAGTTAATAAATAAGTAAAACATGCTACGAATTGTGGAAATAACTATAAGGTTTATATTTTGAGATTATTATTACTATTATGTGTCCCTGTGGGGGCTTATATTTTATTTTTATTGACTTATGATATCTGATATTGCGTGTTGCTCATGTCGGGGCTTTATTTGACATCATTGGCCTTATTTGTGCATTTAAATGCCTTCATTCTATATATAATACCTGTGTGGGGGCTTGAATTGTTATTTTAGTCCTTTTTGAGCATTATTTTCCTTTATCATGATAGAAATGCCCGAGTTAGAGGTTGATATGATCTTAATGGTATCTTACATGCGTATTTATTTTGATGGTGCCTATTAGAGTTTATAATCATGAATTGTGGACATATTGAGTAAATTTTTGGGCTCATTTATATATGTAACACCCCAAAAATCCAAACCAATATTAAAATCATGCTTCAAGATCATGCAAAATCAAATATAGTTCTTTGATAGTTTTATGAGTGATTTGGATGTACATTAAGGTCTCAACCAACTCCTAGCTTTTAGATAAGTCAAAATATCCGTTACCGATTGAGTGCTTTAAACGAATAATGCTATAGTCAACTTCAAACCCACCAACAGATAGATAATTGAATTATCTTTCTAACCCCACCAATTTTGCCTTAATCCTATATCTGAGTAAGATGTTATGCCCGTTTTACCAAAGGGGTGTTTGTCTACCAAGGCGCGATGGCTAGGGTGATGGACCATCACATCAGTGATGGTCCGTCGTGCCAAACTGTCACCCTTAAGCAGAAAGACCTAAATTTTGTCATTTTGTGATGGTTGGAGTGACAATCAGTCACGGGAGTGATGATTCATCATTCAAACCATCGGTCGGAACAGTTCTGCACTGTCATAACGTTTTAAAAAGATTTTTTGGTCTTTCCCACTCTTTTAACCCTAAAACTACATCGTTTCACCCTCTAAATAATAATTATTAAGCGTAAATACTACCCTAACCTATCATAACTTAGAAATCATCCATCATAAAGCAAAAATGGGTGATTTCTTTCTCCCCAAAACCAACTAGGGTTCATCAAATTCAAGTTCAATACCAATAAATTTATCCAAGGCTTCAACATTCAAGTATGTGGGGTATTCATCAATGGGTTCCTTCCACCCATTGAGTCCCAAAATCCCCTTTTTATCAAGTATGAATTTTGTATCTTCTTTTTATGAAATTATTCATGTAAATCATGAATTTGATCTATGTCTTCTTAGAAATCTGAATTCAAGCCATGTCAAAATTTTTACCATGTAAAGTAGGTTATTTCATGCTTTACATTTTAATTTCCCATGTCATATTCAAGTGATTTCATATTACTATATCAAATTATGTATTAAACCATGTAAATATGTTTTCCTTTCATGTTTAACACATTCCAATGTTCAATTCATGTTTCTCACTTATTTGTTGAAATGTCTTATGATTTGGATCTTTGAACTATGATTCCATACCACTGTTTTAAGCATTTTCATCATATTTTTGTGATCATTTCGTGTTGGCGAGTTATGAATACCCGATACCTATGTGTTTTACATGTTTTTTTTCAAGTAACAAGTCAGCCAAACCATGGTTTTATTATCATATTCAAAACATCATGTTCATGCTGAGCACTTACAAACATAGTACCATGTCATGTTAAACAACTAATCACACGAATGTCATTCAGTTGGGAGTAACACTTAGTACTGAGTGAACATAGGGATTGCCATCTCCCTTATCAGTTAGGCATGAGATGTTAGTAGCAGTCCCTAAGTTCCATACCTACGACGCCACCGTAGATTATGAGGGGTCCCCCATCAGTTAGGCATGACACCCTCATCTTTTAAGACATCAGCCTGGTGGATCCACATCATCAATCATGTGTTGGTACCCACTAGCAAGGTACTAACACCCATCCAAGTGGGATTACAAGTTAGACCCCAATAGCTCAGATTGCGGCATATTGGTTATAGCTAGCTCCCACAGTCTTAGTTCAGTATTCATAGTATATTAGTTTAGGTTTGCATGACCAAGTATTCAGACATTAGTTATTCAGTTATTCAGATATTGGTTATTCAGTTATTCAGATCATATCAGTACATGCTTTGCTTGGTCTTGCATTCATTTTATATGCTCATGTTTTCATGCTCAGTATTCATACATGATCCTCAGTTCAATCATATAGCATGTTCAACTTTATATGAGATTCACATATAGTATTCATGTTTTACTATTTCCCAACTTACAGAATTATTTTAGCTCATGATTTATAAATCTCACTATGACTTACAGTTTTCTCGTATACCCATATTTTAAATGTATGTTTCAGCAAATAACTTATGGTCCTCAGCTTTAAAACATATTTTAAATATTTTTATGATTTAGTGCATGTCTCCATATACTCAGTACATTTCAACATACTGACCACATACATGCATTTGTGGCTACATTCTTCATAATATAGGTATCAGATATAGCTTATACACCAGGGTCAGACAGTTATCAGCTCTCAGACAATAGGTGATGAGTTAAACTATTTTGGGAATTCTAGTCAGTTGTAGTCTATGTACTGTATTGCTATTATTATTATGTATTGATTAGTGGTAGTTAGAGGCATAGCCCAGCTACCTATAGTCGGTATCGTAGAGGCTTCATAGATAGTCAGTCAGAGTCATGCTATGTAATCTAAGTTCTTTATTCAGTTTTATCATGTTGTAAAATTTATCAGTATTATATTTATTTAGACTTTCTCATGATCATGTCTCTGCTCAGTAAATTTAGTTTTTATACAATTTAAATCTGTTGCTCAAGTAGTATACCAATTCATAGGTTAGCTTGGGATCACTTGTGGTTTCAAGCATTGTGTTACGACTAGGAGGTGGTCTTGGGTCGTGACAATATACATGTTGGATGGATTGCATATCTTCATATTGAGTTAATTGTGAGCATTACATCCTCATTCCATACATATACATTCATAAGATGTTGGTACCATTGAGGAACATTGTTTTTGAAAGAAAATAAGATATTTTTATAAAAATCCTCTCTATGAACATGAATCGTAGAGATGGGTTGATATTTGAGATATGAGATAATAGCATATGGGTTACGAACCTATGATGGGTCCTACCTAGGAAGCTGCAAACTCGATAGGTGTATACAGAAATTCATGCGATAACTTGTACCATTCATCCCATCCGCATTGCATTATATTGCATTGTGTATTCATCTTTCATGACTTCTTTAGTTTTCCTTGACTTGTTTATAGTTTTAGTATATTATCTGTGTAGTGTATCTATGTTATTTTTCTTTAAAATTACATATTTATCCTAGAGCCTCGAAGGAACAAAAAATCATTCTTTTCTTTGATTTTGATGAAGAATTTTTAGTTAAAGTTAAAATGGATTGGTCATACCTAGTTGGTGCATATATTAGAACTGTTAGTGGAGATGATGTGAGCTACCGTTTAGGACTTTTCTGCTTGCAGGTGATGTGCTCATAGTTTTCTTTACTTATATTATTTTTTGCGTTTCTCAATCCACCTATGATACCTACTGAGTACAAGTGGATTTACTCATTCCTACTGTGCCCTTGTGGTAGATCCGTGTACGAGTACAACACGTGGAGGTTGAGGTCGTGCTACTGAGTTGGGGATCTTCCAAAGTACTGGAACGCTCTAGAGTTCAGAGTTATTTTCCAAATCTTATCTTATTTATGTCTTTATTTTGGTTTTAAGAAACATTTTTGTATTTTTGACTCAATTATGTATTTGATGCTCTTACACTGTGATACAAAATTTTGGGGGATTTATGATACTTCTTTTAGACTTCTGCATTTAATTATGTCCTACATTGGCCTTTCTTTGGTCTAGGAGTCTTGTCTTACCTTTTTTATTGTTATATTTGAGATTTTCTTTCCTTGGGTAATGGGCATACTTATCAAGGCTGGACAACGATAAGTGCCATCATGACCTTGTTTTAGAGTCATGACAACACATATGTGGTATGGATAAGTGAAGAAACTTTAAAGGTGGAAGAAAAAGATTTTAATCATTCTATATTTGTTTTGATACTTTAAAGAAAGTATTTAAAGCTGGATGTAGAAGATTATTAGTTTGATGGTTACTTCATAAAAGGCTTTTGTAAACGTCAATTGCTTGTAGCAGTTTGTAAAGATAGGAACAATCAGATGCTACCACTGTATTGGGCGGTGATTGAAGTTGAAAATAACTTCACTTGGAGATTGTTTATTAGGCTTGTAAAGAATAATCTTAAACTTGAAGATGGCATTTGAAAGGAGACGCATTTTCTTGTCTGGATAATTTAAGTGGCATTTATAGGTACACATATTTACTTATTTGGGTAATTCAAGCGGCATATGTAAGGAGATGCATTTTCTTGTTCAGATAATTCAAGAGGAGAGACACATTTCCTTGGGTAATTCAAGTGGCATTTGTAAGGAGGCGTATTTTCTTGTCTGGATAATTTAAGTGGCATTTTTATGGAGACGCATTTCCTTATTTGGATAATTCAAGCGGAATTTGTAAGGAGGCGTATTTTCTTGTCTAGATAATTTAAGTTTCATTTTTATGGAGACGCATTTCCTTATTTGGATAATTCAAGCGACATTTGTAAGGAGACGCATTTTCTTATTTGGGTAGTTCAAGCGGCAATTGTAAGGAGATGCATTTCCTTGTTTGGGTAATTCAAGCGGCATTTGTAAGGAGATGCATTTCCTTGTTTGAGTAATTCAAGTGGTATTTGTAAGGATATGTATTTCCTTGTCTAGGTAATTTAAGTGGCATTTGTAAGGAGACGCATTTCCTTATATGGGTAATTCAAGTGACATTTGTAAGGAGATTCACTTCCTTGATTGGGTAATTTCAATTTCACTTCTTAGGTGATGCACTTCCTAACTTAAGTCTTGATTCCTAGAAAAATCACTTTCTAGTTGAGTCATTCCACTTAACCTTTAGGAGACACACTTCTTGGTGGGTGTTCAAGTTTATCTTGTTAGGTAGTTCACTTTCTAACTTAAGCCTTTACTCCTAGAAAATGTACTTTCTAGTTGAGTAGTTAACCCTTAAGAGACATACTTTTTTGTCAGGGTAATTCAAGTTTCGCTTGTTAGGTGGTTCTCTTCCCAACTTAAGTCTTTACTCCTACAAAATGCACTTTCTAGTCGAGTTATTCCACTTAACCCTTGAGGCACACTTCCTTATCAGGGTAGTTCAAATTTTGTCTTGCTAGGTGACATACTTCCTAACTTAAGCCTTTGCTTCTAGAAGATGCACTTTCTGGTCGAGTCCTTCCATGCAATCCCTAGGAGATGAACCTCCTTATCTGAGTAATTCAGACTTTATTTATTAGGTGATGCACTTCCTAAATTGAACTTTCACTCCTAGAAGCCACATTTTCTAGTCGATTCACTGCACTTAACCCTTAGAAGACGCACTTTCTAGTTGAAATTCTACACTTTAATTCTTAGAAGACGCATTTCCTAGTCTTGGTCATTTAATTTTACTCTCAAGATATGCATTTCTTGTTCAGAGTTTTGATTCATCATTACAACATAGAAGTAGTTATGATTGGATTTGATATTCATAAATGCTTTCTGATGATAAACTGAGGCAAGAATTTAATTCATGTCATTGAAAGCATTATTTACGACCCTCTTGAAAAATGGGACTTTATTTCTGGAAAGTGAGATTTCTATCATAACCTTTGTTTGGGATAATGTTCTTTCTAGTTTTGATATGATTTCAGGAGCTCGCCTAAAGAAGATGGCGAATAAATGAAAAGTAAAGCAAAAAGGTGAAGAAGTTGAAAGCCAATCCACAAGATAAAGAAATTAAAGGTCAATAGATTGAAGAAATAGCAAGTCAGGAGTCCGCCTGGAGAACAAGGTGAAAAATTGAAAGCCAAGCAACAAGGTGATGAAATTGCAAGTCGGGAGATTTCCCGGAGTACAGAGTAAAGAAATTATAAGTCAAGAGCCCGCCTGGAGAATAGGGTGATGAAATAGCAAGTCAAGAGCCAAGGAAAGCTGCATAGATAGGACTTTTTTAATTTTATTTAATTTTTTAACCTGTAATTTCATTTTTGAAGTAATGACAGAGCCGCGGACCAAAAACTCGACAAGACCTCACTTGACTCTCCAACTCGGTATAGTCCTTCTCCTTCCAACCCTTTGAAATACCTGTAACTTGATTCCCTCATAACTTGGATAGATAGGATGTCCTAAATTAAGACTAGGTGGTACTCTGTTCTTCTTTTTCTTTCTTTTGAATAATGATCGGGTCCAAATTCTCTCATCGTCTACTTCTTTATCTGAAAGCACTTTGTGTTTACATCCAAAGATGATGTAGACACATAATTTTATCCCTCCTTGAAATAGCAATTTTATCTATTTAATTCTCCTTACCATACACCCCACACCATTCCATAATTTTTTCAAAATAAAAAAATAATAAAATCCATAATAACTTTGACACCTTATCCTAACAAAAATAACAACCTTACTACCCTACCCAATCCCTACCCCACGTACCCCCTTCACATTTTTTTTATTCTCTTGGTAACAAACCATAACAAAAAACAAAACATTCTCACAATATATTTACATACATACATAGAGAAGAATAGGCACCCACCATCGAATTCCATATATGCATACACAACATAGCCCGTGAAATATAAACTCACCTAATAATTTCCATTTTATAAACAATACATGTACACACTAATCAGGGACAGAGATTACATACTCACAGAAAGATACACATACAATTCATACACCATCACAGTAGACTTATACGCACAGAGTATAGAGAAATCAATGAGGAATTAGGGGAGAAAACTTGAGATCAAAATGAAAAGAGAGTGAGAAAATCATAGAGAGGAAAATGGGAAGAAGAAAATGGATAATAGTGAGAAAAACGGAGGCCCGTTCTGGTGAAATTCATTGCCACCGGAGCTCCGGCGAAACCACCAGTTCAACCCGTCCTAAACTCCTAAAACTATCGAACAGAAACCCACCTCTACTGCTGTCTCTTCAATTTCTCTCTAAAGCCACCTAAAAACAGTAACCCAACGCTCCTCACTACCATCGTTACACTGTTCTAGCGGCAGGAGCCGTCATCGGACCTGACAGTGACAATAATATCCCAAAATTGACTCATTTTTGCGTTAATTTTGGTGGGTTTTACCAAAAATAACACGACTACTATCGATGAATTATTTTTTTAGGATTTGAGTTGTCGGGTCTATTTGTTGAGGTTCTTTGATCGAGGTCTGGTGTGGCTTGGATTTGTTTTAGCATGGTTTCTTTCGAGGTCCGACATCATTCATCTTAATCGAATCTGATGAATTGAAAAAGCATTTAATTCTCTCTTCTCTCCCTTTAATTTTCATGTGATTGTGAATGGTTTTTGTATTTAGTATGCTTGAATCTTTGTTGTGTTTATGTGGTTGATGTTGGGATTTGAATTTTGGAAAATTGAAGTGATAGTCGAAAAATTAGTTAATTGTGAGTGAGAATATAATTTTGGGGAAGAAATTGAGAATCGAATAATGTGAATGTTGATTATTTTGATTCATTGATGGATATTGTTGAATTCGGTAGTATTATGTTTTAGGCCAAAAATTAAATAGGAAAATTTTAGGTCGGGTAGGCAAACCGTAAGAACAATAATTGTTGAATGTTCGAAATGTTTATTAAATGGTTTTGTTTTATTGCATTTGGAGCAATTGGACTTATTGGCCGGGGAATACCCCAAGGCACATTGTACTTATTCACTTGAAAATGCCTCGAAGTGTCATATATATAAAGGAGGGTCGTGATCAAGACCCGAGATATCGGGTAAAACATAGTTAGGGTAATTAGAATATTTTAGGTTTTCATTTCACTATTTTTATTTTGGTTTGTAATAAATTGGGCTGGACACTATTTTTTGGAGTTTTGATTGTTTGTTGTCTTGTTTATGTGTTTTGTTGGTTTATACATTCCATAGTGTCTACTAGCTAATATGCTCTACGGAGCGACCGTGGTCGAACTACGGGGCCGAGGGATGCCTAACACCTTCCCCTCGGTCAACAGAATTCCTTAACTGGAATCTCTGTTCGTGGATCAGTTTTTAGAGTCAAACCATTTTGAAAAAGATTTTTAAAGGTGACTTGGCACACCTGATTCGTGCCAAGTAGTGACTCTGAGTTTAAACGTAACAATTCTTTTTTGAAATATTTTTTTTTGTCACCTAATAATAAAACCTTTTCAAACTTAAAATGAATCTTTTGTTTGGTAAAAAAGGGTGCGACATATCCCATTGTAATCTCACAAGATATCATAATTTGATTTGAAGCATTATAAGCAATTTATCATAGACAAAGATCCAAATAAAATTCAATTTTATATTCAATACACAGAGAAAGAACTACATTACATTGAGAGATAAATCAAGAATGATTTAAAAAGTTCAAATTCATTTCAAAATAAAGTATGATACACACCTTTATATCATCTAATATTACCTGATTCTAAAGTAATTTTATTGAGTCTTTCTTTATATAGATTATCCCAAATCAATAGCTAACAACTAATAAAACAACACCACAAAAAATTACAATAAAGATGAGTGCATTCTCCTTAGTTCTTCCTATAGCCTTATTACTTCTTTACTTCTTCTTTCTTTCTTTCATCTTCTCAATCTCTTCTTCCAATTTTTTCAATTTCATATCTACATAATTATCATTTTCTTTGGATACTCTAATCTTACCAACTTCTTCATAAGCTTCCTCAATTAATTTATCAACTTTATCGACTGGCGTATGCTTGTTACATTGAGATGATTTCACTAAATTCTCAAGTTGATTCAATTTTTTAATTAATCTAGGAATTATAAATTTGAACCTCGGATCAATATTTTCTTTATTCCTCCAACACCAAAAGACGCAAGATATTCAATCTTTCAATGATTAAAAAGGAAGAAATTAATGTTAATTGAATCAACCGAGATAATAAAACTAGAAAATAAGAGCAAAAATTGATCTTTACCCCTTAATACCGACATACCCAATATCTTCTATCAAGATTTTTCAAAGTCTAAGATGTCTTCTAAGGCACCACAAATCCATAATTGCATTGAACTTCTTGGTTCAAACCAAAATTCTCCTCCTCCATACAAAGCTTACTGACTGATATCATGGTGTGCTACAAAAAAATTCATTCCAAGAAATTTTATAAACTACAAAATAAACTATAATAGAAGAAACTTGACAAGAAATCCTAATTTTTTTAAAAAAATACATGAAATATTATACCTTTTTCTGAACAAGTAAGAGAGGGTTAGTGAGAATAATGAAGTAAAAGTCTTGATTTTTTTAAGAAATTTAAAATCTTGGGTTGTATATTGTATCGGGTGGTGAGTTGACTGAAGATGAAAAAAAATTAGGGTTCTTGTATACTTGATCGGTTGTTGATTTGGATTCTCTAGATAATAAGATCGTTGTTTTCAATTTTTCTTTAGTTAAACTTAAAAAGAAATAAATTATGTGTTAAATTTAGTCATTAACGTGCTTTATTTTGGTGTGGCAACACACACAAGGATAGGAGACACGAAGGGTTGAAAATAATTCATTTTAAAATTGTTAAAGGGGGTATATATGTCCGTTAAAGTAAGTTGTCATGACAAGCTTGGGGGTATGCATTTCTCAAAAGAAACATAATGCAAGTTTCACAATGAGGGGGAGAAATCCACCAAGCCAATAACTTTAGAAAGAAAATAACAACATTAAGGGGTGGTTGGTTACTTGTTAAAGTTATGCAGGTATTAGTTATGCGAGAATTAGTTATGTGCAAGTATTAGTTATGTTGTAATTAGTTAGGAGGAATTGACATATAAATACCACGCTCATAAAATATTGGCACTCTAATAGCCAAAAGACATTTAGCAAAATAAAAAATAGCCTTAATTAATTGAAATTAAATATCCCACTAACAAAAACTTGTCCCCTATTAAGAGATTAACAAACCAAAACTTAAGTGATGTATCTCGCTTTTCCTCCTCTTCTATTTCTCTCTCTTTCTTCCTCTTCTTTTATTTTTTTTCTTCCCCATGAATCTAAATACAAATCAATATATATCAAGTTATCCATAATTTATACATGAAGTAAATGCTAACAACATAATTGTATACATTTTATTAAATTCATTAAAAATTTATACTTGAACCGAATGTATATAGCAAGTTTACTTTGTATTAGATTAACAAATCTCATTATATTTATATATACATAGACCACATGCATATAATGAAATTAATAGCTACATTAAATTAAACGTATACATATACTTATTGCAATACATCAAAATTTCTTTTTAAAATCTACTGGACATAAAATAATTCACATATATAGCATAATATTGTCTACATTAAATTGAATGTATCGTATATTTTGATAGTATGTTCGGAAGAGTTTCAAATATGCCATCAAAGTATTACAAATAGATTTTCTGTGTCATCCATTAAAAAATTGGCTTATTTATGCCACTAAACATCTGAATCATCTATGCAACTAACATCATCGGAATCACTACAGAAATTTTTTCATAAAAACTTTCTTTACCCATTACTTCTAAGTAAATAAATAAAAGCTTCAATCAATGAGTGCACAAATCATGACATTGAAATGTGTGAAAATTCTAAAACTTAATAAATTTTTTGATTAAAATATAGCAACTAAAAAATAGTTAAAGGAAACGAAGCTTTACGTGGGTTAGGTGTAGACTAAATCAAGGATAATGGAGAGAATTTACAAAGAAAGTGGAGGAGAAATGGTGAAGAAGTTATGAAAAAAGGAAAATGAAAAAGCACAGTTAAGTTAATTTTGGGAATAAATACTAGTAAACAAATACCGTGTTAAAAGTAAGAGAGAGAATATATTAAATAATTAAAATAAATTTTAAATAAAGAGAGAGAAAAGGAATTTGGCTAGTATCAATTGGCCAAAAAGGTTGAAATGGGACATTTGATGCCCAATTCATAAGAATTGATTACACTATGCCAATATGAACCCATTGTTGTTATACTATGTCATTCTTTATTAGTTATGCAAGGATTAGTTTTATAGGTATTATTTATGTAGGATTTAGTTAGGTACGAATTAATATTTAATGTTGCAAATTAAAAATGCAACAATTTATTAATGTTTAACTAATACACAAAATACCAAAAAAAAAAAAAAGGAACACGACAATTTAACTAAGCGAAATACACTGACAATTTAACTAATTACTGCCAGTGAATTGAATACATATCTCTTAATTAAACAAAACAAAATAAAAATAATTTAAAAGTGAATTGATAGAGGTAAATGTGTAATTTTATTATTTAATTATGTATAACTAATACCCACAACCATAATAGATAGATTGACATAAATTGATAAAGAGAGGACAACCGAAGGGTATATTAAACCCTAAGACCTTCCTATCGATTACCAATAAACACCAACCTTTTACAAGGACCTCATGGGAATGAAATCTCGAGCAACCCACGTTTCTCACAATCTATAAACTCCCAACAAGCTTAAAAACACTCGCAAGTGTAACTCAAATCATCATTCATCAACTACCCCAAAATGAAAAGAGTCCTACCTATTTATAGGCCAAAGGCTACTTATTACAACATGAACCCAAAAGTGACCCTAAATACAACTCGAGCTCAAAAGTGCCCCAAGTGGCGCACAATGGTAATTGGCCCTATGCCTATGCTCTCTTGGGTCGCAAACTACTAGAAAAATGTGGTGTTGCTCATTACTCCCTCGGAGGACTTCATCAAAGGTAGCTCCTTCCCAAGCTATCCTCCAATCATCTATGTGCTTCCCTAGGATGATCAAGTCATGGATCCTAAGGTTTGATCTTTGAAGTATAGATCCCAAAAGAGTGGAGCTAATTTGGCTTGTATTATCCTCCCTTTCTTGAAGAGGATTCGTCCTCGAATCCAAATCTTTTATCGACTTGTCAGCTTGAAATCCCTTGGCAAGAACTCTGTTAGGTCTTCAAGCTCGTTTTCATAAGGCACTTTCCTTGCATCCTTCTTTGAAATTACTTGTTCCTGATCCTATACCAATGAAGGAATGATACTATGTAAAATGCTAGTATCGTGGTTAGTAGGCCTAATGTGGGAAGACTTTTGGATTGATTGAACAATGTCTTGTAAAGCTTGTCTTATCTTTGTTTGGGTTGAGGGAACATGTTCTAGAGGTCTTGAAATACAATTATGGTGAATGATATCAGGGGTAGTAATAGTGGAAGTATTTTACTCATTTGAGGTGTTTCAAGGAATAAGACATCTCAAATTTTTCATCCTCCCTTTCAAGTGTGACTGCTCCTCAATCGAATCATTCATATCTTGTCGCAAA
Organism: Capsicum annuum; assembly: GCF_002878395.1. NCBI lineage: Eukaryota > Viridiplantae > Streptophyta > Magnoliopsida > Solanales > Solanaceae > Capsicum > Capsicum annuum. Next base: position 143,952,816 of record NC_061119.1, read on the forward strand.
CTCAAGATGACTACCATTAAGGTGTCAAAGGTTGCTCTACCCATGGCTTTTAGTATATGTTAGAAAGGAGATGAAGTAACTAAGGATGACTTATTTAAAAGTAAATGACTTGAATTTCAAGAATCAACTAAGAGTAACCTATGAAGAACAAATAAAAAATGAAACAAAACGAAATAAAAGATTGACACGAAAGATGAACGAACAAGAACTAATTAAACAACTAGTAGATCAAGTATGGAATCAATTCTTTTTTGAGAATGAAGAGAAAACTCAAAAACAAACTATCATACTTGAATCAAGAAACAACTACGAAACATAAGAGAAAATCATACAAGAATAGATAAGAAAGAAATCAAACTCAAGAACTGATTAATCAACTAATAGATCAACAATTAGTGATAATTAGTATTTAAGAATCAGAATATGAAGTTAAGAATAAAGAAATAAAGTTAGATGGTTGAAACCTTGCAAAGAAGTGAGTTAGATGGCTTGTCGTGCGTTGGAATACGCTGAAGTGGATGTAGAGCAGACCTAGCGCATATGGAGGAATCCCCAATGCATAAGATACAGATTTGAGGTTCTTTTGGCCTACTGCAGCAGCTTAGGCGTAGCTCCAAGGCATCCCAAAGGTAGAGTGGCCGAACAACTTACAAATGGAGCCAAAATTGTACCATTTTGTGCTTTCAATTGTCCCTTTTTGGCCTCTTCTTTGTAATATTCTTTTAGATCTTCAAAAGGTGATTTTCACCATCACTTTTCCCAACTTTTCTTCTCTCTTTGAGGATCAAACACCACCTTTCAAAGAAAATTCAAGATGAAGATTTGAATCTTTCTCAAGAACACCACGAACACAAAAATCTCCAACTCTTCAATTCTTGCTTGGAATGCAATGAAATTTTGAACCTAAACTCTTTTCAACCTTCTAATCACATTCCAAGCATTATTTTTCTCAAATTATCAACCAATTTTTTTTCAGATTTTGTAACCCACTTCACTTTTCTTCAAGTTCAAGATCTTAACAATGGTAACTTACTCAATATGACTCTGATTAAGCTCAAATTTGAAATCTAGACTCTAATAGTTTTAGGGAACAAGAATCTAATACTAAAACACAAGAAAAATAATAAAATAAAAGACTCAAAATCTGATCTAAGACCAGATATGTGAATAGTAATTTTTCTTTTGAATTTTTTATTTTTCAACACAAATAGACCCAAGATTGGCTTTGTGGGAACGAAATCAAATTCGTCTCTAATACCAAATGATATGAGAATAAAATAAGAAAATGAAAAACAACATACAAACACAAGAAAACACTAAATACGAAAACACGAAAAAAAAAAAGAAAACAAGAAAATGGAAACAATAAAGTAAAAGATAGGTAGATTGACAAAAATTGATAAAAAAAAAAAGGACAACCGAAGGGTATATTAAATCATAAGACCTTCCTATCGATTACCAATAAACACCAACATCTTACGAGGACCTTACGAAAATGGAATCCCGAGCAACCCATGTTTCTCAACAATCCATAAGCTCCCAACAAGATTAAAAACAAACACTCGCAAGTGTAACTCAAATCATCATTCATCAACTACCCTAAAATGAAAAGAGTCCTAGCTATTTATAGGTCAAAGGCCACTTATTATAACTTGGGTCCAAAAATGACTATAAATGCAACTTGGACCCAAAAGTGCCCCAAGAGCCAAACACAATGCTAATTGGCCCTATATTGGCGCCTATGCTCTTTCGGAGCCCAAGCTATTAGCCAAATGCGATGTTGCTCATTACTCCCTCGGAGAACTTCATCAAAGGTATCTCCTTCCCAAGCTATTCTCCAATAACGTATGTGCTTTCCTAGGATGATCAAGTCGTGGGTCTTAAGGTGTGATCCTTGAAGTATAGATCCCAAAAGAGTGGAGCCAATTTGCCTTGTATCGTATTTCTAACTAGGGTTGGATATAAAATATCAAAATTTGAATTGCCGAATCAAATAAAAAAAATTGATATCTGATATCCGATAATTCGGTAATTAATATGGTATTTAGAAGTAAAATTTCAAAATTATGATATTCAAGTTTGAATTTGCTAGAAGATATTAATACTGTTTGATATTCGATTATTATTTATTAAATAAAGCTCCATCACGTATGTATGTATTGTCAGCTTTGTCAACCCAAAGCTCAAAGGGAAAGGTCCACCTCCGTTCTTCACTTCTGCTTTACAATAGCATTAGTCAAAAGTTTCAACTAGAATAACCTATTTACTTGAACACATTTGTAATTGTCTTCACTCTAAGTAGGTTAGTTTCAAAAATTTAGCTAGATAAAATAGGATTATGATATCACCAAATATCATACTGAATCAAAATTTAATTTACCAATTACCGAATTACCTAATCAAAATTTAAAAATATGGTATTTAGTATCTACTTTCAATTACTAATTATCGAGTAACGAAACTTGAATTTTAAAAATATTGAATCGAATACCGAACGTCCACCCTTATTCCTAACCAATATCAAACTTCTAAACACATAATTAAGTAATTTAATAATCATATTTTCTATAAAAATAACTAAACGTACTTAGAACGATTAAAACTTCAATTCATTATTAGTAAACTACTAAAAAATGCTAAAATCTGGCAGAAACGAATGACGAACTCCAACGGGTTTTCAATATTATTCTTTGCAAAAAAAAAAAACTGATACACTTCTAAAAATTGTCGTACTTTCATTGATTATCTTTTGCACAAAATGCAAAAAGCTATATAAAGAAATTAGTATTTAATAAAGAAAATCGATGTTATGAAATATAAGTAAGAATAAGAAGAATGAAGAGAAAAGAGAAAGTAATTTTTATTTTTCTTGAGGATTTCAAAGAGGGGTCTCATAAAGGGTTAATTATAATGAAGGAAAACCCTTTTATTTATAAGGGAAAACTAACTTTATCCCAAAAGTTGGGATTTCAAAATTTTTCATAAATAAACATTCACTATATATGGTAATACATTTATAACACTCCCCCTTGAATGTCTAATTGATAGATAATATGTCTCGTTAAGACCTTACTAGAAAAAACCTAGTGAAAAATGTCTAGAGAAGAAAAAATAGTACACATCTCTAATAATACCCATATATAGTGCCTCATTAAAATTCTTATAAGGAAAACCCAATGGGACAAAAACCTCGTAAGATAAAAAGAGTACAACGTATATTAACTCCCCTAGTGAGAATATCCTTGAACCTTTGCATTTCAATCTTGTGCACTATCTTCTTGAAAGTTGCAGTTGGAAGAGACTTGGTAAATAAATCAATCACATTATCACTTGAATGAATCTGTTGCATGTTAATATCACCATTCTTTTGGAGCTCATGTGTATAGAAAAACTTTGGCGAAATGTGTTTCGTTCAATCTCCTTTTATGAAGTTTCCCTTAAGTTGTTTCTACATGCTGCATCATCTTCATATAAAATTGTGGGTACTTTGTGACATTTCAAATCATATTTTTCTCGAATGATATGTATCATGGACCTCAACCACACTCATTCTCGACTTACTTTGTGAATAGCTATTATCTCAACGTGGTTCGATAAAGTAACTATGATAGACTGCTTTGTAGATCTCCAAGATATGATAGTACCCCACATATGAACACATAGCTTGTTTGAAATCGATCTCTATGTGGTTCAGATAAGTACCCAGCATCAGCGTAACCAACAAGATAGGGACTGCAATCTTTTGAATAAAATAGGCTCATATCAGTAATCCCTTTCAGATACCGTAATATATGTTTGATCCCATTTCAATATCTTCTAGTAGGTCCGAATTATACCTTGCTAAGAAATTAACCAAAAAGGCTATATCGGGACTTGTGGTATTTTCAAGGTATATTAGTGCACCAATGCACTAAGATATGGTACTTTATAACTAATCCAATTTGGTATATTTGTCATTCTAGCAAATAATCTATTGCTTTCGAAAACTCTCTAAGAATTTCAATAATTTTCAAGTTATAAATTTATGCAATATAGGGATAATAGATAAGTGTCTCAGAAACTTTTATATGCTTCAAACATTTTGAATCCTTAAAAAGTTTTCATATAATTTTTGTCAAGTGACAATATTCAACATTTTATGTGTGACATCTTCAAGTGTCTGGACTATAAATCAAATAAGCTTTATGCTTATCAAGATGTGTCTTTTCATGTCACTTGATAAATATTTCTACGTCAGCATGCTTAAATAAATATAGAATCCATCAATTCATAATGTAACATAACATTTTGAGATCTCATCACTTCATTATTTTCAGGTACCTGAACCTTTCATAAGGTTTCATGAAATGTTATGTCGTAGGCTCTTCAAGAACACATTACCTCCTTATTATGATCATTTGCTTCTTGTTTTTTTCAAGAATTATTGACTTTATTACCAATTGATCTACCTTGCTTCATGTATGCAGTAGATTTTGTACTTCAGAGACATTTAATTTGAAGTATTTATAGCTAAATATGAGATTAATATTGGGTCAGCAAATGCTCCTGGATTTGAACTTGAATTATCTTTTGAGTGAGGATCATATTGATGGTAATTCACAACATATTTCTTAGCTATTTATTATCTTTCCCTCATCTCTAAATTTATCTTTGTGTATCATGGTGTATTCATTAATTGTATATCGTACATCAAAATTTTTTAGATGAAATATTTGGTTCCTGAACTTGAACCATCTGAGAGGAAAAAAATAATCATAATTTATTGATCTAATGCATACAAGTGCTATTGTACGCAATATATCATATGTCAGACCAACACATGAAGCTTCATTCTCATTAACGGTTCAACTATTTATCAAAGACATTCAATGCAAACCAACATTATCAAGACGAATTGTCTTGATTAGACAATTTAAAAATTATGTTTTTAACTCAATTTTATTGAGCAAAAAACTTTATGAATATCAACTGCAGGTTGACAATTAATGTACATGTGATCATCTTATTGATGCCTCTTTTCAACATGTCACATAATAAGTGGACGGACCCTTATTCACCTTTAATACATTTCAGAATTTAGGGGATCCAACCCCAACGTAGTTGGTCCAACCAAATTATGATGAGAACAAGAAACATTAAAATTTCATGAAGAATTTCTAATTCTTCACTATATGTTTAATACTTAGTATACACATCTTTGAGATGTCACAATCGTTTATGTCAACTTATGAACTTTTATATTAGTAAGCTCTAACTTTACCATGACATGTGGTTTTTACTTTAGTAACTTTTAGATTTACGATTACATGAATAAATTTCATATTTACTACTTTAGAAATAGATTTCAAAATAACTCTTGTCAATTACTCTGCCTCTTCAAGTACACATTTGTATTAATAAGCTTTACAAAATACTATTATCACATTCACCATAGGGAATGGATATGTACTTATAACAATCGAAATTCTCATTCCCAGGAATAGAATATAATTGTGCCTTAAGTACATTAAATTATGATAGGTTAAAACCTCTTTCAAGGTATTGCTACTTTAGTAGCAAATCGAGGCATGCAAGCCTACGAAAATATTACTATTTTGTCCCCTTTCCATATCCATGTGCATCCATTCAATCATTGTCTTCTTTTAGACATGTTATGTACTGCTACTGCATTCACTTCAAAGAATGGAGCATATTAAATAGGGCATGTTTCATAACTTTTTATGAAATACGTATTATTTTGTCTTAGCCATCATTATATCATCAATATAGTACATTGAGATTTAAACTCGACTCTTATTCATATAAATGCGTCTTAGGCATAAATCGACGAGATTTAAACCGAGCATCTTATCATCATAGTTTGTAGTGACTCTAACCCCATATCTTACTCTTTTGATGTGATAAAATTTGAATTCGTCGTCTTTCCCTCAATCAATAACACAATATTTTCTTTTAATTGACCTTTTGATAAACTAACACTAAATTGCTTCAAAGAAATTGACAAATTATACATACACACAAAATTTATGATTTGTTAGAACTCTTATGACTAATAAAATTTTGATAGTATTTGAACAAAATATATACACAAACTAAACAGCACTAAAACTAAATGCTCATGATTAAAAAATCAAGACTCAATCAACATTCTGTTTTATAACAAAACTAGTCATAATTAATTCTTCCACCGAATTTAGATAAGAACTTTTTGAAAAAACAAATCAAATTTATTAGAGAAAGTATAGCTTGTTGAATTATCATATTACTGTACCTATGTTTGGCCACGTGATAAGATAAACTTAAAAAACCATAAACCTTGTTCTTGAAACTTATTACTTGGATGTAGGAGCGTGAAGAAGTAAATGCGAAATATTACATGACTTTCTATTAATTAATTACTAAATTAATTAGAGTCTTGTGTTGATAACATGTTATGAAATATAATGTAAGAAGAAGAAGAATGAATAGAAAAAAGAGAGTACTCACTTCGTCCCATTCTACTTATGTCAAATTTTCTAATTTGATTTTTTATTTTACTTGTCATTTTTCATTAATCAAGACAAGACATTTTTCCCCTTTTTAACTTTAGTATTAATTATTTTTTCTCCAAATTAAAATGTAAACATCATTTAATAGGGGTACTATGGTAAAGTAGTCGTGTTATTAATTGTTTTTCTTAATCAATGTGCAATGTCAAATTGAGACGAGTAAAATGGGACGGAGGGAGTAGTTCTTATTTCTCTTGATGATTTCTTGAGGGGTCTCATAAAGGATTAATTACAATGAAGGAAAACCCCTTTATTTATAGGAGAAAATTAATTTTGTTCCAAAAGTTGGGGTTTCTAACTTTTTCATAAATAGACATTCACTATATACATATATATGGTAATACATTTATAACAGTGATGTGTTTATTTTTTTTTTACAACAATTTCATTTTAGAAATTAAGTTTTATGCTTACGTTATTTATTTATACTCTTTAACTGCAGTTTTAGTGTTTTACACTTTTAAAATCAATGGATGTTTGTTAATTTTTGTAAAAAAATGATCAATGGACATCCGTCGATTTTCTTTCAAAAATAATAATTCTTTTTATAGTTTTGCGTGAAAAATAAACTACAAAAATACATCAATCTTTTTTTAAATCATTGACAACCTCAGAGAGTCCGTTAGATTTTTTTCGTTTGATTTGGCATTTTTTTAGTAGTGTTATTAGTAATAAATCAAAGTCTTAACAATTCTAAGGGTGATTCAGTTATTTTAAGAGAAAAAGTATTTATTGAATTGCTTAATTGTGTATCTAGATGTTTGATATTGGTTAGGAACAAGAAGAATAAGAAACTTAAAAGAAGGAATGCGGCGGTAATAAATGACATGTAAAGCAAGAGTCCACTATCTATGGGTCAAAAGGTAAATAGAGTCTCACACAACTATTGTTGCTTGTTCGTAACGTCCAATCTTACATCTCAAATAAAATAATGTACGGTCATAGCAACATTAAATGCAACAAGAGTTGGAGTCGATTCCACGAGAGTGTGTGCGCATTAAGACGTAAATGATTGTAAGAATAAATTGTTGATTTCCTAAGTATACCTTCAAACAAGAGATCGATTGAACAATTACTTCTAGAACTATACTATTTTACCGAGTTAGAAATTTTATCGAACACTTTGAGTGCAAGAAGATTGTGTTGTTTTCAAATTATAAACCGGGCCAGGGTTGTAGCCTTAATATGGTAAGAACTAGTTCACGAACACAAGTATCTTGCTCACTTACATAGGATTGATAAAAATGATGCAATTGATAAATGCTTATAGTTATTTTTCAACTCTAGCAAGCTAATCATCAAAAGTTCTTCCAATCTCAAGAAAAAAGAATCAAGACCCAATTGATAGATCGAAGTACCTAGTTTGATTTCGTTAATCAAGCACAAAAATTTCTTAACATACTCAATTCCTTGCTACTTGTTAAAAATCCAATCCAATTTCTACTCTTCTAAGCAAGCAATAGGTATTTATTAGGGCTTAATCTAAGGCGCTGGCCATGAAAATAATAATTTATCTGAGTTAAGAGTTGGAGTTGGTGTTATGTTTGGCAATGAATATAAATTGAAGTTGTTTTGAAATTTTGTGAAAAAAATAGGAGTGAAAAAAGTGAAAACAGTTTACTCGTTTTCATTTTTTTCAAAAATAATTTTCACTAAAGTGAAATAACTCTTATGACCAAACACTACTATTTTCACTAAGTGAAATAATTTTTTGAAAAATTGTAAAAATTCTCATGTCCAAACGCCTACTAATATTTGCAACCACCAAATTCGCAAATAAAAAATAGAGATAATACATAAATATGACCCTAAACTTGATATCAAATTATAACTTTAATCTTAAACTTTGATAGTGCACAAATATGACCTTTAACTATTCAAAACTGCACAAATATGACCTCCGATCCTACGTGGCAAAACGCGTGTTTAACACGCAAAACTGGGCGCGTCCAGCTTAAAATCTAAAGGCATAATACATGTATATGACCTTAAACTTGACAGTGCATAAATATGATCTTTAACTATTCAAAACTGCACAAATATGACCTTTCAATGACTTTTCACTATTATTTTTTCCTTATTTCGGCTCAAAGATGAAAATGACATCTAATTTCTTTTTTCATTGCGGGAAAAGAGCAATATTGAAGATTTATTAATTAGGTGAGTCAGCCTCATACGAAAAAATCGCACAGGTATGTATATATTATAAAGCAGAGGGCGAATTTAAGTTATCTAATATATCTAAATATAATTTATTTAAATATTAAATTAAATATGAAATTACACTAATAATAAAAAAAATTATAATTTTATGTTATTAAATTAACATTATTAAGGATAGCAATAGTAGTATATTAAATTAACGTTATTAAAATGTTATTAAATTAACCTTATTAAAACGTTATTAAATAAATGTAGGGGCGGAACTACGTGGTTTCCATGGGGTTCACCCGAACCCCCTCGGTAAAAAAATTACGTTGTATATATAAGATAGAAAATTTATATTTATGTACGTATATTAATGTTGAACCACATGAAACAAGGCACTTAGATAGCCCAGTGGTGCTATTTGCTCTTCTTGGGCATTTCCTTCAGTTCAGCCTACTGCGTGGGTTCGATCCCTGCTAGTAGCTGTTTTGTTTTTAATAAAAAAAAGTTAGGTGCTGCTCCTATAGAAATAAATAAATAATAATAGCTGTTTTTTTTTAATAAAAAAAAGTTAGGTGCTGCTGCTATAGAAATAAATAAATAATAATAATAATAATAATAATAAAAACGATACCGTTTTAACACAAAAAGCAAAACTTTAACAGTGCACAAATATGACCTTTAACTATTCAAAACTGCACAAATATGACCTCCCTCCAAGTCATCCCTTTTAACGACGTGGCACCATGTGATTGGATTACCTTTCCACGTAGGCGCGAAT
>NC_061119.1:143965292-143989118 GCF_002878395.1 Capsicum annuum
CCTATCCTTGCCATCGGAGTAGGACTATCGATATCAAATCCACACAAACTAGTGATCACTATATAAATCAGCCTCAGGCTCACTCCTATGGGGGCACGTAGTTCTAGGGAAGTAAGGTCGCTTTAAACCTTCCACTCGGTGCTAAAGATTTCTCCCAAAATTAGCTCAGATCATTTGAAAGACAATCCACAACAAAACAATTTTAGTAATATATAAATATACATCGGGAGTCATCATGCTTCCCATCTATCAAAATCAACCACGTTGTGGATTTCTTTCACACTCGAGTTCAAAACAACTCAAAGGTCAAATCATTCAAAATATCTCAAATATTAAACATTAACGTGCTTATAACACACACTTTCTCAAAAAAAACACAATTTCTAATGGGGATTCACGACCCAAATATCAAAATCATGATAAATATCGTTCAAGATTCTTGCTTTATATCACCACACATGTAAATTCATCTTTCAAAATCATAAATAATAAGATTTCATAATAATCATCATAAGATATGGGTTCATGCTTCAAATTCATAAAAATCAAATAAAAATCATGCCTTTGTAAAGAAAATTACTTTTGGGCACAAAAACGAAAGAGAGTTCTTGTTGAAAAACCCCACATACCTTGAATGATGAACTTTAGATCTATACTCATTTTTGAGATGTTAATCATGCCTTTGAATGATGGTTCTTGGATTTCTTGAACTAGGAACTTGGAATCTTGAATAAATTTGCAGAATTAATGGTGAACTTTGGAGGTTCTTAAAGTTGGATGTAGGAGTTTAGGGTTTTCTTTTTGAGGGAGTTTGATGAAATATAACATATAATGTTTCTAATAGGATTTAATATAGGATTTGGATGGATTTTGGGTGAGGGGGAATGACCAAAACTCCCCTAAAAATCAAAAAAAATCTCGAATCTATCCTTTAGTGGACTGTTTTGATAGTCTGAAGTAGATCAACCATAACGTTTTACTCCGATATTCAAATTGGATGAAACTAATTTCATTAGAAAGAGGACTCTCATATCTTTTAGTTGATATATAGTATCTCATCCAGATCATTGTGTATGAGGAGTTATGATCATTTGAAGTTGACCCAAAAATTCACTTTTCATAGGCTGAAGTAGATCGACCATAACTTTTTGCTCCGATAGATAAATTGGATGAAACCAATTTCATTGGAAAGAGGACTCACAGATATTTCCGTTGATATATAGTATATCACCCAGATCATTATGTACAAGGAGTTATGATCATTTAAAATTAGAGCAAAAATACGCCAGGCCTTAGTACTTTTTCCTGCACATTTTACTGTTCACTACTATTCATGGTTCGATCGGAATGTTCATAACTCGTCGCTCGGGTGTCCATTTTGGATGATCCACATATCGTTGGAAAGCTTATTCAGTACTCTACACAATGGTGGGTCATAATCTAAGACATTTTGCACGAAAAAATTGTAATTTATTCTAGAAGATAGAACCCAACACATTTACGCATAAAATTTCAACGAAAAATTTCCCGGGGTATTACACAATCGATATCTTATCAGTACTTATGTCTAGAGATTTGTGCAACTCTAACAAGAACCACATCCAGCTATTATCATTTTCTTCATCGACAACACTAAAAGCAAGCGGAAACACTCCACAATCAGCATCAAAAGAAGTCGTTGATAGTAAAGTACGTAAGTATTTTCTCTTAAGATAGATACCATCAAGACAAATAACAGATAAGAAACCATTCAGGAGCCCATAAAGAGAAGCATAAAAGAAAATTAAGAACCTCTAAAAGCGACTATTTGAACCAGCTGTAAAAACCTTAGCATGACTTCTAGAGTTTTTCGTCTTGATTTACTCATAATATGCAGGTAATAGACAGTACCCTTCTTTGAAAGATCCATATATAACTTGCAACCATCTTTCATTGGCCCTCTAAGCTTGCTTGTATGGTATAGTTATACCATGCAAAATATTTTTTCGCTTGTAATTTATGTTATCACACAAATGCTTCTCTATAAAGTTCACTATCTAATCAACAGAAGCCTGATGATGTCTATTTTATGCATTTTCCCCGTAGGTATGTGTTCCCTTAAGTCTTCTTATAGTAAGGGTAGGAGCATTAGGAATATTAATTGCACGAATATGCCATGGACAACCTTATGAGGCACATTTCGCAATGTAGCAAATTAGATCACTTTTTACAATGCGAAGCTCAAAATATTGTGCAATAGCAGCCTCTTTAATTGTACTGTGGAAGGCCTTGACATCAGGAAACTCTTGGTCAACCAAAATATTTTGATTCTCCATGGAATAACTTTTTATGAGAATTCCACTTTTAAATAGATAAAGTCACCACATAACTTATTAGAAATTGACATGTGAAGGAACTGAAGTAAGCAGTCAAAGCACCCAAACCTGAATATTCAATAGGAAACTACATTATCTTGGGCAAGAAGTTCGAAAATGCATAAACTTTTTATGAATACTCTCAAGCCTTGAACAGAAATAGCCAAAAGTTTGGATGTAGGGTAAAAAAAATCATGCTACAAACCATTTGCAACCATGCACATTAATTGTTAAACAACACGACTTCTGCTTGACCTAGTTACTAGGATAGGTTAATCTCATCACAATCAATTGGATCATAAACACAACACACACAGAGATAACAGTTGTTCAGGATAATATTCTTTCCCAAACTGCTTTCAGTAATATGTCAAATAAGCGCATTTAGATACCATGTATCCATATGAACTATTCAGGAAAGCAAATATTCTTTTATCTATAAGTTAATGGAAAGACAAATATTAGTAAATGACATCCATCAAAAAGCAAACCTAACAAGGACATTAACCCATGCACAATAGGTATACATGACACTATACAGATTTAGTTTTTTAAAGAAATCGAAGAAGGTTATAGAAACCTATTCTTGGTATCATCTTACAGTGAAATAGATCGTAAACCTTATAAAACCAAATAAAAAGTATAAAAATAAACATAGCTTTACCTACATCCCTACTCCCATCACCAAGTCATTCATGGAAAATATAACATTTGCCAACTACTATAGTTAACTGAGATTTTCTTCTTAATTATATCACCAATATACACAATCAAAAAATCTTGAACAAGTTTACAAATATTAGAAACATTCAGGCAGATGAAGTAAACACTCCTAGATGATGCTCCATAATCCCAGGGTTCTTAAGAAAACAGACAAAGAAGGACTTTTACACCTATCAAGTCCTAGGTTATCAACTCCTCTTAAACTATTTTTCTAGGAATTATAGAAGTTTACAACTTTAGCCATGACTCCATACAGCAGCATTAATAACATCACAATATCACTGTCTGAGATAAGAGAGATCTCAGTCAATAAATATATCAGTCTAACCTCTCTACTTTTATGACTGGATATAACTAATCTATATGGCTTCGAGTCCTGGCCTCACAATCTTTGATCGAGGTAAGTTATAAACTACCAAACTCATATCGAGATCGACAACAGCACCCACTACTCACCAATTTAGAGCTACTCCATTACACCCCTCCCCCTCAAAATTCCCTAGGCAATTGGACAAAACACCAGTTTATATTACTCTCTATATAAGTTTTGTTACATAAATTTTAATTTTAAAATATCAAATCAATCTAATCTATTTAACTTTGAAAATTAGACTAATTAACTCTCCAAAACCAAAAGTCATAATTATTTTATGACGGGGACAGTAATCCAGATACCATTGCGAGCAAAAATCACAAATAAACATAAACAAAGCTCATATTTATTCGCAATTTAAATAATAATAACAATAATATTATGCAAATCAATTACCTTCAATCAACTTTATCACCAGCTTCAAGGGTATCCCAACCTTCACCTTCCTTAATGAGCTTCTTCTTTAATCGATTTCCAATTTCCTTTTCCTCACCAAATTTACCCCCAAAATTTGATTTCTCTATCACATACTCTTCAAAAATTAATTTTCCCTCTTGAGTAACGTTTTCTTTACAGACGCTTCAAAAATTGATTATCTAAGAAAGTGTTTTTGATTTACCTAAAAAAGCTTCAATACTCGATTTTCAACTTACCTCCAAAATGGATTTTCAATTTATCTAATACCAAATAATATTTTCATACTAAAACTAAATCTATTTACGTAGCTAAGAACTCGAATCAATTGACTATGACCTAGTAGCAGCCATCGTTGATCTATGTGAGAAATAGGTTTTGGTTGACCTAAGAAAGAAAGAGAAAGAGAAAGCTGCTATTGAGAAAGAAAAAGAGAAATGGGTTTTGGTTTATCTATATTTTTTATTAAGAAAAGAGAAAAATGTTATGTTTTAGCGGATTTATGTGAATTATTGTGGAGGGAATCAATAAGTGATGCAATAGATGATTTTTTTCAATTAACTGTTGCCGTAGATGTTTCTATGACAACATTTTAAAATAAGTGTTGCTATATATATATCTATTGCAATGGTTTATATTTAATAGCAATTGTTATAGTGCTAATAGAACTATTATTTTTGGTAATGGTTAAAAGCGTTTCTATAGAATATCTATAGCGATGAACATGCAACCGTCGGTAAAAAGTTCGTTACCATAGGTCCAATTTCTTGTAGTGCCATGAGTTAACATGTATACTTATCTATGATTATTTACTGCCTAACCTCTTTGATGATGCCAAAAGAGAGGGGTGATTATGTTTTTGATGTAGCTTGTATTGCATGTTATGGAGGTGTAGTAGCTAGGCTTGTTAACTGGTGATAGTGAGTGGAGACAGGGTTCTCATTATGTTTTTGATGTAGCTTGTATTACATGTTGTGGAGGTGTAGTAGCTAGGCTTGTTAATTGGTGATAGTGAGTGGAGACAAGGTTCTCATACTCAAGGGGAATAAGGTGATATGTCTTGAGGCGTTAGCGATAGAGGGATTTGGTTGGGAAAAAGCCCTGTAGCTTGTGTTGCTGAATCTTGTTGTCTATATAGACTGTGTGATGTCTTGAATGTTTAAAGATGTTGAATACTACATGGGTTTTTCATCATCAAAAAGGTGAAAATTGTTAAGTCTTTAGTTTTGATGATTGACAAATTATATGCTAGAACCTGTTTCCTGGAGATGTTGTGATGACAAAGATACTACTAATTAGGAAATAGGTTGGGCTCACCTATCACTATCACAGTCAATAGTCACAGCTGGCGCAAAGCACAAAAGTTGGTGAAAAAGTTATTGCCACCTTTTTGTCTCAACCAATGGAATCACTCCTAGTTTTTTCTTGTGTCATACTATATATTGATCATCTTTCTCAACAAGAGAACCAACGCTTCCATATTCTTACGACTAAATATCTCTCTAAAGCTGTGAAGCAAAGACTTCACTTTGCAATAGGAAATTGATTACTCATCGAATTGTATTTTTATTTCCTTGTTATAGTAGATTCTTTGTGTAGTGAGCTTAAATGTTTGCCTACATTTGCTTATGATTGGTAGTAGGTGTTATGGTGTAAACCTCAATTCATTTTAATCATCTAGAGTTAGGTGATTGTTCAAGCTAGAGTTATCTTGGTGTGTTCAGTTAGAGTTAGTTGGAGCTTATGGTAGTAGAGTTACGGATTAGGTTTTCTTGTAATAGATTTATTGCTAGGAGACAAAGTATTAGGAGGTTAATCTTTGGAGTCTGTATTTAAAAAGTTGCTTGGATATAGTGGAGATTAGAAATCCTGGAGACAGGTTGTGGTTTTTCTCCCTTGAGCAAGGAGTTTCCACATAAAACTCTTGTGTTTGTTATTCACTTTATTCCAGCACTTCTTGGCTTATAACTCTCCTAGTTCTTATTTTTTGAGTTTATCTGGGAATAAGTTCCAGAGGTGAGGAGCAACCCACTACAACCCTCCAGGTTTCATTATACATTGTGAATTTACACGACTGTTCCTTTTTTACCTTCTTGTTGCTTTTAAACTATGGGACATATTATTTTTAATATGTGGCATATTCTATTCAATGTCAGATGATTAGCTATACACTTTATTTATCAAATCAGTTTTTAGTTTCTATGTCACATAAAAATAATACTGAAGAAATAAAAAGAATATTTTTAGTAAGGGTAAATTAGTAAAAACACTTTTTATATTTTTGTAATGAATAGGTTTTTAGGGGTGTGGCTAAGCTAAAAGTACTACTTATTTAGAAATGAAATGAACACTAAATATGTAAAATACTTTTAGGATAGTTCCTTCTTACATACTAAATACAAGAAAATAAATTTTAAAAACTACTTATTTTCCTAAATAATATTTTCTCAAAAACATTTTCCTTAAGGGTGTGCAAAATTGGTTTAACCAACCAGTATTGGGTTAACAATTTTTAAATGATTTAGTAATATTTTTTTTTGTGGGGGGGGGGGGGGGGGGGTTTATCAGTTTTATTCGATATAAAGATTTTAGTTAATGGTTAAATTGATAACCAAATAAAATTATACTAAAATTCTCTTGGTATCTCTAATTATATAATGGTGGATTTAAATTTTAAATGCAGACCCTAATTTCTTTGCATTTTATAGTTATGGACTTAGGGGCTGTTTGGTAAGAGGAATAAGGTATAGCTAATCCTGGAATTAATTTGAGGATGACTTTATCCCATGTTTGGTTAGGACTTAGGATACTCATCCTGAAATTAGTTATCTAGGGTTTATAGTGTAATTTATATCCTACCTATAGGATGGATAACTAATCCTAGGATAATCAATTTCGGGATAACTTGTTTTCCAATCAGACTTCTTTCTAAAGTCATTGGTTTGGTGATGTTCTACCCATCATTGTGAAATTATGTTATTTTCTTTTTGAGAGATTGATATAATGCAAATGCGTTCAACTAAGTTTGCATATGTTTGTAATTTGTGTAAATTTTTATACATGAAGGTAATGTGTATATGAATAAATAAAAACAAGTGAAAAAAATTAGAGGAATATATTTTTCATTGGTTAAACCAAAAACTAAATAGTTAAGGATCAAAAATCGATAATCAATATCTAATTATTTTTATTATCATTTTAGCGTATTTACAAATCAAAAATTGATAAAGTAAATCATTAATGTATAAAATCGAATCGAACCAAACCAAACCAACTAATGCTCACACCAAATTTTCCTCATAAGGAACACACTTTTTCTCCCCGTACAGAACACACCCAATAGGTTTGTCCAAACTAAAATGATTCTACTTGAGTCTATCAATTGGGCTTAGTTCTTTTCCTTGAGTTTGGAAGAAATTTTAAGAATTAGCTTGTTAGAGTTGGAAAACTATTGTAAGCAGTTGTGGACCTACGCTTTTAGGTTCGTGGGTGCTCAACCTTTTTGAACATACAGTTACTATTAATCATATAGTATAAGTGCACACTTATTTAATGACAACAATGAAATAACTTGATTAAAACTATTCATATATATATTATGAATATCAAAGAATTTATGAAGGCCAATTTCTAGAAAAATGTGGACACACATTAAAGTGCACGCCACACTTTTTAACAAAATTTTAGATGGTGAAAATTTGGCTAACTGAAAGAAATGTAGAGGACAAAAAAGAGAAAAGTGCCAGGTCACTTTAAAGTGTACTTCGCACTTCATGGTGGATATTTTGGAGGAGAAGTAGATCATGAAGTGTTGGACATACTTTAAAGTGTGGCAGTACAAAATTGTTTGAAGCAATAACTTTGAAAAGTATGGTCCATACTTTATTTGGCGGCCACACTGCGCGTTTGAAAAGGATATTTTTGTCAACGAATTTGAGAGAATTGTAAATAGTCCTTAGTGATATAAAACTATGTAAAATATATATATATATATATATATATATAGTAAAGTGTAAGAAGGAGAAATATTTTATATTAATATTTCACACATCACCTTTTCTACATAATAACATGGGCTATTTATAGCCCAAGAAAATGATAGAAATTTGTCTTAAAGAAAGAGGTGGGAGATTACATCATATTAGAGCCAATTTAAATAAATCCACATAACACTTTAAGATGGACACATGGATATCTATTTTGACACATGGAATCCATGTGTCTTTATAACACTCCCCCTTGGATGTCCATGTAAAGAAAAAAACTTTCTAAATATGCATTTGAGAGCTGCCTCATTAAAAATCTTACCAGGAAAAATTCAGTGGGATAAAAACCTTGGTTAAGAAAAAAAAAAGTACATCGTGTATTCTTACTCCCCCTGATAAAGACACCGATTCAACCAGTTTAGTCTTCGCATTCCAATCTTGTATATCATCTTCTCAAAAGTTGAAGTTGGTAAAGACTTGGTGAACAGATCTGCTGGATTGTCACTAGAACGTATTTGTTGTACATCAATATCCCCATTCTTTTGGACATCATGCATTGAAGAATAACTTTGGCGAAATGTTCTTTGTTCTATCTCCCTTTATAAAGCCTTCTTTTAATTGAGCTATGCATGTTGCATTGTCTTAAACTATGACTGTGGGTATCTTGATATCAAACTTCAAGCCACATTTCTCTTTGATGGAATGTATCACTAATTTTGGCCTTATGCATTCTCTACTTGCCTCATTAATCGCTATTATCTCAGCATGATTTGAAGAAGTATCAACAATAGACTGCTTTGTAGATTGTCATGACATAGCAGTATCTCCATATGTAAACACATAGCCTGTTTGAGATCTAGCTTTATGTAGTTCAAATAAATAACCTACAGCTGCATGACTAACAAAATCTAAACTATCTTTGTTAGTATAAAATAGACTCATATCAATAGGCCCTTTTAGATATCGCAATGTATGCTTACCTCCGTTTCAATGACTACATGAAAGAGAAAAACTGTACCTGACTAGAAAATTAATAGAATGAGCTATATAAAGCCTTGCGCTATTAGAAAGATACATAGGTGTACCAATAACATTGAGATATAGTACTTCAGGACTAAGAATCTCTTCACCCTTTTTTGGAGGTCGAAAACTTTACTCACTTCAAGTGATCGAACAATCATTAGAGTATTTAATAAATGTCCTTTGTCCATGTAAAAGTATTTCAAGACATTCTCAGTATAGGCAGATTAGTGGATGAAGATCATGTCTGCTAAATGTTTAATCTACAGACTAAGACAAAGCTTTGTCTTTTCAAGATCTTTCATTTTGAATTCTTTCTTTAGATATTCAATTGTCTTTTTGGACCTCTTCTGGAGTTCCAATGAGATTTATGTCATCCATATAAACAGCGATTATAACAAACCTTGATGTCATTTTCTTAATGAAAATAAGGACAAATGAACTCATTTATGTAACCTTCGTTCATCAAGTACTCACTAAGGCGATTATACCGTATATGCCCTGATTGTTTTAGATCGTATAACGATCTTTGTAATCTAATTGAATATAATTTTCAAGGCTTTGAACTATATGCTTCAGGCATCTTTAATCCTTCTGGGATTCTTATCTAAATTTCATTATCAAGTGAATAACTATTCAATACTAAATACATGACACCTTCTAGTGTCAGGACTGCAGGCCAAATAAACCTTATGCTTACCAAGAAGCATATTCCACTTTGATAATTATTTCTACGTCAGCATGCTTAAATAAAAGTAGAATTCGGATTCTCATAATATTATTCAATATTGAGTGCTATTGTACTAAAGATATGGTCGACGAGATATCATTTGTATTGGTTCAGATTATGACATAACTTATTGAGATCTCATCACATTATTATTTTCAGGTACCTGAACCTCTTCTAGAGGTTTCACGAAGCGTTATGTCGGCACTCTTCAAGAGCATATTGCCTCTTTATTATGACCATTTGCTCCATTTCAAGAATTATTTTATATGGAACCGATTGATCTGCCATGCTTCATGAATGCTATAGATTCTGTCCTTCAAGGACATATAGTAGGAGCATCTGCAGCTAAATATAAAATTAATTTTGGGTCAGCAAATGCTTCTGGCATTTGACTATAATTATCTTTTAAATGAGGATAGTACTAACGAAATTCACAATATATTTCGTATCTCCTTATTATCTCCACCTTATGTTAGAAAAACTAACATATACTCCACTCTACTTTGGAGAATCCATCTTTGTGAATCATGGTATATCTATTAATTACATACCGCACATCGAAAAGCTATTAGATGAAAAATATATGGTTCCTGACTCTAAACCAATTGAGAGGAAAGAATTGATCATAATTTATTGGTCTAATGCACACAAGTGTTATTGTATGAAATATATATTTCAGACCAATACTCTTTATCTTTGTTCTCATAAGCAATGGTTTAGCTATTTATATGAGACATTCAATGCTAAACCAACTTGAATATAACTAGCATTATCAAGATCAATTATCTTGACTACATTATCATAATATTATGCACTTCACTCAGTTTAACTGAGAAGGCAACTTTATGAATGTCAAACTGCAGGTAAACGTACATGTGACCATCTTATGGATGCATCATATCAAATGATGGGTGAATGGACCCTTATTCACCTTTTATGTTTTTCAGAAATTAGGAAATTCAGTCTCAACATTAGCTGGTTCAATTAACTTATCATGAGAACAAGTAATAGTTCTTGAAGAATCTTCTAGTTCTTCATTATATGTCTAAAACTCAATATGCTCATTTTCAGGATGATAAAATTATTCACGCAACAAATAGAACTAGTAAACTCTAAATTTATCATGGCATGAGTTATTTACTAGAGTAAAAAGTCTACTACTTTGAGAGTAGTTTGCAAGATTTTACTATTGCACAACCTTACTACTTCGGGAGTAAATATCGGATTTACTACTCCAGGAGTAAATTTCAAGGTTCTATTATTTCAGGAGTAGATTTAAGATAAATTTCAGACTTACTACTTCGGGAGTAAATTTCAGAACAATTCATTCTACGCTTTCTGAATGTTGTTTTCACAGTCAAGAGCACATTTATATACCTTACTAAATATCACATTCACCTCAAGGAATGGATCTGTAATTGTAACATTTATCAAAAATTCTCATTCCTTGAGAATATATATATATAGTAAAGTGTAACAAGGAAGACAAGGAGGAATCTTTTATATTAATATTTCACACATCTCCTTTTCTGCATAATAACATGGGTTATTTATAGCCCAAGTAAATGATAGAAATTTGTGTTAAAGAAAGAGGTGGGGGATTACATCATATTAGAGCCAATTTAAAAAAAGCCACATATCACTTTAAGATAGACACATGGACATCCATTTTGACACATGGAATCCATGTGTCTTCATAACACTTAAATCATTTTCTTACGTAGCTTTTGATTTTATTGAGCCTTAAGAGCGGTCATTGATTGTATTTGGAAGGATTTTTCACTATAAAATTTGCATTTCCTTTCTTATTTAATACTTAATAAGTATTTATCATCTAGTAAAGTTATCATGCCTAATCCGCACTCTCCTACAATTGGTATCAAAGCTCAGTTATTTAAAAAAATACAGAAGTAGGATATATGTTTGAATTTAGATTGGATTTATTTGAGATTAATTTATATTGATTAATTATGAAAAGACCATTTAAAAACAGAGAAGCTTTAAAAAAAATTAAAGATTCTTTAATTTTTAATTATTCAGAATATATAAGTCTAAATAAAATAAAAGAAAACCCACAAAGATTAGTCTACCTAATTACCTTAATATCTAGTATTGAAGCAAAATTAATAATCCATTTAAAATCTAGAAGAATGAGACACATACCACCTAATTATGATAAAATTGGATTTAGATACCCACCAAAATATTATAAATATGGTTTAAATGAATAAAGTACAAAAATACAAAGGATTAAAACAAATTATTTCTAAAAAACGTGAAGAATTAAAAATACGAATTGAAAGACTACATTATAATATATTTGTCGGAGTTAGTAAAAACTCAATAAATGCACAAAAAGATGAAATATCAAATTTAGAATCGCAAATAGATAGTTTAGAATATATATATATACATCAACATGAAC
This sequence comes from Capsicum annuum, assembly GCF_002878395.1. NCBI lineage: Eukaryota > Viridiplantae > Streptophyta > Magnoliopsida > Solanales > Solanaceae > Capsicum > Capsicum annuum. Next base: position 143,977,318 of record NC_061119.1, read on the forward strand.
TATTTACAATAAAATGAATAAAGAAGAATTTATAATAAATGAAAAATATATGAAAATCATGAAGTATTAAAAATAAAAATAGTATTTTCTAATCTAATGCTAAAAAAAGAAGAATTAAAATTAGAAGATAAATTGACAGCTATGGTAAGAATAGAAAAAAGAAAACGAAGAAATAGATAGAAAAAAGAAAATAGAAAAAATAAAACAACAAACTACAGAAGAAATATGAAAAATAGAAGAAACTAAAAATAGTAGGATTGCTGAATTAGAAAAAGAAGTACAAATGTTAAAAGATCTGTATGAAAAAAGACAGAAAGAAAAGAAAGAAAAAGATAAAGAACAAAAATTATTAAATGAGATAAATTAATTTAAAGAAAAACTAGAAATAGAAACCAAGGAATTAGAAATTAATACAATAGATGTTGAAGAAATAGATAATTATGATTCGGAAGATAGTGAAACATATATAGAAATCTTAACAAATACAAAAAATTTAGGAATCAATGAAAAACAAGAAGTAATTAATGAAGAAAACTTAGAAAATATAAACACGGAAATAAACACTCTTGATAAAAAAGAAGTTGAAAATATAATACCTAGAACATCAGAAATAAGAAAACCTACATATTATAAGAATAAGTTTAAAAGATATAATTTAAAGAATGAATATGACAAATGGACACCAAAACAAATAGTTAATAAAAATTATAACTTTTTAGACTTAGATTGTGTAATAGATACAGAAAAAACAATAAAATTATGGATAGGATATATGACAAAACAATTATTAAATAATAATATAAATATAATAGATGCACCAGAATATATAGAAAGAACACTAATAAGAACAGTGAAATTATGGTTTTTAAATCTAACTGAAAATAGTAAAAGAGTATTAAAAACTGACAAACCCACAGAAGGAACATCATCAACAAGTACAACTAAACTAACACCTATAGAATTATTTAAAAAATATGAAACAATTATAAAAGACGAATTTAGTAGCATGACAACAACAGAAGAAGAACAACATGAAGAGAAAGATACAAATAGAAATTTAATGTTAAAATTAGCAATATGTAATATGTGCTACATAGATAAATATACTTGCGCATTTAAAGAATATTATTATAAAGGAGCATATAATATAGAAGAAAGTAAAGAAATAAGAAAATTATATTTTAGTAAATTACCTGAACCATTTAGTTCAAAAATAATAAAAAGTTGGGATGAAACAAAAATAGTAGATACTCTAGGAGCAAGAATAAAATTTTTACAACAATGGTATAGAAACCTATGTGAAAAATATAGAGAAGAAATAAAAATGGAAAAAACATTAATAAGAAATTTAGCATGTTGCAAAGATAAAATAGCACCTCAATTTGGATGCGAAGAAAGATAGTATAAGAAAAGAAAAAGGCATAAGAAATATAAGAAATACAAAAAATCAAAATATAAGTATAAGAAACCAAGAAAAAGATATTATGTAAAAAATTATAAACATAAAAGACCATATAGGAAAAAGAAATCTATAAAGGAATGTACTTGTTTTAATTGCGGAAAATTAGGACATTTAGCTAGAGATTGTAAATTACCTAAAAATCCAAAAAATAAACAAATATCAGAAATAAAACTAGAAAATACAAAATATATGCAGATAGATTATATAGATTACGAATTAGAAAGTGAAGACAATATATATATAAAATTTCAGAGAATGAAACAGATAATGAAATAGAAGATGATGAAATAGATAGTGAATTAGACGAATTAAATGACTGAAAATTGATATACAAATAAACCAAATGACTGAAGAAGATATAAAAATAATAACAAAAGAAGAATATTTAAATGACGAAGGAACAGATCAAAAAATAATATTTGATAACAATGTATTTGATGAAATAAAAGGAAAAGAGTTAGACTTAAGTGTAGAAAAAATATTTAAAATACCAACAATAAAAAATATATTTACTAGGAAAAAGGAAGAATATTACGTAGTGAGCCAAAAGGAACATGTAATAGACTGCAGATATGCAAAAGGAAAAGCTAGTATACCACTAGTAACAAAAAGGTTAATTAATAAAGAAATAAATGATATAAAAAGTAGAGGAGACCCAATAAAATATGTACACCTTGGAGGTACAAAAATATTAATAAAAGCATATTTTAGAGAAGGAATAAATACACCAATAGAATTATATTTAGCAGATGATAGGATTAAAAGACCTATAGAAAAAAGCATAATAACAGCGATTAAAGGAAATTTAATATACCAAAAATTTAAATTGATAATAAGTGCAAATTATTTAGTACCAATAATAGATAAAAATATAGATAAATCATTAGTATTATATTGGAAAATATCAGGAATAGAACTAACCCCAGGAAGTAAAATATTTACTGCAAGATGTAAAAATCTATATGTATTAACAACAAAACATAAAATAACAGGAAAAAATAAAATTAATAAAATAAAAATAGAAAGTCCTTTTGAACAATTCGTAAAAACAATTGATAATAATGATTATAGTTACAGAAATATAGACATAGAAGAAGATCTAGAAATAATAAATGATAGAATAAGTACAACAAAAAGAATAGCTTATGAAAAAACAGAATCATCAAACTCATCAAAAAGAACAAGTTATGAAACAAGTTCAATGGATAATTTAAATCAATATTACATAACAGGAAAGGTAAATGAAAAAGAATATTTAATACTCTTAAATACAGGACAAGAAGAAAATTATATAGCAAAATATCTAGTAAAAGATGAGGGAATAAAATCTGACAATAATATATGCCCAGATCTACCAAGAAGTTTAATAAATACTAAAAATATAGCAGAAAAAAATAATAATAGGAATTAGAAAAAAAAAATAGAATTTGAAGTAAAGGAAGAAATGCAAAAAAACAGACATAATATTAGAAATAAAATGGCTAGAACAAGTAAAACCATATAATATAAAACATACACAATTAACCATAACATATAACAGAGAGAAATTATTCTTAAAAAGAACTTTAACATGAATGAAAATATATGTATTAATGAAGATAGTAGTAGAAGGATATTACAGTAGATATTATACACCTATGAAAGATACAGGAGCAGAAGCTAATTTATGTATATATAATTGTTTACCAGAAAGTAAATGGGATAAATTAAAAACACCAATAATAGTTAAAGGATTTAATAACGAAGGAAGCTTAATTACTTATAAAGCTAAGAATGTAAAAATACAAGTATGGGATAAAATATTAACAATAGAAGAAATCTATAATTATGAGCTAACATCAAAAGATATACTTTTAGGACTGCCGTTTTTAGATAAATTATACCCACATATAATAACTAGAACAGATTGGTGGTTTACAACACCATGTAAACAGAAAGTAAGAGCAAAAAGAGTTATTAATAAAATAAGAAAGAAAACTGATTGGATAAAAGGAAGTGAAAAAATTACACAAACATTAGAAAATATAAAAAAATATCAAAGATACAATAGAACTGGTCGTATTTTCGATAAATAAAAAGGAAATAACTATATTTTCAATAAATAAGATAGGAATAATTAAGAAAAAATTAGAACAATTATATAGTGAAGATCCATTAAAAGGATAGGAAAAACATAAAACCACTATAAAAATTAAATTAATAGATAAAAATAACATAATAACCCAGAAACCATTAACATATAATTTTGATGATTTAAAAGATTTAAAATGCATAGAGAAGAATTATTAGAAAGACAATATATACAAAAAAAGTAATAGTAAACATAATAGCCCAGCATTTATAGTAAATAAACATAGTGAACAAAAAAGAGGAAAAAGTAGGATGGTTATTGATTATAGAAATTTAAATGCAAAAACAATGACTTATAATTACCCAATACCAAATAAGATATTAAAAATAAGACAAATATAAGGATATAATTATTTTAGTAAATTTGATTGTAAATCAGGATTTTACCATTTAAAGTTAGAAGAAGAATCTAAGGAATTAACCGCATTTACCGTACCACAAGGATTTTATGAATGGAATGTACTACCATTTGGATATAAAAATGCACTAGGTAGATATCAAAATTTTATGGATAGTTATTTTAAACAACTACCTAATTGTATAGTATACATAGACGATATACTATTATATACAAAGACCAAAGAAGAACATTTAAAATTATTAGAACAATTTACGGATATAATAGAAAAATCGGGAATAAGTTTAAGTGAAAAGAAAGCTGAAATTATGAAAAATCAGATAGAATTTTTAGAAATACAAATAGATAAAAGTGGAGTAAAAATGCAACAACATATAGTACCAAAAATAATAAATTCAAAAGAAGAATTAGATACAAAAAAGAAATTACAATTATTTTTAGGATTAGTAAACCAAGTAAGAAAATATATACCAAAATTAGCAGAAAATTTAAAGCCCTTACAGAAAAAATTAAAAAAGGATGTAGAATATAATTATAACGAAGAAGATAAAAAACAAGTTCAAAAAATAAAAATACTTTGTAAAGAATTACCAAAATTATAATTTCCAGATGAAAATAGAAAATTTATATATATAGTAGAAGCAGATGCTAGTGAATGTAGTTATGGAGGAGTACTTAAATATAAATATGAAGAAGAAAAATTAGAACACCATTGTAGATACTACTCAGGTACGTTTAATGAAACAGAAATAAAATGGGAAATAAATAGAAAAGAATTATGCTCATTATATAAATGTTTATTAGCATTTGAGCCATATATTGTATATAACAAGTTTATTGTACGAACAGATAATACACAGGTACGTTGGTGGCTAACAAAGAAAATACAAAATTCAGTTACAACAAAAGAAATTTGGAGACTAGTCTTGAATATATTAAATTTTACATTTACAATTGAAGTAATTAGTACTAACAAAAACGTTATTGCGGATTACATATCAAGATAAAGCTACACAGACTGATATAATAGAAGACAATGCTTTAGAAAAGATACTCAAAACCCTAACTACGCTTTCAATGAAATGGATAGTATGGGTAATGAAATAGAAAAGCTAAAGACTAATGAAGTTAAACTGAAGTCTAAAGCTGCAAATCAGCTAACTCAGCAGTGTGCAAAGCTATGTCGATCCGAAGACATTAAAATTCCAGATCTAGAAGGAGACGTTGGGACACTCCATAAAACCCATAACGTTTATCAATCTACAATTGCAGGTACAAGCAGAGGAGTTAGTAGACAAAGATATCAAAACATGAATATGAATAAGATATTTGAGAAACCATTTATACCAAAAACACAAAAAGATCCCTTGTTCATACCCCCACAAATTACCACACACCGAGATAGTCTGAACCAAAATAAAAAAATTTACAACTATACAGCCCAAAAATACATAGAAAATATCTACAGAGTACAAACTTTCCTAAACCTTAACCCCAGAGCTACAGATATCAAAGAACCAAACACAAACTATATAACCCAAAAATTACAAGGTTACAACAAGCTAATTGCACTACCCAAAACCAACCCAAGCTTAATAAAAACTTGTTTTGACTATGGATTATTAAATACCATATATACCCAAGACGGAGAAGAACTAACAGCTATGGAAGAATTACATAAAATATTCACCACTTATAAAAGAATAACCAAAGGAAATCTATTTTATATAAAGTGTTATACTGCACCAGCAGAGATATTATACGATGAAATAAAACCAGTTATACAAGTTGTAAAAATAGGATTAACCAGAGATATGATTATACTGGAAGATATTGTGCAGCAGCCAGAGATACCCAGAACTGAGATACCTGATTTCTACGCAAATAAACGACTCATTGGACTAGCTACAATTATTCAAGAATTAGCAAACAATTATACCAATGGAAACCCAATATGGAGCTATTATTCAAGAGACCATCAGATGATTTATTCAAATTCAAAAGAACTATGACAAGCAGATATGGAAGATATTAGACAATGGATAATGATATTACTTAACCCAGAAAAACAATCTACTACAAGAGCAATTAAGAGAGGATTTATTTCAAGTGGATTATTGACAAGATATTGCAAGATAATTGGACACAAATATCCAGACCATCAATGTTCAAGATGTAATGGAGAAGATAATATTATCCCAGAAGTCCGGCTAGAATAAAAGAATCAAGAAGATAAGCATGCCAGCTGGAAAGAAGATAAAAAAAATCAATAGATACGACAAAAAGATAACAAGAAGACGGAGCAAAAATAGAAAAAGACAAAGCATTAAAAGAAGAAAGCGACATATGGAGAAAAGAAAAAGCTAACTTTGAAGTATGAAATACGTGAATCATGTAAATAGCTTTACTATAGCTTTTTTGACTTTTTCTTGTTTCATTTATTAGCTTTCACCATTATTGGTTTTTTTAGGACAAATGTATAGAGGAAATGTGTAAAGACATATTAGGATAGCCTTTTTTCTTTTGTAACATTAGAACCATGTAAATTATTCATTCTCTCATTATAAATAGAGGCATAGAAGGCAACAGAGAAAGCAAGCCTTCATGCGTTGAAGCAAAAACTCTCTCTTGTCCACAAATATTTTGCTTAGTTATTAAAAACAGGTATATTTCAATGGAAAAATCTATGGGGGAACAAAGCTTAGAAATATCAAACCTACCCGAACAGGTATATTTATTTATGATTATGAATAGCTAAATTCATAATTCCCAACAATCATTGTATGATAAAATAAATTCATGTTAGTTACTTTATCGTAGAATTATTCAAAGAATAATATGTTAAGAAGTTTATTAGCAAAGTGGGAAAGGAGAAAAATCCCTAAGAACTATGCCATCCTAAAGGTGAAACCAATAAGGCCAGAAGCCGTGGTGGGGAGTAACCAGAGTAGAGGCGCTGTTTAAGGGAAAAATATCCAGATTACCATGCTAATAGTGACCGAAGAACATGTTATTTAAGAATAATCTAGTATATAGTAATCTAAGATGACCATATTTCGTTATGTACATGATTGAAGGGAATATTTTGAAAATAGCAATTTTATGAAAATGAATAATTATTTATCTGATGTAATGGTAGATAAATCTAAAATACTTATTTTGTATGTGATTAAGGATATAGGAATAATAGATATAAGGAAAATCATATTAGAAAAAATATTCGGTAAAGATTATATAGCTAGAACAAATTACATACCACACTTATCTAATTACTCTTATAAATACTTACGTACACGTCAACTATGATAAATCACATATATCTAGAATTTTGGAAAAGAGATATGAAAAATATGCAATTAGTAGAAAAACAAATGAAAACAAATTTAGACAAATACATGGAAACTAAAGATATAAAATATATAGAATTCCTTAATGAAAATATGCAAGAACTACTTAGACTAAAACAAACAACTAGAAAATATTGTGAAAAAGCATTTAATCGAACTTAAATGATAGATGATATTAAAATACTTGTTTTATATATACTTAGAGATATAGAAATTATAGACATAAAGAAAATAATATGGAAAAAATTACAAGATTATGAAGAGGAAGAATTATTAAATTGTATAGAAAACTTACACATATATTATGAACATCAATATTACTTAGATTCAGATGGATATAATTCAGAATAAATAAATGTTAGAATATATAAAAAAAATTAGAGAAAGGCTAAATTGGATATATGAAGAAGTTAATTACAGAAATCAACTTGAAATAGAAAAAAGACAACTAGAAGAAAAATTACTTAAAATAAAATTAACCTTAGAAAAAGAAGATACAGATAATAGTTTATTTAATATATACGAAAAATTATTTAATACAGATGGAAAATTACCTATACATGAATAACAAATACTAGTTAATCAAATAAAGAACATAAACCTACGCATTGAATATAGCAAAGTTAGAATAAAATACTACACATAAATTGCTAAAATTTCAATAGGATAAAATAATAAACTACACAAATTAATGAATACATCTTACAAAAAGAATAAATCATTAAAAGATATCGAAACTAAACTATATAGTTTATACCTAGAATACAAAAGATTACATAGTACTAACGAAGATCCTAAAACATTAGATAATTTAATTACAATAATATCTAATTTAGAATATGAATTAATAAAACATCTTAAGTCAAGAGGATAAAATTGAAAATTAAACCAACCAATAATATACACGAAATAATTTACTTAAAAATAAATACTTGTTACTTAATAAGTATTTATAATCTAGTAAAGTTAACAATTCGTAAAAACAATTGATAATAATGATTATACAACAACAACAACAACAACAAACCCAGTGTATTCCCACTTTGTGGGGTCTGGGGGGGTAAGATGTACGCAGTCCATACCTCTACCTCTGATGAAGTAGAAAGGCTGTTTCCGAAAGACCCCCGGCTCAAGTTACGAGATATCAAACAAACACATAGTACAGCACAGAAGCAGATGACATAACATAGATACTGCAGCCATAAGGAATATAAAACAGAGTAAAGCAGGAATGCAGGAATATAAAGCAGAGGAAAGCACACAGATTCGTAACAAACATAGAACACGGAACACGGAACAGAACATTGAATACGGAATCATACCAGGAATACACCCCCACCAATTACCTCCCTACATTAGCGACCCGAACAGGCCCTAATCCTCTGCCGTAATTCGCGTCTTCCAGACCTTCCTATCTAGGGTCATGTCCTCGGTAAGCTGTAACTGTTCCATGTCCCGCCTAATCACCTCACCCCAGTACTTCTTCGGTCTACCCCTACCCCGTCTAAAACCATCCAACGCTAGCCTCTCACACCTACGGACCGGGGCATCCATGCCCCTCCTCTTCACGTGTCCGAACCATCTCAATCGTGCTTCCCGCATCTTACACTCCACTGAAGTCACCCCAACCTTCTCCCGGATAGTCTCATTCCGAGCTCTATCCCTTCGGGTCAGTCCACACATCCAGCGCAACATCCGCATTTCTGCCACCTTCATTCTTTGGGTGTGGGAGTTCTTAACTGGCCAACACTCCGCTCCATACAGCAAGGCCGGACGGACTACCACCCTATAGAATTTACCTTTAAGCTTGGGCGGCACCTTCTTATCACCTTCTTATCACATAATTAAATTCTTTAATATTATCAATAATCAAACCGGTCAACATTGTATCTGGGCCAGACTAGATAGAATCCTTTTGAATGGGGACTGCCCGCTTCTATATAAAAGCTGTTTTGCTTCCACCAGTTGCGCGGGTACGAATACTAGAAGTAGGATTAATATCATTACAAGTTTTATTCTTACCTAACACAGTTTTACACTATGTAATCTATTACATACTCCCATCAAGAACAATCTATCAGGTTGTGGATCATCCCTAACAGAAATCAGTATTGATTCGACAGAAACAGTATACCAGAAGAAGCAAATCTGGAGGGAATTGCCAATGCAAAAATATGACGATGAATGTAATGACAAACAATCCACCAACAAGGTTCGCAAAGTGATTAAGTAGTAAAAAAACATGAGTAGGAAAGTCCATGTTCAACTGTAATCTGCTAATTTTAATTTCAGTTTATTTTGTAACGAATACAAGATCTTTTAGTTATGAACAAGTACTATCTTAGATATTTGCATAATGTAATGAAGAATATGTGTGGTTGTTTCGTGATTGTTTCACTCCAGAAACTAAAAAGTTTTTCATGTATGGCTAAAATAGAATGTCTTTACAATCCATTATATACAATTAGTTTCTTTGATAATACCTAAACACAAGTAATTTTTTAATTATATTTAACAACCAAGAGAAATAAATATTTTCATTGTTTATCACAGAAGAAATACCACCAAGAACATTCTCATTTTAGGCAAACTATAAGCACTTTCCAGCGAAAAAATGAATATTTTATCATCCTATTTCTTTGTGGTAACATCAAGAGTGTTGTTTCAAATAGATCTTACAGTGAATATATTTCATTAATCCTGTTAAAAAGCAATAAATAAGTACAAACTATTGAAACAAAATAAGCAAACAAATATAGAGAACATAAAAAACCTGCAGAATCGGAACCTGAAAGCTACAACTAGAATATCATTGGCATGAAACCAAGGAGGTGCAAAAGATGAGTAAAACCACAAATGGAGGCAAGTATCAGATTCTCCAAAAAATTCACAAAGCAAAAGAGTTAGCTAGCTTCCTTTAGGTCAATATTCTCATGTTATGCAGTAATACTTCACATGTAATATCAATAATGGGTTATGAGTTAGTTCTTCTTATATATAAGTAACCACAAGTAGAAGGAACATTATGCCAATCCATCTGAGTTCATAGCACTATTATTGATAAAACTGGCTTAGTAAACAACAGAGAAAAAAAAAACAGAAATGAATGTTAAATTCACTAACATAAAATTGAACCATACCTTTGCAGAGAAGAATAGGTCAAATGACGAACCCGTTCTAATGGAAGGAATCTTCCCCAAGCTAATGATTTCAAACTACCTTGACGATCATCAATTAGACTCATCTTAGTAGCCCTCACAAACGAATCCCCTGAATTTTGTATTGGGTTCAACATGCAACAAAATTTCAAAATTTGGAGATACATTTCCCTGGCATATTAGTTATTATTATTTTAAATTACTTTAATATTACAAGTTAAATTGTGAGAAGGGAAAAAACTGTAATAGGGGTCGTTTGGTTGGGAAATTGTTATCCCGGGATAACTAATACACCATGTATATGGGATAAGTTATCCCATCACTAAGGGGAAAATGGTGGGATAAGTTATCCCGGGTTGGATTAATCCCTCCAACCAAACAAGGGACTAAGTGATCTTTTATTTTATCCCGGGATAACTTATCCCTTGGATTTTTTATACTTCAAACCAAAACAGAGACAATTTTCATTGATCAAGAGACTCAACTGCTTAGGTGTATACCCTTCCTAGAATGTGCTATATCTGTACTACTGCTGGCTAGCAAATCTTGGACTGAAGATGATTTTAATTTGGATAGTTACCTGAGAGAGATATTCCTAGGGTCTCATGGAATAGCATGTACATAACTTGGTTGAATAAAAAAAAATCCACCTCACCAAAAAAAGTGTGGATCACATTACCGAAAAGCACGCTTGCATAAATGATGAAACAACACGAGCAACCTTTTTTTGGCATTGTCAGCCCTCGGACACTCAAGGGCGCAAATTCCCCTGGAGCTGTGAGGCAACCTGGATTATAGTTACAGAAATATATACATAGAAGAAGATCTAGAAATAATAAATGATAGAATAAGTACAACAAAAAGAATAGCTTATGAAAAATCAGAATTATCAAGCTCATAAAAAAGAACAAGTTATGAAACAAGTTCAAGGGATAATTTAAACCAATATTACATAACAGGAAAGGTAAATGAAAAAGAATATTTAATACTCTTAAATACAGGACAAGAAGAAAATTATATAGCAAAATATCTAGTAAAAAATGAGGAAATAAAAACTGACAATAATATATGCCCAGATCTACCAAAAAGTTTAATAGATACTAAAAATATAGCAGAAAAAGAAATAATAATAGGAATTAGAAAAATAAAAATAGAATTTGAAGTAAAAGAAGAAATGCAAAAAACAGACATAATATTAGAAATAAAATGGCTAGAACAAGTTAAACCATATAATATAGAACATACACAATTAACCATAACATATAACAGAGAGAAATTATTCTGGTTTTTATGTGATTGAATACTAGTTATGTTGCTTGTTATTTCTTTGGTTTTAATTATCTACT
>NC_061119.1:143992118-144069456 GCF_002878395.1 Capsicum annuum
ATATTCTTGATGAACTGAAAGTGATTGACAAATTATATGATGACTCATATGTGTTATTGTACTTATTTCATCCTCTCATGACTATGATGATTTTCTTCGAGCTATGTGAGTCTTTCATACATCCTGCATATTTCTTATAAATATTTATAATGATGATGTTTATACAACTGCATACACCCCCATATACTCAGTTCCTTTCCATTGTACTGACCCACATCTTCGGATGTGGGCTGCATTTTCTCGGAATGTAGGTTCAGGTGCTCAGTTGTAGGTTTGACAGCGATTCTTCAGGCATGCTGTTCTATAGTCTCTGTTGTGGTGAGTCCTCATGTTCTGAGGACGTGATGTCTGATGTTGGTTTCATGAAATTGTTTACATTTGATAACTAAGTATAAGTCAGTTGGGGCATATCTCAATGGCTCGCTGGTTTTATTGATTTTCTTAGAGTCTTGTTAGATTAGTATAGATGTTGGGAGTTGACTAATAAGTCGTATTTTGTTATCTTTCTGAAATTCTTTTATTCTTGGATGATGATTACTCTGTTCATATTTAAGGGTTATTTATGGAAACCCCGATGATTTGTGTTGAACTGAATGAAAATGGCTCAAAGGGTTAGCTTGGGGCTACTCGTAGCCTCAAGCACCGTGTGACGCTTCAGGACCCATTTTTCGGGGCGTTACAGATTGCAGGTATTTAGTAGTAGATTTCAAATATTTTTCACTTTTGGAATTTATGGAATTCAAGATAGTTTTGGTTATATTTTTCATAAAGAATATTTTGAAATAATAGTTCAAGCTTTGTACTTACATACAACTTAAATGTGAAAAGTGAGGTTTTTTTTTTTTTTTTTTTTTATAATGGGTGATAGTGAGACTTGAATTTTAGACTTATGTTTGCTCTATTGTCATATTGAGAGCAGTAGACATCTATTTGCTCTAATATCTTATTAAATTGTGTCACTGTCTTATCTAAAAAATTAGAAAATCAAGTTTTTAGAGGGAATATACTTTTAATTACAATATAATATAATGTGTCTTCAAAAGGTAAGTTGCCTGATGTGACATCTTTGATACCTACTAGCCCGAACACATCTTCTGTTTTGTCTTTTGGAAGGCAAAGGGCAAAGGATCCTGGAATGGTGTTTGTTGCTGGTGCCATTGGACAAGCTGTTATCCTCATTTCTCAGATACTGCCACATGAAGGTTATAGTATAAGAGATGAAGTTTCTAACCTTGGTGGAGCACAAGAACTAGCTCGTCTAACCGTTAGCTAAAAGGTCGGTTTCTTTGTCCTTGAAAATACAGAACTTGTTAGAGTATCTAGAATCTGTTGTTGGAATGAAACATTGTCATATATGTTTTTTGGAAATATTAATTCATGAGGTTGCATTCGATTGAATTAGGTTCAAAGGCCACTTTTCTCTATTAGAGTCATTTATATCGTGTTCAGAATATTGAGCCTGGATGTTATATTGTTACAATCTAGATGTCCAGCCTTTTGTGATGGGAGGGGAGGAGTGTTAGAATGCCTCATTTCTGTTCTGTTTTTATCCGAACCTTACGAAGCTTGATCTCTGTGCTCTTTTTATCAATATTCTACGGTAGGGAAAGGAGGTATCAATACAGTAAATCAAGTAAACTTAGCATACACAGAGGTTAGTTATCTACTTACAAACTATATTTTTGTAACTTTTGCCTTTTGATTTTTCAATCGCTTGCCACCAACATTCGCTATTTTTATTCTGAAGTTCTGAAGCCTAAAGTAACATGTAGGATTTAAAACAGCTTTTGTAACTAGCTGTACTTGAAACTAATCATAGAATGGTCTTGAAAAAAGGATAAACTAATAGCTAGACATGTTATCACCTTTTCTTTGAGATATTTTAAACCTTGTATAAGCCTGACCATTTCTTTTTCTTCAGCAGAAATTATTTTCTTCAGTTCCTTCAATCTATTAACTTCACCCTTATCGGGTTCTGTAAAAGATAGGGGCAATAGTTCTATAAAGAAGAATCCTAGCTTTCGCGTGTATGTGGAATCCTATACTTGTATTCAAGTATAGTGTAGTAATAGTATTATTTATTGTAAATGTCGTCGATTAGAAGTTGGCTAAAATTATTCCTCTAAATTCTTTTATTGGGTTGAACAATCATGCACAACCTGTTTTGTTGGGATGTGGTTTTCTTGGACATGATTCAACAAGTAATTTATTTGGATGTGGAAATCACGACAACATGTAAAGTTGGGGAGACATCCACAAGTTAGTCTAACTGATCAGTCAAAACCATTGCAAATGGCAGTTTATAAGGTTTTCCCTCAAGTTTTTCATCCTCATAGTTTTTCATGTATTTTGCAGTGTGTTCTGAGAAGTTAAGAGGACTGAAGGGATATGAGTCACATTTAGAAACCCATTTGAGAATATTAACTTTCATACTAGATCAGTAGAAAACCATTTTGACCTTATATGTACCTTGCTGCCCTAAATGACCTCCAAGAGGGGATTGATGCATAACTTCAAATATCTTCATTCTCAAAGTGGTGTCTTTTCCCACAAACAACTTCATTTTATACCTGAGAATGCCTTGATGTAGGGTGTAATTAAGTCTAAGTGTAGGATCAGTGATGAGCTCAATAATGATTAGTTGTTGAGCCAAACAGGCATGCTCATAATTGTCACTAATTGTCACATATTGAGTTTTACTTGATCAAATTTTCTTGAAATGTTGTTTTTTGGTGTGTTGTAAATAGAAATATGTTGTCATTTAAGGGCTAATTTATAATATTCGTTCTCTTTTTATTGGTGTCCAAAATGAAGAAAGAGATGAAGAAAGTGATGAAGACATTTATTTGAGAAGATTTTAGGTTGTTGATAAATGTTCTAATATCAATAGTTTTGTATTGAATTTCTTGAAACTTATCACGAATCGAACTTTCTACTATATAAAAACTTAACTAATCATTTGGACTTAATTAACATTTTGCTCTTGGGTTTAAATTACTAGCATGTTGCATATTTTGGATTATGAAATTATTAATGAATGATTTTGTTTTGTGATGTGTATATATTGTATTATAATTTATTATGTATATCAATAAAAATTTACATTAATACGAGTGACTATTTAGATAAATCATTTCAATTTAATAAAACATGGCAACAATCGTTACAATAGGTAGTCAAAAATTATTTCTAAAGACTAATAAAACTGTTGCAATTGTTCAATGAATTAGTTGTAATAGGTACTCAAAAAATGTTGCAACAGAATAACAAAACTGTCGCAATAGATGCTATTACAATGGTTTAATAATGTTGTAATACAATCTATTGCAACGGTTAATAACCATTGTAATAGATGAAAAGAGGCGTCCCAATAAGTCAAAAAATAACCGTTGCTATAGCTTCACCTATGTTGATAGTTTTAGCCAACCAACGCATAAAAGGTTGCCATAGACCTATCGTAGCGCCCATATATTGGACGCTTGCTGAACTATTACGGTAGATCTATAGCAACGATTTTATTGACTATTGCAATGGCTTTGCAACCGTCACCATAGGGGCAATTTTCAGTAGTGTGACCATTGAGACTACACTTACATGAGAAGGAAAGAGTAGAGAAGGAAGAGAGAAAATATCTCCTACACAACTCATGCTGGGATCAAGAGAAAGTATCAAATACTATTCAGACAGAGGCCCAAAATAATAGGAAGCAACAGTGCCAAGGTCACAAGAGAACAATCCATTCAATCAAACCTCACTCCCTATGATACATAGTAGATAAAAGAATTTTTTTTTTGCATATGTGCATGCCCTTCAATAGTGAAATCCCCAAAAAATTAGAAATAGTTCAGTCACTGCATTCTTTGTTGCTATCATGAGCAAATGACACTATATAGTGTGACAGTGTTTTTCTTCTGCTGGTAGATAAGATTATGACCACTAATCTATAATAAGTATGATACTAACCTGAATGGGTACCTGGTCCCTACATGATGAATTGAGTACACTTGATACACAACACTTAAGCTAGTTTATCTTTCTCTTTATCTTTTCTTCACTGTCATGGGTGTATATTCGCAAGAGATATGAGACTAAATTAGACATAGATATATCATCCAACCTGGATACTTGCTTTCCAAATTATAGACATAATATGAGGATGAAAAAGAGTAGAAAACATTTAACTAGGTCTCATTAGCCCCGGCCCTGACCCGTTTCTTTTAAAAGGTTCTCTACCAAGTGCTTTGATGAAGATGTCAACAATCCGATGTCTAACATCAATGTGCTTTGTTCTTTTATGTTGAACTAGATTATTTGCCATATTGACAGTACTTATGTTGTCATAGTACAATGGAACAAACTCAAACAGAATGCCAAAGTCTTCAAGTTGTTTCTTAATCCATAGTAGTTGATCACAACATAATGCAACTGCAACATATTCAACTTCAGCAGTGAAGAGTGCCACTGAGTTCTACTTCTTGGTGCCCCAGAAAATCAGAGATGACCCTAGAAAATGAGCCATCCCTGAAGTACTTTTTCTATCAACCAAGTACTCAGCATAATGAATATCAGCATAGCCAACCAAGTCAAAATTGTCACCCATAGGGTAAATAAGAACCAAATCAGGAGTTCTTTTGAGACACCTCAAGATCATCTTGGCTGCCTTCAAGTTGGATTCCTTTAGATTTGCTTGAAACCTAGCACTCATCCCAACACTGAAGATAATGTCAGGTCTACTAACAGTCAGGTAGAAAAGAGAACCAATGATCCCTGTATACGTAGTTTCATTTACAAAATAACCAGGTTCATCCAGGTCCAGTTTAGAGGAGGTGCCTATATGAGTGTCAATAGGCTTTGCATCCCCCATATGAAATCTCTTAAGTAATTTTTGAATGTACTTCTACTGGCACACAGTGGTTTTGGTTTCTTCCTGCTTAATTTATAATCTAAGGAAGAAGTTAATTTCTCCCATCATACTCATTTCAAATTCACTGATCTTTAGTCTGGAAAACTCATCACACATGGAGCTAGTAGTGGAAAACTCCTCTTTTGAACCTATTATCAAGAAAAAATTTGGTTAATCTTTCATACCAGGCCCATGGAGCTTGTTTCAAACTATACAGGGCCTTGTCTAGTTTGAAGAAATTATTAGGAAAATCCATATTTTCTAAACCTGGAGGCTTCTTGACAAATACTTCTTTCTTGATAAGACCATTTATAAGGCAACTTTTACATCCATCTGGAGTAATTTGAACTCCATGTAAGAGGCAAAGGCAATAAGAATTCAAATTGCCTCTATTCTAGCTATTGGACCAAATGTGTCATCATAATATATACCTTCTTCTTGATTATAGCCTTTCATAACAAGCCTAGCCTTGTTCCTGATAGTGTTCCTATGTTTATTTTATTCTTGTAGACCCACCTGGTTCCTATGATAGTTCTTTCTGAAGGCCTTGGAACTAAGTGCCAAAGGTTGCTTCTTTTAAACTAATAAAGTTCTTCTTGCATAGCATTGATCCACTCTTCATCCTTTAATGCTTCCTTTACATTCTTAGGTTCAAGTTGTGACAAGAATTTAGAGAAGGCATAAAGGTTCTTGGCTCTATTCCTTATTTGCATACCAAAGTTCAAAGGAGACATTAGATTGTCAAAATGATGGAAGGATTGATGCTTCTATTTAGATTTAAGAGGAGTGAGTTAACTAGAATTGGGACCAATTTCCATTAAGGTGTCACACTTAGGATACTGATTATTTCTATCACTTGATGGAGGGTCTAGATCTGAAGGAGTAGTTTATGATGTAACACTATTTTGTTGATCGGCTCCATCTCCATCTTCAGTTTTTGATTCTGGACCCCGAGACACATTATTATCATTACCTTCATATTGCTATCCTAGAATATTAATGGGATTTCCTAATCATCATCATCATCATTTGGTGAGCTGCCCTTACTGATATTCCAACTTCATAAAATATAACATGAACATCTCTTCCATACATTATGTCCTCTTATTATAGATCCTGTAACCTTTGCGGGTAGATGAGTAACCAATAAATATTCCCTCATTAGTTATTGAATCAAATTTTCCAAGATCTTTTTTGCCATTATTCAGAGAAAAACACTTACAACCAAAAAGTTTAAAGTAACTTAGCTCAGGCTTCTTTTTGGTTAGAAGTTCATAGGTAGTTTTGTACAGAAAAGATCTCACAAGACACCTGTTGGTTATATAACATGCTGTAATGATTTCTTCTATCTAGAATTTATGAGCAATCCCAGCATCTATTAGCATGATCCTTCTAACCACAAGGGTTCTATTTTTCCTCTCCACAACACTATTTTGCTAAGGTGTTTTGGGAGCTAAAAAATTATGAATGGTTCATAGCTTAATACATAATTGATTAAACTTGTCATTTTCAAATTCTATACCATGATCTAACCTAATTGTTGTAATCTTCTCCTCATACTTCACTTGCATTTGCTTTACAAAATCCTCAAACACATAAAATATTTCATCCTTTGATTTTAAAAAAAAGGTCCAGGTGAATTTAGAGTAATCATCAATAATGACAAAGGTGTACTTCTTTCCTCCCCTCCTGGCAATCTCTATAGGTCCACACAAATCTATGTGGAGAAATTGTAAGGGTCTAGATGTACTCACTTCCCTTTTGGGATTGAATGATGACTTTGTTTGCTTTCATTTTGCACATGCATCACATAAATTAGAATTGAAAAACTTTACATTTGGCAATCCTGGATCTAGGTACTTCTTGACCAATTTATTCAGCAGTTTACAACTAACATGACTAATTCTTCTATGCCATGTATCTGCATTATCTTCTTGAACACTAAGGCATGTCATGTCTTTGGAATCATAGGAGCTTAAATCAGCAAAATACATATTCTTATTTCTCCATGCTATTAACACTTCTTTACCATTACTGATCTTGATGACAGTG
The DNA here is from genome assembly GCF_002878395.1 of Capsicum annuum. NCBI lineage: Eukaryota > Viridiplantae > Streptophyta > Magnoliopsida > Solanales > Solanaceae > Capsicum > Capsicum annuum. The sequence continues at coordinate 143,999,074 of NC_061119.1, forward strand.
CATTTGCCTTATCTAAATCTAACTTCATTCTCTTATAACATATCTGAGCAACACTCAACAGACTGAACTTGAGTCGATCAACAAAATGGACATCGTCAATTGCCTCACATAAACTATTCCTAATTTACCCAATTCAAACAATGTATCCATTATTACCATCACCAAAGGAGATACTACCTCCTTCATGGGATTTAAGCGAGAGAAAGTGCAACACCCTGGATTATTGGTCCCTAAAAATTTCTTGATCTTTAAGCTTACTGTCCTCACTATGACTCACCCTGCGAGTCATAGTGTGTCAATGTGGGTCTTAGGAATCCAATTGTAGCCTAGACATTATGTTGGCCTGAAGTTTCTATCTTGACTATGAATTGGACCCTACGAGTTGTAGGGTCTCGTAATGATTCATATGGTGTGAATCATAGGGAAACCAGTTTACTATCCTAAGTTCCTATTGTGATTGGGACTAGAATGTTACGAGTCGTAAGGACTGGATACGAGTTGTATGGTGCAACCTATAACCACACTAGTATGGGGTGGCCCTGAGAACTGTCCATACTACGACTAGACTAACCGAGTCATAGGGTGACCCTGCAAATCATGAGGTCACCCATAGCGACTGGGCATTGGTTTTTAGTCTTTTAATTAAAGGCATCCTGGTAATTTCCCTCCTTCCCCACTTAGACCACATAACTTAAAACCCTCTTTGGGACTTCATTAGCATACTATTCATGATTAAAACACTCTCTCAAACTTTCTAAATGCTCTTAAGAAAGATACTATGGGTTTCCAAGAAGTTTCTCAATTAGAGCTTACAAGGGAAAATTCTCTCTATAACTCTTGATATTTCAGGCATGTTACTCTTCCCCAACTATTATTTTGTAAAAGCATGTATTTTAAATTGTTACTCATGTAGTTTTGATATTAGTTTTGGAACATAGGTTGAGGATTTTGAATATTTATTTTTGAATGATGTTTCCCATGTTTTATTATGCATTGCTCATGCTTTATATATGGTTTTAAACTTATGGAGTGCATGGTCATGGTGAACAAAATAAGGGATTGTGATTTCCCCAAATTTTGTGAATATTTACTATTAAATTGCTAATAACCCCAACCTAAATTTTGTGGTAATTGTTTTGAGTGTGAGTATAGTTGTATTAAACTACTTTCAAAATAATTGCATAATATAAAGGGGTATTTGAAACACAATGATCATATTTAATGAACAAAGGAAGTCATTGTTCCCCCACCTTGTATTAATGAACAAAGGGAGTTACTTTCCCCAAGTTAATGGAAATTGTAATGACATGATGTTGTTACCATACAAGTGTAGTTGGTATGATGATACCAACAGTGTATGCTTAAATGTGTATTATGGTTCAATGAATGGGAATGTGTGATAAATATTTTAATGAGGCTTAAAAGAGGGTTGTGCATCCAGGCCGTGAAAGTGGAAGTCCTGAGGGGGTTAAAAAAGCCTGGGTTCGATTTCTCTCACTTATGACCATGTGGCTTGAGTACACCTTATTATTATGATTAAGAGGTTCGAGTCCCCTATATTACATTACATGATACAGTTCTTAAGTTACCTTAGTATATGATTGGGAGGTTTGAGTCCCACATACATATTTATGAAATTATTCTCCGGTTCGTGTAGCTACATGTATTGGGGACCAACAAGGGGGTAAGAGCTGGGGATCATATAGTCGTGGGTACTATTATATGACGGTTAAGCTACACAATCCAGGTTAAGGTTTTAAAGTGCATGCTAAGCTTTGTTCCCTATCCCAAAATGATATTTATTTGTAGGACGATATGTGCATGGCTTTTGAATTGGATTTGACTTGAAATTAATTATTCCTTTATCCCTGAGTTACATACTAGTGCTCAAGCTACTAACCATCTCTAGATGTTGTATCCCCATATGATTCAAGCATCGAAGATACTTTTACTTTTCCTGTACAGTGTTGGTGGATCGTCTCGATTTATCAGTCAATTGTGGTGAAGTGGTAAGATTTCATTCTCCGAAAGACTTGATCATTCCATTGATTCCCTTTCATAAACTAGAATGAAAAAGTTCATGTTAATTTTTTCATTGTCATTGACAGAGTCGGGAGGGGGGCATGTCCCCACCCTTTATTGATTTCGGTTTTATTAGAAGGCTTTGTGGATTACTGTGGATTTGGGTGGTGGTGTTGGTTGTTTTTGTTGGTTAACAGTTATAAGTTATAGACATATATTAAAATCCTTGAGCTTATCTTATGCTATCTTGTTATATGTTCAGAATTCAATCACTGTTGTGGGTATAGTGTTCTGTTTGGTTAGGAGCAAGGGATGATCTTCGGTCCTTATTGGATTTGAGATGCTTTTCATGGCCAGGCCAGACGATAGTTTAGGTTATGACAAAGATGGTATCAAATCCTAGGTTTGGTGTCATTGGGTATCCTCAAAGTCGTGTCAAGTAAAATCTCTTTTATGGATGTGTCTCATGCCACACTTTTAAGGAAGAGGCTATGAGACATTTAGGAATATTTCCCTTTCTTGTTATTCTATTCCTGGCTATAGAGTCTAAGATTTTGAAATCTCCTCTAATACCCGTCTTTCGCTATTTAGATCATGCCTCACAGAAAATCTGATGCTCGTGGAAATTTTTTTGTCCCATCTGAGGTTAATATTGACGGAGGTCGTACTATCTATGGAATTCAGACCTGTTCTAGAGCTCCAACTCCTGATTGTACTACCCCATATGGAGTTCCACCGGCTCCCCCTAGCCCTCCTCAGACACCGCAAGCTGATGTGTCTAATGTTGAGTTTTTCTAGTTGATCCATTTACTTACCCAGTTGGTGGCCTCTCAGATAGATCCTGTTGTTTCTTTTGCTCCATCTTCTGAGGTCACTAGAGTTGTCCAATTTATGAGGTTGAGTCCTCTAACTTTCACTGGTTTGGAGGTTGAGAGGAATGCTCAAAATTTCATTGATGACATAGAGAAGATTTTCTGTGTGATACATGCTATAGAGGTGGAGGGTATGGAGTTCGCTACTTATCAGTTGAAGGATATGGCGTATTAGTGGTATAAAGAGTGGGACAAGTCTAGGAGTAATGATGCTGAGTCTGCTTTATGGGATGACTTCTCTAGTGTTGTTCTTGATCGCTTCTTTCCTTAGGAGTTTAGGGAGGTGAATGCTAAGGAATTCATGAATTTGAAGCAAGGAAGGATGATAGTAAAGAAGTATGCCTTGAAGTTTCATCAGTTGTCATGTTATGCTCCTCAATTGTGTCTAGCATGATGGCTAGAATGAGGAAATTTACTTTCGGGTTGTCTCGTAATTTAATTTTAGAGAGTAAGGCCTCCTTGTTGAACAAAGATATGGACATCTGTAGACTTGTGGTGTATATAAAATAAGTGGAAGAGGAAAAAAAGAAAGCAGAGAGGAGTTAAAGATAGAATAAGAAATTTTAGTATTCGAACTAGGGTGGAGATTAGCAGCAGAGTGGTAGAGATGGTGGAAAATGGTCTAAGAAGAAGAGTAGAAATTATGGTTCCTATTCTACGGCTAGTGCTTCGCATCCTAAGTATCCAGTCACCGTTTTTAGAGCAATAGTTGGTTTAGGGCACATGGTGCCTAATCTCAAGCTACTACAGATTAGTCAGCCCCATCTTACCCCCTTACCATTTTTGTGGGCAGGTTCATTGCAAATTTAATAAGGAGGGGAGGAATAAGTGATTTAATTCTAGTCAGTTGGGCCACCTGCAGTGGGATTCTCCATCAGTTAGGGTTGCTACTGGGGCTAATAAGGTTCTGGTTTCCACATCTTCAGCTCCAACACTAAAAAGTGCTACTTCTGCCTCCGGCACTGGTCGAAAAACCTTTATAATCTTTCTACTCATCAGGAATTTGAAGTTTCTCCTGAATAGTAATCCAAACAAAGCCTTCTAAACAATGATCCGAGACTGAATATCAATAAAATGTTAGGACATGTCCCGACAATAACCAAAAATATGTCTAATACATAAGAGGAACAAAATAAGAAATGTAGACATCCGATGTATGAAAGCTCACCACACAAAGTTAACTCTCCCGGATCCTAATCACTACACAGAAGATGTAGAAGTATGACCAATTCCTGCATCACATGAGGATAAAATGTCCGAAGACATTTAGCGGGGTGAGCACTAGCATGTAACTTAAGGATAAAGATAAAATAATGTCATCAATTCAAACCAAGTCAACCAATGCATATAATCATATGCAAATACATATATATATATATATATATATATTGTACCGAGATAGAGAAAAAGATTTAGCATGCACTTTAAAACCTTAACCTAGATTGTGTAGCTCAACCATTCTATAATAGTACCCATGGGATAAATGGGCCCCAACTCTTACCCTATGGTCGGGCCCTAGTGTGTATAGCTGCACGAACCGGAGAATAATCTCATATATATGCACACGAGGGAATCGAACCTCCTAACATATAACAAAGTGACTTAAGAATCTGATCAAATAATGATTTACAGGGGAATCGAACCTCCCTAATCATGAAATAATAATAAGGATGACTCAAACCTCCCTGGTCACTTTGACCCCGCATTGGCAAACGCAATGTTTAGTATCGGTCACTCGACCCTCCACTTTCAGAATTCAGTTACACAACCCTTATTAGAACCTAATCAAAATAAGTATCATACATGTAGATTCACTTAACCACAATCCACATTTAGGCATACATTGTTGGTATCGTCATACCAACTACAACATACCAAAATAATTTGTGTTAACTTGGAGAAAACGACTCCCATTGTTCACTGATACAAGGTGGGAAACACCGACTCCCTTTGTTCATTAAATCATACCATTGTATTTCAAATACCTCTTTATATCATGAAATAGTTTGAGATTAGTTCAATTTTACAAATTCCCACAATTCTCATAATTAAAACCAATTTCATATAATGAGGTTGGGGACATAACCATTTCAAAAGTCACAAGTTTGGGAAAATAACAATTCCCTAGTTTATTCACCATACCCATGCTCGCATAAGTTCAAAACCTTAATTAAAGTATGAAAATCATATATAAGCCATGAGAAGCATTGTTCAATCCACAATCATTCAAAACCCCCAACATTCATTTCAAAACCAACATAAACATTACATGGATAATACTTTAAAACACATGATTTTACAAAATTAACAATGAGGGAAGAGCAACATGCCTTAAACACCAAGAAATTTGGAGAGAATCTGACCCTTGAGTCCTTAGATAACCAATGTGATGAAACCCTAAGTGTTCTTGACCTTGAGTATTTTGAGAGCATTAAGAAGTTACTTTGATGTGTTTCTGAGGGCTAATGATACCTTAAAGAGGTTATAAGACATGGGTTTCAAGTTGGGTAAGAGTGTAAATGTCTAGAATGCCCTTAACTTAAAAGCTGAAAAGGGTTGTCTTTGACTACGAGTCAATCATCAACTCGTAACCACCCCTTACGACTCGTCACCAGGAGTTGTAACCAAGGCAGTACCACTAAGGCACTCTATACTGTTATCCTTATGACTCGACCATAGGACTCATAATAGGACCTTACGACTAGTAGAGGCCAGTCATAGTCAATACAAAACCCAAATTGGGAGTTACACTGGACACCCAACGACTACTCCTAACAAATCATAACGTATCCTTACAACTCTTAGTAAGCCACTCGTACTCAGTATAGAATCAAGCTACAAACTTACTGATTTGGTTAGGACTTATCCCAATAAATCATTAGGACACCCTGCGACTCATAGGGTTAGTCGTAACTAGGGCAATGATTTCAAAGCTCAAGAAATTTTCAAGAGCCAAAATCTAGGGTATTTCAATTCTCCCCTACTAGGATCATTCATCCTTGAATGATGTGTCAAGACCATTTCTAGCATGATTTGACTCCATATACCTTTACTCTTACCTTTAATAAAGACAGAAAACAAAGAAGCCAAGGAAATCACTCTTTTCTTTAACAAGATCATAAAACAAAGATGCTAAGAATAACGTATACCTTAAGGATGATTATTCAGAGAGGAAAACAAGAATGAATACTTGGATTTCATGTCCTCTTCGGCTTCCCAAGTAGCCTTTTCAACCTTGTGGTTCCTCTATAGAAGCTTTGTCGAAGCTACATCCTTTATCCACATCTGATGAACCTGCAGATCCAAAATTTCAACTGGGACTTCCTCGAAGGATAACCCATGCACTTCCTCAACATCAAAACATGAAATGCTGAACGAATGGAGCTTAAACTAGGAAACAAATCCAACTCATATGCAACTCTACGAACCCTCTCCAAGACCAAGTATGGAAATACATACCGGGGATTGAGCTTCCCCTTCTTGTCAAATCGCATTACTCCATTCATGAGAGATATCTATTAGAATACCCAATTACCAACACTAAAATCCAAATCCCTTTGCCTCACATCTACGTAGGACTTTTGGTGATCTTGGGCTGCTTTGAGTCTATTTTGAATCATCTTCACCTTCTCCAATGCTTGGTAAACCAAATCCAGGCCAAACATCTCAACCTCACCAACTTCAAATCACCAAATAGGAGATCTACACCTCCAACCATACAATACCTCAAATAGATCTATCCTAATACTAGAGTGGTAGCTATTGTTATACGTAAACTCTAAAATAGGCAAATGATCAACCCAACTACCACCATAGTCAATTATGAAAACTCAAAGCATATCTTTCAATGTCTGAATAGTCCTTTCTACTTGCCCATCTGACTGGGAGTAGAAAGCAGTACTAAGGCTTACCTTAATTCCCAAATATCTCTAAAATGAGCACCAAAAGGGTGATGAGAACTGAGTACCATGATTTGACATAATAGAAATAAGTGCCCCATGAAACTTCACAATCTCTTGGAAGAACAACTTTGCATAATCTTTTGATGAATAATTAGTCCTTACTGGTAAGAAGTGAGCAGACTTAGACATCCTATCCATGATGAACCAAATTGAATCAAACTAATTCCGAGATCGAGGAAGACCTGTAATGAAATCATATTTATTATCTCCCACTTCCATATAGGAAACTCAATCTCTTGAGTCAACCCACCGGGCCTCACGTGCTCAACCTTCACCTGTTGACACACCATGCATCTATCCACAAAACTGGTCACATCTTGCTTCATATTGTTCCAGCAATAAACTCCTTAAGATCATGATACATCTTCATCGAACCAGAGTGAATCGAATAACGTGACTCATGATCGTCAACCAAGATCCTCTCTCGCAACCCATCTACATCGAGAACACATAATCTACCTTAGTACCTCAAGATACCATCGCCACTAATCTCAAAAGCTACAACCACTTGCTGTCTCACATCCCCCTTAATCTTTGTTAAGACAAAATCTAATACATGTTTTTCCTTTATTTTAGCAACAAAGGGATGACTTTCCTGCCTCTTGCATAAACACACTACCACCGTTAGAGTCCAAGATATGAACTACAAGGTTAGCCAAATGGTGAATATCTTTCACTCCCACTTATCCTCATCCGCATGAGCTAGACTCCCCATGGATAACCTGCTAAGAGAATTAGAAACCATATTAGCTTTATCTGGGTAATAATGGAGGCTTATGTCATAGTCTTTCAGTAACTCAAGCCAATCCTTTGCCTGAGATTCAGCTCCTTTTGGGTGAACAGATATTGCAAGCTTTTATGAATAGAAAAGATATCCATATGGATTCCATACAAATAGAGATGCCAAATCTTCAATACAAACACCACAGCTAACAACTCCAAGTCATTAGTCGAATAATTCTTCTCATAAACTTTCAACTGCCTAGAAGCATAGGCTACCACCCTTGCATGTTGCATCAACACACAACCAAGTCCCACTTAGGACATTGCAATAAACAACAAATCCATCATTGCCTTCAGGCAGAGTCAAAACTAGAGCTGAAGTTAACTTATCTTTTAGCTTCTTAAAACTATAGTCGAGACCTTAAGAACTTCACCTACTTCTAGGTTAACTTAGTCAGCAAGGCAGTTATAGTCGAGAAACTCTCCAAAATATCCTATAGTAGCTGGATAAACCCAAGAAGCTCCGAATATCGATTGGAGTCATGGGCCTAGGCCACTTCTTAACCACTATAGCTTTTTGTGGATCCACCATAATCCCTTCACTAGAAATAACATGACCATGATAAGTCACAACTTCCAACCAGAACTCACTCTTCAGAAACTTAGCATACAAATGCTAATCTTTTAAGGTTTACAACACGATCAGAGGTGGTCAATGTGATTTAACTTGCTCTTGGAATACACTAGCATATCATCTATAAACAGGATGATGAACAAAACCAAAAATTGATAGAAAACCCTATTCATCATGTCCATGAATATCACTAGGGCATTTGTCAAAAGAAAAAAGACATGACTAAGAACTCATAATGAATATACTGGGTTCATTAGGCAGTCTTAGGGATATCCACCCCCTAATATTTATCTGGTGGTAACCCAACCGAAGATCAATCTTAGAGAATCATCTAGCACCCTAAAGTTGGTTGAACAAATCATAAATCCGAGGAAGAGGATATTGTTTTTTACTGTAACCTTTAACCGATGGTAATCTATGCACATTTGAAGGGAACCAGCCTTCTTATGCATGAACAAAATAGTAGAACCCCACAGAGACATACTAGGACAGACAAAACCCTTGTTAAGAAGGTCTTTTAACTGTTTCTTAAGCTTCTTCAACTCAGTTAGAGCCATTCTATAAGGAGGGATAGAAATAGGACGAGTATTCAGAACAAGGTCAATCCCAAAATCAATCTTTCTATCAAGAGGGATACCAGGAAGGTCGTCAGGAAAAAAACTCATGGAATTCATTAACCACGGGAAAAAATTATAAGGAAAGACCCTTCGAGTTAGAATCTTTAACCTGGACCAAATGATAAAGACATACCTTGGAAATCAATTCCTGAGCTCCAAGATAAGATATGAATCTTTTTTTATGCACTAGAGAACCCCCTTCCCACTCAATGGCCGGTTCATTAAGGAATTTAAACATGAACTTATGGGTTCGGAAATCTAAGGAGGCATAACATGAGTGCAACTAGTCCATCCTCAATATGACATCAAAATTGACTATGTCTAACTCTATTAGATCCATTAGAGTTTCTCTGCCATTAAAAGATACCTCGCATCCCTACAAACCCTTTTAGCAACCCTAAAGTCACCCACCAGGATAGAAATAGGAAAGGGATCTGGGATACACTTGAGATCGGAACCAAAATATACAATTACAAATGGGGTCACATAAGAAAGAGTAAACCCCAGATCAAGCAAGATATATATATATCACAAAAAAAGAGCCATAACATACTAGTAATAATATCGGGAGATACCTCAGAGTCCTAGCGGGTAGCAAGGGTATGCAAATAATTTCATCTAGTGCCGGTATCAGAAGTAGAATCAACACTCTTTGGTGTAGGCGATGATGAAGTGGAAACAAGAATCTTATTCGCCCCAGAAGCAGCCTTAGAAGGACAATCCCTCTGCAGATGACCAATCTGTCCATATTTAAAACACCTTTTCCTTCCCTCTTCATAAAACCTATGATGCTTCTGCCCGCAAAATTTATAAGAAGGATATGATGGATCGAACTGAGACCGACCAGCCTGAGATTGGGCACCCAGTGCCCTAAACCCACTATTATGTTGAGAAAGATGATCACCCAATGACTTTGGATAGGTGACACTAGCCGTAGTGTCAGAGCCAGAACTCTTCCACTTCTTTGTAGACCACTTTCCATCATCGTTACCACTCTGTTGCTGACTTCCACTCTGATTAGAAAATCTAAACTTTTTACTCTGCCTCTCCCCTATATCCACCTATTTCTTCTTCTTTTCCTCATCTTGCTACATATACACAACCAATCTAGAGATATCCATATTATTGTTCAACAAGGCAACCTTACTCCTTAAATCATGGGATAACCCAAAAGCAAATTTCCTCATTCTATCTCTCATGCTCTACACTAACTTAGGAGCATATCAGGACAACTGATGGAATTTCAAGGCATACTCCTTGACGGTCATCCTACCTTGCTTTAAATTAACAAACTCTTCTACTTTTTTCTCTCTCAGCTCCCAAGGAAGAAGCGATACAGAAAATCACTAAAGAAAGCATCCCATGGTGTGGATTTGACATCGTCTCCCCTAGACTTTTCCCATTCCTCATAATATTGGTAAGCCACATCCTTAAGTTACTAGGAAATAAATTCTACACCCTCTATATTCGAATCATTCATCATATGGAATATCTTCTCTATCTCATCTATAAAACCTTGAGGATCTTCCCCAACTTTAGAACCAATGAACACAGGAAAACTCAACCTCATAAACTAGCCAACTTTTATGGCCTCACAAGATGGAGTAATTATACGTTCAGATTGAGACACTATCAACTAAGCCAACAAATGAATAGACTAATAAAGTTCTGCATTCAACATATTAGCCTGAGGAGCTCGAGGAGGACAAGAGGGGACTGGTGTAACTATAGAAAGGCAATCAGGAATTGGACTTCAAGACTTGGTCTGTATCCCATAAGCAGGGCGTGTCCCATCAACATTCTCCTCAAGAGGGACAGAGGAGTTTCCATGAGTTTCAGATCATCTGGGAGGTATGATCTAAAAAGAGAACAAATAGGAATTAGAAGAGATTCAAGACTTTAGACGTTATAGCTTGAAACATAACAACAAGAAAGGAAAAAATTCCCAGATGTCACATAGCCTCTCCCTTATAAGTGTGGCATGCTACACACCCATAAATGAGACTCTACTTGACACAACTTTATTGGAAACCCAATGACACCAAACCTAGGCTCTGATACCACCTTGTTATGACTCAAACTAGGTATTGGCAATGAAGGGTATCTCAAGACCTACGTGGATCATAGATCACTCCTGCACCTAACCAACCAAGCACACCACACCCCAAGGTCGGATGAATTTTGAAATATAACAAGATAGAATACACTAGCCTAAGAATATTCTAAATGCATATCCATAACCAACCACAAATAACCAGCCAAATGATTCATCGACACTGCCCAATAGCCATAGTAGTTCAAACAAAAACTTCAAAACAATGATCCAAGACTGAATATTAATAAAATATCGGGACATGCTCCCGTCAATAGCCAAAATAAGTTTGAGAAATAAGAAAAACAAAACATTAAATGTAGACTTCTAAAGTATGTAAGCTCACCACTTTAATTTTAACTCGCGAGCTGATCCCAAATCCTAATCACTACGCAAGAGAAGTAGAAGTATGCCCAATTCCTAAATCGTGTGGGTATACAAGGTCTGAAGATTGTTAGCATGGTGAACGCTATCATGTGACTCAAGGGTAAATATAAAATAATGCCATCAATTCAAACCAAGTCAACCAATACACATAAACACATACAAATATATAAATATATATATATATATACATATATATATATATTGTATTGGGATTGAGAAAAAGATTTAGCATGCACTTTAAAACCTTAACCTAGATTGTGTAGCTCAACCATTTTATAATAGTACCTATGGGCTATATGGGCCCCAACTCTCACCCTCTAGTCGGGCCCTAGTGCGTGTAGCTGCACAAAATAGAGAATAATCTCATATATATGCACACGAGGGAATCGAACCTCCTAACATATAACAAAGTAACTTAAGAACCTGATCAAATAATGGTTTATAGGGGAATCAAACCTCCCTAATCATGAAATAATAATAAGGATGACTCAAACCTCCCTGGTTACTTTGACCCCGCGTTGGCAAACACAATTTCCAGTATCAATCACTTGAACCTCCATTTTCAAAATTCAGCTACACAACCCTTATTAGAGCCTAATTAAAACAAGTATCACACATTTACATTCGCTTAACCACAATCCACATTTAGGCATACATTTTTGGCATCGTCATACCAACTATATTGCAAGGTATCCCACAATATGCCAAAAGAAATCCCATTAACTTGGAGAAAATAACTCCCTTTGTCCATTAATACAAGGTGGCAAACACCCATTCTCTTTGTTCATTAAATCATAATGTTGTATGTCAAATTTCTCTTTATATCACACAGTAGTTCAAGAACAGTTCAATTTTACAAATTCCCATAAGTCTCATAATTAAAACCAATTTCACATCATGGGGTTGGGGACATAACCATTTCAAAAGTCAAAAGTTTCAAGAAATCATAATTCCCTAGTTCATTCACCATACTCATTCACCCACAATTTTAAAACTATTTTAAAAAATGAAAATCATATATAAATCATGAAAAGCATTGCTCAATTCATAATCATTCAAAACCCCAACCTTTATTTTAAAAACAACATTAATATCACATGGATAATACTTTAAACTACACACTTTTACAATATTAACAATGAGGGAAGAGTAACATGCCTTAAAAACTAAGAAATTTGGAGAGAAATTGAACCTTGAGCCCTTAGATGATCAACGTGATGAAACCCTAAGTGTTCTTGACCTTGAAGATTTTGATAGTGTTAAAAATTTACTTTGATGTGTTTATGAGGGCTAATGATACCCTAAAGAGGTTATAAGACATGGGTTTCAAGGTTTTTTAAGAGAGGAACTTTCTAGAATACCCTTAACTTAAGAGCTTAAAAGGGTCATCTTTGACTATAAGTCAACCATTAACTTGTAACCACTCTTTACGACTCCTCACCATGAATCGAAACCAAGGCAGTACCACTAAGGTACTCTATACTGTTATCCTTATGACTCAACTACATGATTCATAAGGGTCTAGTTGTAGTCAACACTGAACCCAAATTGGGACTTACACTAGACACCCTACAACTACTCCTAATGACTCATAATGTATCCTTACACTTCTTAGTGAGCCATTCATACTCAGAGAAGAATCAAGACACAAACTTAATAATTTAATTATGACTCATCCCAATGACTTGTTAGGACACCCTACGACTCATAGGGTCTAGTCATAACTAGGACAGTGATCTCAAAGCTCAAGAAATTTTCAAGGGCCAAAATTTAAGGTGTTTCAATAACAAATAGATTTTGGGATTGATTTTCTTCTGAATACTAACCCTATCTCTATCACTCATTATAGAGTGGCTCCAGTTAAGTTGAATAACTTAATAAGTAGTTGAAAGACATTCTTGATAAGAGTTTTATTCATCCTAGTGTATCTTCATAGGGTGCTTCTATATTGTTCGTGTGTAAGAAGGATGGGTCCCTTCGAATGAGCATAAATTACTGCCAGTTAAATGAGGTAACAGTAAAGCATAATTATCCTCATTCGAGGATTGATGATATGTTTGACCAACATCAGGAACCTAACTATTTTTCTAAGATTGACCTTTAGTTGGATTATCATCAGTTAAATATTATGGAGGTTGATATCTCTAATACTGCTTTCCAAACTCGGTATGGTTATTTTTAGTTTTGGGGGATGTTCTTCGATTTGAATAATGCACTAAAAACATTTATGGATCTTGTGAACTGGGTATTCCATCAGTCTCTTGACTTATTTATCATCGTGTTTATTGATGACATCTTGATTTATTCTAGAATGAGATGGATTATGCCGATCATCTCTGCATAGTATTACAGACCCTTAAGTATCAGCAATTTTATGCTAAATTCTCTAAGTGCAAATTCTAGTTGACTGTAGTGACTTATTTGGGTTATTTTATTTTTAGTAAAGGAATCATGGTAGATCCACAGAAAGTTGAGGCGGTTAAAAAGCGGCCTAGACCTATAACTCCAACTGGCATTTGAAGCTTCTTGGGTTTAACTGGGTACTATAGGAGGTTCGTGGAAAGTTTTCTTCTAATGCTGCTCCATTGGCTAACTTGACCAAAACAAACGTAAAGTTTATATGGTACGATGCTTGTGAGGGTAGCTTTGAGAAGTTGAAGAACAAGTTGACTTTGGCTTTAGTTTTGACCTAACCTGAGGGTACCGAGGGTTTTATGGTTTATCGAGATGCATCCCATGTGGGACTAGACTGTGTTGATGCAACATGGTAAGGTTATGGACTATGCTTCTAGACAGTTGAAAGCTCATAAGAAGAATTACCCATCGTACGACTTAAAATTATTGGTTGTGGTATTTTCTTTGAATATTTGTAGCCATTATTTGTATGGGGTTTATGTTCACATCTATTTAAACCATAAGAGTTTGCAATATGTGTTCACCCAGAAAGAGTTAAATTTCAAATAGGGGAGGTGGCTTGAGTTGCTCAAGGACTGTGATATGAGTGTTCACTATCATTAAGGTAAAGCTAATGTGGTTGATGATGCTCTTAGCAGGTTATCTATGGAGAGATTATCTCATGTGAAGGAAAAGAAGTGAGAATTGGTGAAGGATATTCACCGATTATCTAATCTTAGAGTTTGCCTCTTGGACTCTGAGGATGGTGGAGTTATGGTGTAAGTGGTGGTGAGGTTATCTTTTTGTGTTGAGATTCAAAAGAAGTAGGTTTTGGATCTTGTCTTGATGTGAATTAAGGATGATGTGGGCCAGTAAAAAGTGATGGTTTTCAAAATTAATGGTGATGGTATCTTAAGGTACCAAGGTAGTTTATGTGTTCTTGATGTTGATGGGCTGTGAGAGAGGATTTTGGTTGAGGCTCACAAGTCAAATTACTCTATTCATCCTGGTTCGATGAAGATGTATCATGATTTGAAAGAGATCTATTGGTGGAATAACATGAAGCGGGATTTTATAAATTTTGTGGCCAAGTGTATGGTTTGTCAACAAGTGAAGGGGGAGCACTTTAGACCTAGTGGGTTGTCTTACAGATTGAGTTGCCTAAATGGAAATATGAGGTGATAAATATGGATTTCATTACTGGTCTTCCACAGTCCTGCCATCAATTTGATTTGATTTAGGTCATCTTGTATGGGATGACAAGGTTCACCTATTTCCTACTTGTGAGAACTAATTGCTCTACTGAGGACTATGCAAAGTTGTTCATTCAGGAAATCATCAAGTTGTATAGTGCGCCTGTTTTTATTATATCTAATCACGGTACTTAGTTCTCGCACTTTTATCATTACTTTTAGAGAGGTTTGGGAACTAAGGTGAACCTTAACATTGCTTTCCACCCTCAGACGGATGGACAAGCAGAGAGGATCATTCAAACATTGGAAGAAATGCTCAGATCATGTGTGATCAATTTTTGAGGTAGTTGGGTTAATCATTTGCCCCTTATTGAGTTTGCATACAATAATAGCTACCACCCTAGCATTAGGATGGCTTTGTTTGAGGCTTTTATAGTAGGAGATATTATTCTCCTATTGGGTTATTTGAGGTTCATGAGGCTTGGTTATTTGGTCCTAATTTGGTTCATCAATCTATGGAGAAGGTGAAGGTGATTTGGGTAGGCTTAAGATCACCCGAAGTCATCAAAAATCCTATGCAGATGTGAGGTGAAAAGAGTTGGGATTTAAAGTTGGCGATTGGGTGTTCTTAAAGGTATCTCTCCTAAAGAAAGTGATGCGGTTTAGAATGAAGGAAAGCTCAGTCCCCGTTATGTGGGGCCTTTTGATTTTGAGGTGAGTGGGCAATCTGGCTTATGAATTATAATTGCCTTCAAGTCTTGGTTCTATTCACCCGGTCTTTCATATTTCAATGTTAAGAAAGTGTGTGGGTGATCCTTCCTTGGTGGTTCCATTAGAAAGTATAGGTGTTTCAGATTTCTTGTCTTATGAGGAAGTCTTGGTGGATATCTTAGATTGCAAGTACATTGGTTGTGGACTAAGGATGTAGCTTCGGTAAAGGTTCTGTGGAGGAACCATAAGGTTGAAGAGGCCACTTGGGAAGCTAAAGAGGACATGAAGTTCATGTATCCATTCTTGTTCCCCCTTTCGAATAATCATGCTTAAGGTATGTGTTATTCTTAACATCTTTATTTTCTGACTTTGTTAAAGAAAATTGTGATTTCCTTTATATCTTTGTTTTCTATCTTTATTAAAGGTAAGAGTGGGTGTGTTTTTGTGTTAAATTGTGTTAAAGGATACCTTGTCTCACCATTCAGGGATGAATGATCCTAAGGGAGAAATACCCCAGATTTTTGGGCCCTGAAAATTTCTTGATCTTTGAGGTTAATGTCCTTTCTATGACTCATTCTGCGAGCCATAGTGTGCCATTGCGGGTCTTCGGGACCCAATCGTAGCCCAGCCAGTATGTTGGCCTGGAGTTTTTGACTTGACTACGACTTGGACCCTACGAGTTGTAAGGTCTCATAATGAGTTGTAGGGTGTGAATTATAGAGAAACAGTGTACTATCCTAAATTTTTATTGTGACTGCTACTAGAATGTTACAAGTCATAAGGACTAGATATGAGTCGTATAGTGCGACCCGTAACCAAACTAGTGTGGGGTGGCCCTGGGAACTATCCACACTATGACGGGACTAAATGAGTCATAGGGTGACCCTAAGAGCCGTGAGGTCACCCGTAGTGACTCGGCATCGCTTTTCAGTCTTTAATTAAGGGTATCCTGGTAATTTCCCTCCTTCCCCACTAAGACCCCATGACTTAAAACCCACTTCAAGACTTCGTTAGCATATTATTCACAATCAAAACATTCTCTCAAACTCTGTAAATTCTCTCAAGTAAGATACTTAGGGTTTCCTAGAAGTTGATCAATTAGAGCTCTCAAGGATAAGTTCTCTTCATAACTCATGATATTTTAGGCATGCTATTCTTCCCCAACTATTATTTGGTAAAATCGTGTGTTTAAAATAGTTATTTATGTAGTTTTGATGTTGGTTTTGGAACATGAGTTGAGGATTTTGAACGTTTGTTTTTGAATAATGTTTCCTATGATTTATTATGCATTGTTCATGCTTTATATATGGTTTTAAACTTATGGAGTGCATGGTCATGGTGAATAAACTAGGGGTTTGTGATTTCCCTAAATTTTGTGAATATTTAAAATTGAATTGGTAATAACCCCAATCCAAATTTTGTGAAAGTTGTTTTGAGTATGAGTAAAATTGCCTTGAACTATTTTTGAAACAACTGTATGATATAAAGGGGTATTTGAAATATAATGGTCTGATTTAATGAACAAAAGAAGTTGGCAGCCCCCTATATTGCTGAACAAAGGGAGTTGTTTTCACCAAGCTAATGGAAATTGTAATGGCATGATGTTATCACCTTGCAAGTATAGGTATGACGATACCAATAGTGTATACCTAAATATGTATTATGATTCAATGAATGGGAATGTGTGATAAATGTTTTAATGGGGCTTAAAAGAGGGTTGTGTAGCCAGTCCGTGAAAGTAGAGGTCCCGAGGGACCAATACTGGAAACTGCATTTGCCGGCCCGAGGGTTAAAATGGTATGGGGTTCGATTCCACTCTCTTATGACCAGGTGGTTCAAGTCCACTTTATTATTATGATTGAAAGGTTCAAGTCCCCCATATTACATTACATGATAGGTTGCTTAAGTCACCTTAGTATATTATTGGGAGGTTTGAATCCCCATGCATATATATGAGATTATTCTCCAATTCGTCTGGCTACACGTGCTGGGGCCCGACTAGGGGTGAGAGCTAGGGCTCATATAGCCCGTGGGTACTATTATAAGATGGTTAAGCTACATAATACATGTTAAAGTTTTAAAGTGCATGCTAAGCCTTTTTCCCTATCCCAATATGATATTTATATGTATAATGATATGTGACATTATTTTATTTCCTTATCCATGTGTTACATGCTAGTGCTCAACCCATTAACCATCTTTGGATGTTGTATCCTCACGTGATGTAGGCACCGGAAATACCTACTTTTCTTGCACAGTGTTAGGTGGATTGGCTAAGTTCATCGGTCATTTGTGGTGAAGTGGTTAGCTTTCATTCTCTGAAAGACTTGATCATTCCATTGGTTCCCTTTCATAAACTAGAATTGAATAGTTCACATTAATGTTATCATTGTCATTTTTAATGTCATTGATAGAGTCGAGGGTCATGTCCCGACACTTTATTGATTTTGTTTTTGGTAGAAGGCTTTATGGATTATAGTGGACTTGGGTAGCGGCATTGGTTGTTTTGGTTGGTTAACAATTATCGGTTATAGACATATCTTAAATTCTTTGACCTTATATTATGCAATCTTGTTTATATGTCCAGAATTCAGTCACTGGTGGGGGTATTGTGTTCTGTTTGATTAGGAGCGGTGGGTGGTCTCCGGTCCTTGTTGGACTTGAGATGCCCGTCATGGACAGGCCCTAGTTTGGGTCATGACAGGATATTGTCATTTCTCATTGTCATATGCCTTGAACAACTACTATTCATTATCCAGTGGTAACTACTTCCTCTAGCTTTGCCCTGCAATGACAGTTAGTGATCAGTATTGGGAACCCATTTTATCTCGAGCTCCCAGTGAGGAGTTAGTGGAAATATTAAGTTCTTTCTTGTCCATCCAGGTTGATTTACTTTTCTGCCCTTTTGAAAGGAAAATTCCTTCACTCCCTTTAGAGTAGCAGCTCTAGCAGGACATGGCTCCTTTATATGTCCATTTTTTTCCAAAGTGAAAGCATAACAAATTGTCCCTAACTAAGACATACTTGCTAAAGGGATTGTAGTCAGGATACACACTATGGAAACCAATCTCTTTTTTTCTATTTGACCCTTGACTTACAAGATTTGACAGGGTCTCAGATGAAGTGGTCTATTTTAGAGCTTTATCAAGCTCAGCCTTTACTATAGCTAGGTCTCTCTCCAGTTCAGAACTCCTCTATAGCGAGGCAACCATTTTATAATTAGCCTCATTCAGTTTGCCTTCTAGATCAAGTTGAAATTGAGACTTTTCATTTTTTGCTTTTGAATAAACTCTAGACACTTCATTCAGCTTCTTATTTAGGGACTCATTTTCAACAGACAGTGATTGACTAGTAGCCTGAAGGTCAGTTACTAACACATTCAATTCAAGCACTTCTTCTTTACATTTTTCAAAATTTATCTTAAAGTAATCCTTATCTCTAGTGAGGTCATTCATAGTATCACTTAATACAGCAGCAAAGGAGTTCATCTCAATAAGAGAATAATTTTTGAGGTTTTCTTTGATGTCCAAGAGTGTTACCTTATCATCTTCATATTCATCTGAGTTTGCCATCAAAGAAAAAAGAGAGTCATACACTTGAACATCATCCTCCATCACCATCATTAAGACATCTTCATGTTGTTCAGACTCATCATCATTAAACAGTGAGTCACTCAGGGAAACTAAGACTTGCATTGCCACCTTATCAACTTTAAATTTTTTGCTATACATTTCTTGAACCTATTTCCTGCCTCCTTCCTTCTCACTGTTCTGCTTGGCATATTTTTTGTGTTCTATCTTATGCATAGGATAGTCTCTGATGTAGTGACCAGGTTTTCCACACTTATGACAAGTACCATTTGCCTTACCATTAGTGGTATATCTACTAGATCCTCCTTTCCTGGGAAAGGCTCCAGATTTCTTCAATGTCTTGATGACTCGCTTAGCAATATAAGAAGTCTATCCATCCTCAATACTTGGGACTTTATTAGTGGAGTTCAAAACTGGATTTTTCTCTACCTTGGACTCATCGTTTATCTTCCCAAGTTTCTTCAACATCTCATATATTTTGAGATTGCCTGTCACACCCCTTTTTAACCAAAAAGATTTATTTTAAGTTTTGAAAGGGTTTTTACTATTAAGTGAAAAAATATAAAATTTGTTTCGAAAAGGATTTTTTTTTACATTTAAACCTAGAATTGCCACTTGGCATAATCGAGTGTTCCAAGTCACCTTTGAAAATACTTTTTCAAAATGATTTTTTGACTCTTTAAAAACTAGTCCACGAACAGAGATTCTGGTTAAGGATTTTGTTGATCGAGGGGAAGGTGTTAGGCACCCCTTGATCCCGTGGTTTGACCATGATCATTTCATGGAATATATTGGCTAGTAGACACTATGAAGTGAATAAACCACATAAAACACACAAACAAAAGAAACAAAAATCCAAAATTTAATTTCCAATCCAATTTATTACAAACCAAAATAAAATGTTGAAAGTAAAAGCTAAACTATTCTATCTATCCTACACTATGCTTTACCCAATGCCTCAGACCATGATCACGATGGGTATTCCGAGTATAAAATATCTCAAGGCATTCCTCGATAATAAATACAATTTTCCTTGGGCCATTCCCCAGCCAAATGAGTACAATTGAGTCAAATGAGATAAGGCAAACCATTCAACAAACATTTCTAATCATCCAACAATTCACTATTCCTAAACTTGCCTACATGGCCTACTGTTTTCCTATCAATTTCAAACCATCATGATAATATTGCTTTTAAAAACATCAATACTTATTTTGAATTAAACAATCATCAATGAATCAAAACAACTAACACTTCCTCTTTATCAAATTTTCAATTTTCCTTCCCAAATTTCTTTTTAACATATAAATTTTCCATATGAAAAATGGCTATCCACCCATATTAACATCAATCTTATACCATGATCAATAATTCAATGTCAAACATTCACAAAGAAACACCCAATCATAAATATCAAACACCCATAACATCAATCCAATGAATGAAGATAAAAGTGAAAAGAAAGAGTTAAAGAATTGGACATTAGATAAAGCTTTCAAAATTGATGTATTCTTCTGCTTAAACATGATAGAATCCTCGTCTGAAAACATCGAATCAAGACTCAATATGAACAAATCAAACCCCAATCTTGTTTTACAATTGAACGATATTTTATAATGGGATTGCTTTCGCCGGTGGATCAGTTTTGGGGTGGTTATAAGCTGGAATCACGGTTTTGTTTCGCTAGAGCACCGATGAGCTCTGTAATCCCCAAAATTAGAGAATATGACCAAATTTACAGTGACAGTGGTGTTTTCCGAACAATCTCCGATAAATTTCCACCGTAATAGTTACAATAATACCAAGGGGATGTTTCTCGATCGATTTTCGGTGGGGGATAAATAATTTCATCAATAAATTTGCCGAAAAAAAATGGACCAACCCCTTTTCTCACTCTCTTTGTTCACCTAAATTTGACTATCTCTCTTTATTTTCTTCGACTCTCTGTAATTTCTACTCTATTCCCGATGTGTTTGTACGTAAATCAGTATGTGTGTGTGAAGAATTGTGTGTAGGTGTGTTGTTGCTGAATTCCTAAAAAATGGAGGCTTGGTTTCTTGTGTGAGTATATCTGAATATGTTGCTATGATGTTTTTAATTCATGGAAAAATGGAGATGTTTTTTGCATGTATAATGGTCTGAAAATCATAAAACTATATCCAAGGTCCTAATATGTGAAGTGTCTATGTATGTATATATTGTTTTGCTGTGTGTGCTTTGTGTTTGTAGTAAGAGTGATGATGTGTGGGTATGTGTATATTGGTGAAAAAAATACCCGCCCCTCTATGTGTGTGTATCTGTTATTGGGATAAATGAGAGAAAAACATGAGTCTATAAGGAGGCGGGGACCACGTGGGGTAGGGGTGAGAGGTATATGGGGTTGGGTAGCCAAGTTATTATTTTTGTTAGGGTGAGGTGTCAAAGTTATAATGGATTTAGTTATTTTTTTATCCTTTAGGGGAAAAATTATAGAATGGTGTGGGGTGTATGGTAAGGAGAATTAAATAGGTAAAATTGACATTTTGGAGGGATGAAATTACATGTCTACATCATGCCCCTCTTTGGATGTAAACACAAAGTGTTTTCAGACAAAGAAGTAGACAATGAGACAGACTTTTATCCCGAACATTATTCAAAATAAAGGAGCAGAAGGAAAATAGGCAATCGAGTCTTTATTTTGGAAATCCTACCGATCCTAAGTTATGTAAGGATCAAATCACATGTGGTTCAAGGATTAGAATGAGGGACTACACGGAGTTGGAGAGTCAAGTGAAGTCCTATCGAGGTTCCAGTCCGTGGCTCTGTCATTACATTAAAAATAAAAATTACAAGTTAAAAACATAAATAAAATTACAAAAGTCCTATTTGTGCAGCTTTCCTTGGCTCTTGACTTGATATTTCATTACTTTATTCTCCAGGCGGGCTCTTGACTTGAAATTTCCTTACTCTGTTATCCGGGCGATCTGCTGACTTGCATTTTCATCACCTTGTTGCTTGGATTTCAATTTCTCCACTCTGTTCTCCAGGCGGGCTCCTGACTTGCTATTTCTTCAATCTGTTGACTTTCAATTTCTTTACCATGTTGCTTGACTTTAAACTTCTTCACCTTGTTGCTTGACTTTCCATTTATTCGCCATGTTCTTTAGGCAGGCTCCTGAAATCACATCAAAACTAAAAGGAAAATTATCCCAAACAAAGATTAAGATAAAAATCTCACTTTTCAAAAATAAAGTCTTATTTTTCAAGAGGGTCTAAATGTGTTTTCAATAACATGAATTAAATTTTTGCCCCAGTTTATCACCAGAAAACTTTTGCGAATGTCAAATCCAATCATAACTACTTGCATGTTGTAATGATGAATCTAGACTCTAACCAAGAAATACATCTCTTGAGAGTAAAATTCAATAACAAAGACTAGGAAGTGTGTCTCCTAAGAATTAAAGTAAGAAATTTCAACTAGAAAGTGCGTCCTCTAGAGATAAAGGTTTAAGTTAGGGAATGTGCCACCTAACAAATAAAAACTGACAAGGAATTGCGTCTCCTAAGGGTTAAGTCCAATGACTCGACTAAAAATGTGGCTTCTAGGAGTGAAGGTTCAATTTAGAAAGTGCATCACCTAATAAATGAAACATGAATTACTCAAATAAGGAGGTACATCTCCTAGGAGTTGCATGGGAGGACTCGACCAGAAAGCGTATCTTCTAGAAGTAAAGGCTTAAGTTAGGAAGTATGTCACCTAGCAAGCCAAAACTTGAACTACCCTGACAAGGAAGTGTGTCTCCTAAGGGTTAAGTGGAATGACTCGACTAGAAAGTGCATTTTCTATGAGTAAAGGCTTAAGTTACAAAGTGAACCATCTAACAAGCAAAACTTGAATTACCCTGACAAGACAGTGCATCTCCTAAGGATTAACTACTCAACTAGAAAGTACATTTTCTAGGAGTAAAGGCTTAAGTTAGAAAGTGAACCACCTAACAAGCGAAACTTGAATACCCACCAAGGAAGTGTGTCTCCTAAGGGTCAAGTGGAATGATTCAACTAGAAATTGAATTTTCTAGGAGTCAAGACTTAAGTTAGAAAGTGCACCACCTAACAAGTAAAATTTGAATTACCCAATCAAGGAAGTGTTTCTTCTTACAGATGCCACTTAAATTACCCCTACAAGGAAATATGTCTCCTTACAAATGCCACTTAAATTACCCAAACAAGGAAATGTGTCTCCTTACAAATGCCACTTGAAATACCCAAGAAAATGCGATTCCTTTCAAATGCCGCTTGAATTATGCGACTAAGGAAATGCATCTCCTTACATATGCTGCTTGAATTACCCAAAAAAGGAAATGCGTCTCCTTACAAATACCACTTAAATTATCCAGACAAGGAAATATGTTTTATTACAAATGCCACTTGAATTACCCAAGGAAATGTGTCTCTTTACAAATGCCGCTTGAATTACCCAAATAAGGAAATGCGTCTCCTTACATATGCCGCTTGAATACCCAAACAAGGAAATGCATCTCTTTTCAAATACCACTTAAATTATCCAGACAAGGAAATGCATCTCCTTACAAATGCCACTTAAATTACCCAAGGAAATGTGTCTCCTTACAAATGCCGCTTGAAATTACCCAAACAAGGAAAAACATCTTCTAAAGATTATATAGAAGGACTTAACTAGAAAGTCCGACTTTTAGGAGTGAAGGTTTAATTTAGGAAGTGCATCACCTAATAAATGAACCTGAATTACCTGGACAAGAAAGTTTGTCTCCTAGAGATATTGGATTGTGAGTTTACCATAATTTTGATTACAAAACCTGTGCAGCAACATTGCCCCTTGCATTTGTAGATGTGATATATTATGGCCTTTGATGTTTAAGCTTTGTAGTCCTTGACTTGAAGGTAACATGTGTTCCTATTTCATACAAAGAAACCATGTGAGTTTAAAAACACGGTGGCTGATTTGTGGCTTTAGCTTTCATAATAATCATTCTTGCCCCCATCATATTTAATCTTGCTTCCAACCATTAGAATATGTCATTGACTTGTTGCATCATTGACCCGACCTCAGATTATTAAGAATAACTCTGAAACAAAACATAGTATCTCCACTTTGCCATACTCCTCAGATAAACCCTTTGAACCATGGTATTTCCTTGAGTTCCAGACTTGTCTGTTGACAAAACTTTCTATATGCCATATTTTGGCTCACAATCATGTATCTTTCATGTGCTAGCCTTTTGTCCTACTTTGTGCAATTGAAGAAGTTGGTAGCCAGTTTTAAAATCTTTTCTCACTTGCTTTGACATTGATTTGACTTAAAGACACAAGAAAAATGACTTTTCATTTGAATAAATGACTCAAGAAAACATAAATAAAAGATATAAAGAAGAAAGAATAGACAATGAATGTCCCCATTGAAACAGAGAAAAGAAAAATTCATCTGAAAGTGACAGTCAACTCTAATGATTATTACATGCATTTTGGATTAAGCTGCCTGATCTTTCTATCCAAACTTTCACCAATTGTTATTGAGTTAATGGCCCTAAAATTGAGTTACTTCCTTGGGCTAATCGTATTCAGAGACCTCATTCGGCTAGTGATGCCTTGAAGGGTTTTCTCCAACAAGTCTATCTTATTTTCTTTCTCTCAGCACACCATCGCCATATGGTGTCCGTAGGGATTTTCACCAATAAGACTCTCTCATAATAATTTCTCTCCCGATTCCTTATTCCAAGGAAGACAAGTATTTCCTAAAATGCATCATCATATACATTGCATGCTTAGCCTTACAATTTTCAAAGAATGATCTGAAGGTCTTTCTTTGGTTGTAACTTGGCTTTTGGATAAGGTTAGAAAGAAAGAATGACATGAGGCCCAAATGACACTTGAGGTGGGGTGGGACTTATAACTTTTAGAATCTACTCAAACAAAGAAGATTAACTCATGCCCCAATTTCTTTTGGATGGATGATTCTAAATTGCTTATTTAGTTGGACCGAGCCCAGAGTAGGGCATCCTACGTATCTCACCCCCAAGTGAGGAGTTCAGGTCACACGCAGTTTTGGTAACTTGTTCTTTTACTTGATTCTAATTTTTTTTCTTTTGTTGACTTTTTTTTTCTTTGGGACCATTTCGGACTCTATTTTTCCTTGACACTCTTCTCTTTTTTTCTTTTTGGCATACTTTTTTTCTTTTTTTCTTTTTTGGAAACTTTTTCGACTCTAATCTTTTGCTTGACACTTTTCTTTTATACTTTGTTGATTATATCTTGATTCCAAAAGAGGGGTATGAAAGCAAATAGAACTAAAGCTCAAACGGGGTGAACAAATGATAACACAATGTTTGGATAGCAGAATGAAATGCCTTCATCATATCAATCCTTGAAAACGCAAGTACACATCATGCAATATGGAAGTGAAAGATGATGAAGATCATTTGTGAAATTTTTTACATCAGTAACTTGACCTGAGCATGTGTTTTACTTCTTTTTCTACACTTGTCAAACATATAACTCCATATTTGGTGTGCATCCCTAACATAGAATGACCCATTTTATTTTGTAGAGTTGATCTTCTTTCAATTTCTCTTGATATATGATTGCATCCACTGTTTGACCTAAATGAGATATGCCTTCCAATTGATGATAAAGTTATTCTTGCCTTAATATTTAAAGAAAGCTTCAACTTGGTCACCAAATGTCTCACACTCTACTTATTTTATCTGATGCTCTTTTTCTAAATGAAACATTCTGATTCAAAATTCATGCTTAAACTTGATTTTAAGATCTAGCTAAAAAATTTTCCAGCATGTCATATCACTAAAACAAACATAAAATGTACTGTATAAAGAAAATAACAAACAACACATATTTAAAATACAAATAAAAAAAAGAGATACTCCATTTAGTTGAAATAAAAGATAGAAGGATTTGAACATAAACGACAAAGGGACAAAATAAGATAGATCCCAAACTGCAACAATATAATTATTTGGATAACAAAAAAAAACAATCAAACTATCAAACCCCTTCCCAGCAAGGAGAGGGGTGACTTCTCAATTGTTGAGCCTGATATCTTAACCACTGGTTTGCACATCATCATGACTAGAGATTTCACCACTATCAAAGTTCTACACCATAATCGAATATCTTGAATCATCTTTTCTATTTCCCTTTTCAAAGCTTGGCAATCTTCAATACTGTGACCCTGAACATCAGAATGATATGCACATCATATATTAGGATCAAAATTTCTTGAATGTGGTTTAGGAGTATACCCAAGGAGAGGAGTGATCATGCCCCACTATACAAATCTCTAGAATAAACTGGCATACGACTCTCCAATTTATGTGAAACTATCCCTTGACTTTTGCCTCATTTCATTTTTTGGCTTATATCAAAAATCGAGCCTAGAATGCTTTGGTATGTTTGTGGAGTTGAAGGATGACTCTAAGGAGTTGATACATTCCATTGTGGGTAAGATGGGGGTTGAACATGTAGTTGTGCATTATATACTAGATATAGAGGTGGGGGAATAGAGTATAATGGATTTTGGGAATGATTATGTAGACCTTGGACATGAACTTGGGTTTCAGCCTGAGGGTAACAACGACGTGGTCTTCTTGACTGTGACCATTGTCCAACTACAATTACAACTCATCTTCCTCATTTTTCTTCCCTCTAATATTTCTTGAACCCTTCTGAATTACTTGAGTAGTTGCTTTCAATATTGTAAAGCTCACAATGTGACCAATCTTAATTCCATCTTCTATTATCTCTCCCATTTTGAGGACCTCAATAAATGGCTTGCCTAATGCAGGTAATAAGTGTTTATAATATGTTTCATCCCACATTTGAATAAACACCTCTACTATCTTGCTTTCTTTTATTGGCGGTTTCACCCTAGCAGTTTGTTCACGCCATCTAATTGTATTTTCTCTGAAACTTTTAGTATTTTTCATATGCATATTAGTTAGGGGTTTCTCATTAAGAATGAACTCTATATTATATTGGAATCGTTGCACGAATTCATTAGCTAAGTCATCTCAACTATTCCACTTGTCGATGTCCTGATCAACAAACCATTCCGAACCTAGACTCAAAAGACTCTCACCAAAATAGGCCATGAGTAATTTTTCCTTCCCTCCAGTACCCCTTAGTTGGTTATAATAACGCCTCAAATATGCCACTTGGTCTCCATGCCCGTCATATTTCTAAAACTTCCACATTTTAAAACCAAAAGGGATCTTAACACCAGGAAATATGCATAGATCTTTATACCATACACTTTTATAACCCCCGAGCCCCTACAAGTTTCTCATGGCCTGTTCCAAACTTTTCACCTTTCTAGTCATTTCATTTTGTTTTTCTGTCATAACAAGCCTCTCAATGTTAAGAGGAAATTCAGGTGGGTGAGGTAGCTATAAGGACCAGTCAACTTAAATATGTGATCAAAATCATGATGTTGATCACCAAAAATATTTTATACAAGATCGTTTGTAGAGTGACGAATCAAAATCGTTGGATTGATATTAAAATCAAGAGCTTCAAGTGGAGGATGCGCTGCAAAAGCATGAACAACAGGTGGAGCCGAGCATACGGTGGTTTTGTGTTGAGGAGTGAGGAAATGAGTATTGGAAGTGTTTGGATAGTGTTGCCCAGAGTAGACCCTGACACATGTGTGGCGTGTCAACAAAAATGGAAAATTATGCATGTGACACAGGAGGTAAGGTAGAAAGATATTCCAGATTATCAGTGAAAAATAGAAGAGGCGGAAACCCATTAGCCCAAGCTCGATGCATTTCTATCATTTGTTGCCTTAATTTCTAAATCTCTTTACTAGCTCCTAAATTCTCATTCCCCGAACTCTCTATCTTATTAGTGATAACAACCTCGGTATCCTTGTGGGCCATAACTATCTCTTCAACTTGGTGCAATATGGAGGACCAACCAAAATGCCACAAACCTACCACTTTAAACTAACTGAACAAGAGATAGCAAATGTGTTAGAGTTCAACATTTCCTTAAAATCTGTTTTCTCTATTTTTTAAAAGATATCACCGAACCCGAGAACGACGCCTACGTATCTCACCCTCGAAAGGGAAGAATCAGGTGTGCGTAGTTCGTGAAGTTTTTGCACAACATGGCCGATCAAACTCTCTTTCTTTTTTCTTCTTGAAACTTTAAGAAGAAAAGAAAATAACAAATTATCAAAAGAATTGACAAAAATCTTTTTGAATTTTTTTTCATCTTTACAATTCTTATACAAAATAAAAGTTATGATTACCAAGGAAAAATCTTTTGGGGTTTTCAATTTGTATTTCATATAAAAATGAAACTTGAAATTAAGGAAATATTTTTGTAGTTTTCTTTTAAAGATGTGTAAGAAACACCTACTCTAAATAAAGAGTGAAGAAAATCTTTTTGAATATTTTAAAATATGATCACCGAACTCTAGAAGGGTTGCCTACGTATCTCACTCCCGAGAGAGGAGAATCAGGTGTGCGTAATTCTTCCAGATTGGACAATTAAGGATTAAATAACAAACTAAATCTTGACTTAAGAAACACGACCAAAGACAGAAAATGAAAAACCTCAATAAAATCTTTTTGGATATTTAATTTGACACTTCACATAAAACTGACACCAACAACTACGAAAGGAAAACTCTTTTGGTATTTTCGCTATAAGAAATGTACAAAACTTCTATCATCTTTTTTTTGTTAAAATTTCTTTTATAAAAAGTCTCCTAAAACAAATCAAAGGAAACAAAGAGAAATCTTTTTTATTAGAAAATGACGTGCAAAAGGTAAAAATCTTTTTGAATTTTTGATTGTGAAAAACAAAAGTCATAAAGAACTCTAAAAACTACGAAACTCTTTTTTTTACTCACATTTCTTTTTTTCAACCTTTCCTTGCCTACACATTTTTCTTTAATTCTAGCACATGCTTTTCCCCAAATCAATTCGTCAAATGACCTCGTTATCCTCAAAGATGCAACAATTAACGGGTAAGGATGCTTAGGGGTGAGTCTCCTACAAATGATCAAGTGGATCCCGCTAGGTCTCAATATGATGCAGATAAGCATGACCTAAAGGCTGACCTAGGCTGAGGTCCACTAACAAGGCTGTTTGAGGGAGCGTATGGTCGATAGTGACTGTGACAGCTTTCCACCTACTCCATACACCCAACGGCTCCCCCTCCTAAAATAAAGGTAACTAAACTAGAGGTCGTGTACACACGTGTACTATGGGACTTGTTGCAAAAGAATGACCCAGGGTAATGCACATGATGTCAGATATAAAGCGATAACACATAAGAGAAAAACTATAAACACGTAGCACATAGGCACTCAACAATGATAAAACAATAACACAAATAATGTCTACACACCCATAATGTCAAACTAAGCCGATACAACTCAAAAATTAAAGTTCGAATTCTATAAATCTCCAGCAGAGTCGCCAGAGCTGTCACACCCCTTTTTTAACCAAAAAGATATATTTTAAGCTTTGAAAGGGTTTTTACTATTAAGTGACAAAGGATAAAATTTATTTCGAAAAGGATTTTTATACATTTAAACTCAGAATCATCATTTGGCATAATCAGGTATGTCAAGTCACCCTTGAAAATCCTTTTTCAAAATGATATTTTGACTCTTTCAAAACTGGTCCACGAACAGAGATTCAAGTTAAGAAATTTTGTTGATCGAGGGAAAGGTGTTAGGCACTCCTTGATCTCGTGGTTCGACCACGATCGCATCGTGGAGTATATCAACTAGTAGACAATATGAAGTGCATAAACCACATAAAACACACAAACCAAACAAACAAAAATTCAAAAGTTAATATCCAGTTCAATGTATTACAAACCAAAATAAAATGCTGAAATTAAAACCTAAACTATTCTATCTATCCTACATTATGCTTTACTGCCTCGGGCGTTGATCATGATCAATTTTTTGAGTATAAAATATCGCGGGGCATTCTCCGGTAACAAATACAATTTTTCTTAGGGAATTCCCTAGCCAAATGAGTACAATTGAGTCAAATGCGATAAGATAAACCATTCAACAAATGTTTCAAATCATCCAACAATTCTCAATTCCTAAACTTGCCTACCCGGCCTACTGTTTGCCTATCAATTTCAACCCATCATGATACTATTGCGTTTAACAACATTAGTACTTATTTCGAATTAAACAATCATCAATGAATCAAAACAACTAATGCTTTCTCTTTATCAATTTTTTAATTTCCCATCCTAAATTTCTTTTTAACATATAAATTTTTCACATGAAAAATGGCTATCCAAACATCAATCTTATACCATGATAAATCATTCAACACCAAACATCTACACCGGTGGATCAGTTTTACAACTGAACGATATTTTTTATTGGGATTGCTTTACTGGTGGATCAGTTTTGGGGTAGATATAAGCTGGAATCAAGGTTTTGTTTCATCGGAGCTCCAGTGAGCTTGGAAATCCCCAAAATTGAAGAATATGACCAAATTTATAGTGACATCAGTGTTTCTCGGTCAATCTCCAGCGAATTTCTGTCATAACTGTAACAATAATACCCAGGGGACATTTCTCGATTGATTTTCGATGGGGGATAACTAATTCCAGCGACAAATTCACCAAAAAAAGCTGGACCGACCACTTTTCTCACTCTCTCCATTCACCTAAATTCAAAAATCTCTCTCTAATTTTTACTCTATTCCCGATGATTTTGTACGTATATCAGTGTGTATGTGTGTGAAGAATTGTGTGTAGGTGTGTTATTGCTAAATTCCCAAAAATAAAGGCTTGGTTTATTGTGTGAGAATATCTAAATATGTTGCTGTGTTGTTGTTAATTCATGAAAAAATGGAGATTTTTTTTGTGTGTATAATGGTCTGGGAATCGTAAAACTATATCCAAGGTCCTGATATGTGGAGTGTCTGTGTGTATATACTATTTTGTTGTATGTGCTGTGTGTTTTCAGTGAGAGTGACAATGTCTGGGTATGTGTATATTAGTGAAAAATACCTGCCCCTCTCTGTGTCTGTATCTATTATTGGGATAAATAGGAGAAATATGTGAGTTTGTAAGGAGGTGGGGACCACGTAGGGTAGGGGTGAGGGGTGTGTGGGGTATATGGGGTTGGGTAGTTAGTTTATTATTTTTATTAAGGTGAGGTGTCAAAGTTGTTATGGATTTAGTTATTTTTTTGTCCTTTTGGGGGAAAAAATATAGAATGGTATGGGGTGTATCGTAAGGAGAATTAAATAGGTAAAATTGACATTTTGGAGGGACAGAATTATGTGTCTAAATTGCCAACAAACTCATCTATAGCCATATTATTTAGATCTTTGGCTTCAGTAATAACATTAACCTTACTCCCCCACCTTTTCAGAAGAATGCTCAAGAATTTCCTAGCCTGCTTATAGGTTGGAATATCTTCCCCCAGACAATGCAGCTCATTGGTTACTGCAATAAACCTTGTGTGCATCTCCTGAATAGAATCTCCTCTTTCATGTTGAAAGTCTCATATTAGTTTGTCAGCATGTCCACCTTAGACTGCTTCACCTGAGTAGTTCCTTTATGAGTTGTCTGCAGACAATCCCAGATCATCGTAGCAGTTTGACAGATAGAGATCCTGTTGTACTCATTAGGGCCAATACCACACACAAGTATCTTCTTAGACTTGTTTTTCAATCTTATTCATGTATGCATCATCAAACTCCTTCTTGGTCTTGAGAAATTGTGAGGTTACATCACCAACTTTTACTGCCCTTGTAGGAAACAAAAGGGTCATCCTCAATGACATTTCATAGCTCTGAATCTTTAGTCATGATGAAGTTATGCATTCTTGTTTTCCACTACCCATAACATTCACCATTAAATCTTGGTGGTCTGGTAGTTGACTGGCCTTCTTCTTGATTTGGAGGAGCTGCCATTTCTCAGGATCCTTCCAAGATGTTAGCCTTTTTTATGGAAGACCTGCTCTAATACCACATAAGGGTTGCAGTGGATTGCTCCTCACCTCTAGAATATGTTCTTAGATGAACTCACATAACAAGAACTAGGAGATTTATAAGCTAAGAAGTACGGGAATAAAGTAAATAATAGACACAAGAGTTTTACATGGAAACTCCTTGCTCAAGGGAGAAACACTATGACCTGCCTCCAAGATTTCTAAGATCCACTATATCTAAGCAACTTCTGGAATAAAGACTCCAAGGATTAAACTCCTAATCCTTTTTCTCCTAGCAATAACTCTATTACAAGAAGACCCAATCAATAACTCTACTGCCACAAGCTCCAACTAACTCTAACTAGATACACCAAGCTAACTCTAGCTTGAACAATCACCTAACTCTAGATGATTATAATGAATTGAGGTTTATACCACAAAACCTACTACCAATCATAAGAAAATGTAGGCAAACATTTAAGAGCACCACACAAAGACTCTACTGCAACAAGGAAATAAAATATAACTCGATGAACAATCAATTTTTTGTTGCAAAGTAGAATCTTTGATTCACATCTTCAGAGAGATATTTCATTATAAGAATATGAAAGCATTGGTTTTCTTGTTGAGAAAGATGAGCAATATATAGTATGATACAAGAAAAACCTATGACCGATCCCATTAGTTGAGACAAAAAGATGGCAACAACTTTTTCACCAACTTTTGTACTTTGCGCTAGCTGTGACTATTAACTATGATAGTGATAGGTAATCCCAACCTGTTCCCTAAGTAGTAGCATCTTTGTCATAATAAAATCTTCATAAAATAGGTCCCAACATACAATTTGTCAATCATCAAAACTAATGACTTAACAAAACCCGTGACAGAAGTTTGTTCCAAATATTTCCTATAAGATGCTCTTCTCCTCAGGAATTTTCAAAGAGAGCTTTTGAGAGAAGTAGTTTTCTTTCTTTTTGTCTAACAAAAAAAAAGCATGTGTTTGTTTCCAAGAAGAAAAGTATTATAGGTTTTTGTTAAGAGAATCTATTATAATTTTAAAGGGATATAATTATTCAGAAAGAATCTCCATTGTTGCGTCTCTTCCCTTTTATTTATTAATATATAGATATACATAATTTTCTAGACATGAACTCAAGTTGATCCACATGAATGACCTGAATTCAATTTCCTTCAATAAATCCCAACTCTACTTTATTACACAAGTTCTCATCCATATATAGAGGCCTATACTGAAACCGGGACAAGTCGTAAAGGATGTAATTTGCCTACTATAAGGCCACTTTTCTCTTCCGCATCCAAATCATCGTTGCCTTCAATAACCCAATCAAATTAATTCAGCAATGAATCTAACATAGTGGTAATGGTCCTCACAGCTAAAAATATCGCAGGACACGTCTTGACCACGAATATCCATATTAGTTGAACCCCAAAACCTTTCAGGTCTAAATACCAAAGGATCCTCTCAAAAGGCAGGGTCCCAACCAATCGACAATATGTTCACTATCACTTCTGAACCCTTTGGGATGAAGTAGCCACAAAGTTCAAAATCTTGCTCGACCTTGCGAGACAAAAAGGCAACAGGTGGGTGTATCCGCAAGGCCTCTTTCAAAATGCAGTGCAAATAAGGAAGACGAACAAGTTCGGCCTCTTTTATCACTTTTTTCTGGCGAACAACTTGTGCGAGTTCCGCTTTAGTCTTTTCTAGGGGTGGCGAATGGGTGGGTTCGGCTGAAGTTGGACGGGTCAAGATGGGCTGAACAAATAATTGGGCTAATGCCCAATCCATCCAAATGCAAGTTTAATCAAATTAAAAATGCCAACAAAGTTTTTCATTTTTTTCGTCTTTTTACTTTTTCCTTTTTTTTATTTTTCGTCTATTTTTTTCATTTTTTGTTTATTTTTTTCCTTTTTTTCATATTTTATCACTATTATTTTGCAAATAAAACAGTTCATATATAATGAATTTATATTGTACTTTTGAGCAATGAAGATAGGAGAACAAACTATCAAGATCTTCTGAAATAAAAGTAACATCAATTTTTTTAAAAGATAATTGCAATTGCAAAAAGAAAATCACAAATTTCAGTATTTCTTTTTTAAATATAGTTAAATCTTAGAAAGGAAATGGGACCCCCCCCCCCCCCCCCAAAAAAAAAAAGAGAAAACAGTGTAAGATATGTTCTTTTTAATGGTCCAGTCTGTAAAGTTGGCAGTTTATTGAACAATTATTTATTTTTTTTGTTAAAAACAATTTTACAGTTTTACATTCATATTAAAAATCAAAGTTTATATATGATACATACACAGTAAATAAATTTCTAGCCTTGTCTTACTGACTGTAAGTAGTTGAATTTGACTATTCAATTATTAAAAAAAATCATTTTTGTCCACCATTTGGGTTGCGCCTTAAAGGTTTATGACAACGAAAATGTTACATGACGTAAGCGTTAATGACTGATTTCACGACTTTATCCCATGACGTATACGTTACATGGAGATAATATTAATACTAGTCCAAGTCTTATTTTTGTGGTTTCTCATCTAGTGTCGGTATCCACATTGGAATTTGATTAATTTCGATTCGCGCTGTGTAGGGGTCCAAGTCTTCGTGAAATATCTAAATATATTTGTATCTTCCTTCTCTCACTTTGTAATTTACCATTTATATTTGTATTATTCAATTTGTATTAATAAAATGCAGTTTGTATCAATGAAGATAAATCGTATAAAATATAAATAATGGTGAGATCTATAAAATACAAATACAAATACAAGTGTGAACTATAAAATACAAATATAAACACAAGCGTGAACTATAAAATAGTAGTACAATTGCATCAACGAATACATAAATACAAATGCTGATGTGAACTATAAAATACCAATACAAATACAAGTAGAATTATAAAATACAAATACAAATGTCAACTATAAAATATATATACAAATACAAGCGTGAATTATAAATTACAAATACAATTATATCAATAAATACAAAAATATAAATGATAGTGTGAATATAAATACAATAAGTCATTATAGTATTTTCGTTATCAATCATAACTTGTGCTCCACATAGTCATATTTTTAAAAAATATAAATAATATAAAATAAAAAAAAGACAAATAAAAAATTCAAAAAAATAAAAAAATAAAATAAATACAAGTTAGAGAAAAGAAAAGAAAAGAAGAAGGAGAAAAACGAAAATAAGAAGAAAAAATCAAAAAAAGGGAAAAATACGAAAAAGAAAAAAAATGAGAAAAAATACAAAAAAAAGGCCAGCTCGGTGCACTAAAGCTACCGCTATGCGCGGTGTCCGGGGAAGGGCCCCACCACAAGGCTGTATCGTACGCAGCCTTACCTTGCATTTCTACCAGAGGCTGTTTCCAAAGCTTGAACCCATGACCTCCTGGTCACATGGCAGCAACTTTACCACTTACTCCAAAAGAGATTAAATTCAATGACCGATTATGATGTGTCTTTCATCTTCCATGACTTGTACTTGATGTAACCATATTTTTCAGAACTACAAAAAAATATATATGAAATACAACAAAAAAAATGAGAAAGAGAAAAAAACAGAAAAAGAAATTAAAAAGGAAAAAAACAAAAAACAAAAGAAAAGTAAAAAAAAATGGAAACAAAAGAGAAGTGTAGGCCAGAGATAAAACAGAACAAAAAAATGAAAAAAAAGAAGAAGAAAGAAATGTTATAAATTGTAATTTTGAAAATTCGCCTAGAAATACTTTCATTTTGTTGAAACCTAGACTATTTTGTAAGTTTCCCATTAATAAAACAAGATTTTGTAAAAGTTTTAAGCAATTTGATGGGTCAAGTTTGGACATCATCATGGGTCTATTTGGATTGATGATTTGTAATGGGTTAACTTAGGCTAGCCCAAATTAGCCCATTATTAAAATCACTCTTGCTCAAACTCATCAAACCTTGGGTGGGTTGGACGGGTCATTTGGGTTTGGACTAATTTTGCCACCCCTAGGCTTTCCATTGCGTGCGGGTTCTTCATCAGCTCTAGCATTGCCCATTCTAACGTAATGGAACTTAAATCAGATCCCGCAATGTAAATGTTAGATTTAATTTTATCTCATTATTATGATATATCGATTATCATATTATTTTGTTGTAGTTTCTATTCTCTTTCTATCTCCTATTTTTTATGTTGTATTCGATGAATGTTCGGTTCTGTTTTAAACCATTTTTGTGTGAAGATTAGGTTCAATCATACTATTCTAATATTAATATATGCAACACATGTTTCTAATATAAAATCCTAAATTGACTTGTTACTTTATTTAGCTCTTGGTTCTTATTCTCTATCTGTATTCTACGGAGGTGTTGTTTTCTCTAAGAACCCAAGGGAGGACCTTGATTTGAATCTTCAACGGCCAATGTCTTTGTAATTAATTCAACTAATTATTGTGACACCATACTTGATAGAGCATTGCTTTTGATGCGTTGGTGTAGATCTCTCTAAGGTTCGGGGTTCAAACCTCAATTAATATATTTTGTGTAATATTTATGTATTATTTGTAAAACTTGCTTTAAAATTGTAGTTGAGTAGTATTGAACCTAAGAATTTTTCTAACTAAAAACTATGTTAAACCAATGGATCAAGGATATATCTAACTTAAAAAGGTGATGAATAAATTTTTATCCTTTCTTCTATAAATATCAGCACTACTTACTAAATATTATGTGTACGCCATTGTATTGAATACTAACATATTTATTTTTTCATATATTTTATCTCTCATAATATGCCTTTCGAGAAGCTTCACAATGACCGATTATGTTAGAATACATGTAAAGATATAGTATTTAATTTACATGCATAATTTTTTTTTTTTTTTAAATGTAGCCTCAAATAGATCTTATTGATAGAGGTGGGTCGACAACTGCCACAATTTCTAATCTTTTTGCCTAAATAATGCTCTCAATGAAAGCTAAAGAAATTTATGCAACAATTTTTGTTGGGGTATAGTTTGAAATTCTTTGTTATCTTGTGATTATTGAGAGATATATTGTACTATTGAAAAATTCATGGTATTATTTCGTACATAAGAATAATATGATATTGATCATATCTTTTTTCCTTAATTTTTCGTGTTTAAAAATTTCTTTATTTGTGACATACTAAATTATAAGAGTATTTTATTTTGTATTATTTCTTGAGAAAATGCTCTATTTCCATCTTAAACTATACATGAAATTGTTGAGACACACCAACTTTAGGAGGGTCCTATTACCCCTGGACTAATTAAAATCGTATTTTTGACAACCTTAGTGTCTACGTGGACCTTTAGTGTGTTGATTCACTGATGTGCCACGTAGCCACTAAGGTTGCAAAAAATACGATTTTAATTAGTTCAGGGGGGTAATGGGACACTCCTAAAGTTCGGGTGTGTCTCAACAATTTCGTGTATAATTCAGGGTGAAAACAGAGCATTTTCCCTTATTTCTTGAGATATCGATGGGTTTGATGTGTTTCTGGTGTTCTGTTCTGCTTAATGTAGGTGGTATATGAATATTCAGCCAACTTTATGAATTTTCTTTAAAAATATTAGATTTAATTAAATTATTTTGATATTTTAATTATTGTGTTGTTTTATTTTAGGTATACGTGCAAAGCACGTATACTTGACTAGTATTCAAAAACTTGTGAAGTATGTAGTTTAAATAGTTAGATTTGACATGAATTTAAAAAAGATTAACTTTTGAAAGTGTGAACAAATTACTAGAGCTTGTTTGTTGACAATAAAGGAGTAGTTGATTACTTTCTGCAATTCAATGTAAGTTTCTCACTTTGCATTCTGATTTGTCTTGCTGTTCTTCTTCTTTTTTTTTAATTCCAACATCCTATGTGATAGATTTAAAGTCACAAGATTTCAAAAAAGTATACACATATTTACTTTAACAATACAAATAAAATGAAACATAGGAAGTAGTTAAGTGATCTAAAGAAAATGAATACGAAAAAAATATCTGAATTTAAAATGGGTCAACTATCTTATTAGTGGATATTCATTTGTACATGAGATGATAGGGATATATCAGGATTAAGTTTTAGATAAAATTTATATTATATTTGAATTAAATATAATATAAATTTATCTCAAACTTAATTGTGTCTTATCCAAGTTGAAATTATTTATCCCACCTCCTGGATATAGAATAAATTAGTCCAAACATTCTAATCTCATGACTATAGTCTCGAGATAATTAGTCCACGAACCAAACAACTGAAAAAGATTTTACAGGTTGGGTATGTCTGATAAGAGGGTTTTGTTCAAGTAAGTTGGATTTACTGTTTTTGCTTGTGGTTTAATAGTTAGATGTTGTCCATTATTGACTTGACAAACAAGTTAAGAAACAATAAAAATAAGGGTAAGTTTATTATATCACTATCTAAATCTAATTAATTTATTGCTTTGAGAAATGTATTAGGTAACGACTATAATTAATAATAGCTATGGATAAAATGGGTTGGAATGGGCAAATTGTCCATTGGTTTTCCAATATGGAGAAGTATTGTAGTATATCTATTTTTAGTATTTTGGACAAATAAAGATGAACAGAGGAAGTAATATATTGATTATATTAATTTTCAACTTGAATGACCTTTTGAAAAAAATAAAAAATATAAAGTGAATTTTTCGATTCAAAAAATAATTTATTCACCTATTTCCCATAGTTTAAACAAGTCAAACAAGGAACTAAAAATTGAATAAGGAGAAAAGGAAAGTTAAGGTGGAATAGAGCATGCATCCATGAATTGAATTACCAGACAAAGGTGTTCGATCTGATTTATATCCATTTCAATATTATTGTCATGGGCATCTTTTTCTTCGCTCATATTTAACAAAATATCCAAAACGTCTTTGGCTTTCTGCTGCAACTTATTCTTCCTTGGCTCCAATCTTTCCTCAATAAAACCCCTAAAAATTCGAAACATTTTATCACAACTACTAAAAAGTGCTTCGGTATATCGCTTGAGGATCTATCCATTTCAGCACAGGGAAGTAATACACCATGTTAACCTTCCCAACCTGATATGTAATCCTCCGAATCACATCCTTAAATTTCTTCTCTGAATTCACTCAAAGGTCCACAAAATCCATAGAGAGAAGTGTATTTGACAAAACATTTATCGCGATATCAGAAGCAGCTAAACCAAAGTCTACGGCCTCACCAGTTTGGCTACACTGATGACAATTCGCAATAAGCTCTAAGATCTTCGTGGACCGAAGATTCTGGTTCGCTTCAAGCTTGTTAGTGGAGAATATACATGAATTTGATATCGTCCGAAGATTTTTTCGGCGAGTGCTGTTGGCCGGTGTTGGTGTAATATACCACAAATTACAACAATTGTTACAGTTGAAATAAAATGAACAAAATGAAGAAAAGTTAGATAATCTTCTTCTTGGCTAAGGCACGGATATCTCGCTCTCTTTAAGGAGATTCAAGCCCACTGCGG
Source organism: Capsicum annuum (assembly GCF_002878395.1). NCBI lineage: Eukaryota > Viridiplantae > Streptophyta > Magnoliopsida > Solanales > Solanaceae > Capsicum > Capsicum annuum. The sequence goes on from NC_061119.1 coordinate 144,038,742, forward strand.
CATAATCTACACCGATCCAGCAGTATATCTCTTGACTTGTCCCCTCCAGGATACAACAGTCCATCAACGATGTGCAACTCAAACAACTCCGGATTAATTGAAGAGTCCAAAGCTCCACCATAAGAACACCTTCCTTCAATATATATTTACTTTCTTTGTATAGTGAATATAGTTAAATACTTAGAATATTTTTTTTGTCTCAACTCTTTGTTTCACTAATATAATAACTCTCATTTGTATAGTGAATATAATTGTAGAGTTAGAATAATTTCTTTGTCTCAACTCTCTCTTTCACTACTACACACAATAATCATTTTCACACTTATCATATTTCCTTGTCCATGCAATAACATGCAAGACCTGTTAAATTAACATAGAAACACACCACAGGATCACATAAATCAAGAACACCTATAAAGTAACGAAATATGCGAGAAATAAGGTGCGTACCTTTGTCCATCATTGGAACACGTAATCGAAGACGAACTAGGCTGAGTCTTCATCTCCTTTGCTTATGACGACTGACAGCTTATGAGAATACGTCTTATGTTAAAGCAGGAGAGGGGACCTAGCCTTATATTTATAGGCTTAAAACCCATAACCTAGTGCACCCCCATTATGGGCTCACAGGTCTACTACAGGCCTACACTATTGCCAGCCCACACCAATAACATGAAATGAATACAGGCCCATATGAAATTCGTATGAATACACGACCTGTGTCTTGTCCACCAACTAATAACATCAGCCCGTTTTACTTTTAACATAATAAAAAGTTAATGTTAAGTCCACATAAAATAAATAAGTCTAACATTCTCCCAATTAGACAACGTTAACTTTTAAAGAAAATTTTTGAAAAACTTATTTTTATGAAAACGACTCTCGGGCTGATAGACAGTGACCATAAGCATTTAGTGGTGGAACGCCATCTCCAACATAGTTCAATCAAGCAAAACATTACTGTTGAACTGCAGCAGTACTTGCATTAACCAACGACATAAGACCAGTCACAATTACAAACATTGAAGTTTTGTAGACATAAACCAAATGATGTGGTAGTGTAGCAAGAAATAACAAGAAATCATTGTTAGTCTTTCAAATGATTTTTCATATCAGCATGTACGCTTAAAATCAACATGCGTACCATAGAAAAATTGTCACCGCGATTTTCTGTTACAACATGTATGAGCACTAAAACAACATATGCTACTCCAGAAAATCTTGATTTTCAAGGTTCAACATGTGCAACATAGTACATGGTGCAACAACCAAAAAATTCACAAGGTACAATAATATACCATATATGTCTCCAAAAGAAAGATCTAATAAAACAATAATATGATCTTATCAATGTGAGACATAGCCAACACGTAAGGCAAAAGCCTTAATATAATAAAATAATATTAAAGTGTGCACAATAATAATCAACATAAAGAATCAGATGAACTTACTCCCACTGATCTTAAGACAGATAGAATGATCAATTTTGTTCTCCACAAACCCCATAAAAATGATAATTTCCTCATACTTTTAGTACCACTATCGAGAAGCGAGAAGTTTGCTTCAAGCCATAGATATATTTCTTCAACTTACACATGAGATGGTCACTGCTTTTACCAAAAAAAAAAAATTTTGGGGTCGTTGCATGTAAACCTCTTCATTAAGATCACCATTCAAAAAGTTGTCTTTACAACCATCTGATGTAGCTCAAGATCAAAGGGTCCCATTTGTTGTCCCATTTGTTGCCTATTCTCTACGTATCTATCATAGTACTCACCCCTTCGATCAAACCTCATTTTTTTTAATGACCTTTCCCAGTTGTTTCTCTACTTCAGTTTTAAACACTTTGAACATTTCAAGAGAATCCATTTTTTTCTTTAAAAAGAAAAACATAACCATATCGAAGAAAGTCATCAATGAAAATAACTTGAACTACATATTATAGTAGAATACAGACCACTTATGTCTGTGTGAATGATTTTCAACAAATCAGAACTACGAGTGGCATTTTTTTTCTTGTTTTAGTCAACTTTTCTCTAATGCAGTCAATACCTGTTCCTATGTTCCTAAAATTAAGAAAAGGTAAAATATTAGATTTAACCAATTTATCAACTCTATTCTTAGAGATATGAGCTAAACACCTATACCACAGCATGCCTAATTTTTCATTTAAAATTGGTCGGTTAGAACTAATAATTTCAGAATTAAAAGAGTTGTATTCTAAATCAGAAATCAAGGAAATTTTAAATAAGCCATCAGATAGGATTCCATGACCAACAACTCGGGAGTTCAAATTTCGTCTAAAAGACAGTACATAAAGAGTGTCTTCAAGAACAAACTTATAACCAGTTTCTAAGTCTAAAACTACAGTTCCTATGAACTCTACTTCAACTTGGACATCTGTGGCGACTCTAATTCTTTGACTCCATTTTTCTTGGGTTCCTTTTGTTTTTGAACCCCTACAAGGAAATGGCAACATGTGCAGTAGCTCCACTATCAAACCATCAAGAATAAATAGGGACATGTACAAAGTGTGACTCAAAACAAACAAGATCTAGGTGATTACCTTTTTTTGACTTCTTCTTAAAAGTATGATTATTAGATCTTTCAATCTTCTTAGGTCCCTTGCAAGAGCTTGCTTTGGAATCATGAGAAGATAACATGAAAACCTCACCCTTCTCCCTTTTAATTGTTTTTCCTCTTCAACAACATATTTGAATATGAGATCATTAATTGACCAAGATTCATCCTGAGTATTATAGGCAGTTTTCATTTGGATAAACTCAGCAGGAAAAGAGTTAAGAGCAGAGTGAACAATGTAAGTTTCAGGGAGAGTTATTTTAAGAGTTTTCAGTTTGGAATGAATGTGGACCAAATTAAGTATGTAAAATCTCTAACATCCCCAGTAAAATCATACCTTATCCCTGCAAGTTCATTTATTAGATCTCCAGTCTCAGCCTTATTGGATACAAGATACCTTTCTTTCACTTGAGCAAGAAAATTTTTGGCATTGGTAGTTTCAGGCAAACCACTTTTAAGGTGCTCAACAAATTACGACCTTCTAAAGGCAAGGATGTATAGCCTATTAAATCTATCCCACTTAGCATAAAATTTTTTTTCAACAGTTGTACTAGAATTAGTAAGAGCTAGAGGCTCATCCTTATGCAAGGTTTGATCTATGTCAGCCATGTCCAAAGCAAATTCAAGATCATCTTTCCTTCGCTTAAAGTTAGAGCTCGATAGAACCACAACTTCAGCATTGTTATTGTTCAAATAAATGGTAACTTTTTACAACATATCATGAATGAATTTATCAAACTAGCAAGGCATAAGAATAATAATCTTATCACAACGATGAGTCCTGCAGCATCACCAAGTAGCCCCCCATTAGGTAGGGCAAGAAAATATTTTCAATATTAGAAACCTATCCCTTTTGGGCAGATAAATTTACTAAAATCAAAATATTTTTACATAATGAGGCTCATCACAATACTAATTTAAAACACACAATAAATCTTCTTTGGGCAGATCATTGTATATTCTAACTTAGTGATATCCCTCGAAATGGATTAAACAAGTCTCATAAAACAAAGCAAATAGGTCACTTTGGTATACACTATTTACCTTAATTTACAAAACAAATTCAATCTCAGGAATTCAACATGCGATTACTTGATTTGCTCATGTGACATAGCAAGTATCCACTCAATTAAAAATATTATAAATCAGATTTAGATACAATTCAAATGAAAACAAATTCAAATAGAATCAATCAATAAATAACAATTCGACATCTTTTATAAACAATAGCTTAATTTTGTATTGTTTTTTAATTTTATAAAATAAATAACCTTTTATATTATTTAATCTAAGCATATGGAACTAACTAAATGAATGAATCTTTAATAACATAGTCATCAGAACACATTCTTAAGATGACTTTAGTTTACACGACTTTACTTCAGCCTATATAAAAAAAAAGATTAACAATCTGTAGACAAGAAATGCAACGAAAAAAATACTTCAATAAGACAATAGAATCTTTCTCAAGATCATTTTTGGGACACAAGTCCAGGCTTAACTTATCACCTTTCACCACAGGGACATCACCGGGCTTACAATTTTTATTTGAAATTTTTTTCAAAATACGGTCAATATAGGACTTTTGTGAAAGCCCCAATAACTTGCGAGATCTATCTCATCGAATCTCAATGCCCAGAACAAATGATGCCTTTTCTAGATCTTTCATATCAAATATTTGGTTCAATGAATGTTTAGTTTCATGCAACAGTCCCAAATTATTACTAGCAAGTAAAATATCATCAACATAAATGATAGCAAAATCTACCATAATACAAATGTCAATTCAAGAGATAATATCACCATAAGTCCAAAACAATAAGACGAGTAATCTAATTATAAATGAATAATAATATTAAATAGTCCCACTAATCCAGCAAATTAAATGACTTAACAACACCATATTCTGAACATGTTGCAATAAAAACTATGGGTCTTAGCCCTTGGTTAGTGGATCAACAAGCATCAAATCAATAGGTATATGTTCAATCACAATGTCCCCCCCCCCCTTAACCATGTTATTGGTCCCAAGATAATCAGTCGATCTTTACTATGCCTTTTGTTGTCCTGACCCTTTTTTTATTCAAAAGCATGTTGATCACTACCCAAAATATTTAAACATCAAGTTCTTGTTTCAAAACACATGAAAACTTATGCAAACTGCTCCCTTTTCAATAGTTTATTATACGGTGGTCATCTTGTTTATCAATCACATGCAAATTCTTTATTAGGAAATATGAGTATTTGTAAATCAAGGAAGAGACCCTCTCATTTTATAAAACAATAACAATCCATAACATTGTTAGGACAATAAGTTTCATAACAAGAGAGGTAATCATGCAAATCATGCTCTCGTATAACTTTTCAAACTAATAACACATGTACACATGAAAATAATTCAAATTTAGGAAAAACAACCTCATAGTTTATATAAAATTTCATTATAATATAGGGCTTACAATGCATGCTCTTTAATAATTTCAAAAACCATATCATGTACGAAATCAAATGCCTTAAATGCTTGTTTAATCGATAAATTTATGCCCACGGAGTTTTGGATAATCCCACGTACAAGAAATTTTGCATTTTAAGATTCAACTATTTTAGTTCGCCTTGTAGGATGATAGAACTCATATCCTTTAGAATGAGCTCGATAACCAATGAAAAAAAAACAAGTGAGGTTCTAAATTAGTTTTATATATTTTACTTCCGCAGGACATCCCCAAACTCAAAAATAATTTAAACTGGATTTTCTATTGGCCACAACTCAAAAGGAGTTTTAGGGACACGATTAAGAATGTACATAAATGTTTTAATACCTTCACCCAGACGAACTCATGTAAGTTAGATCTACTCATAATATTACTCATCATCTTCTCATCTGAAACAATTTTAATTTGTAAATACTAACAATGTACTTTAAAACATATTTAGACACTTTTGACAAGGGAAATCATTTCAGATTTAAGTTTAAGACGAAGTGCGTCATGATCATTATTTTCAATTATTTTTCTCATGAACTGAGTAATAGGGTTCAAGAACTATGTGATCTCTAATACAAAGTGTTAAATTAACATAGAAACACACCACATGTTCACATAAACCAAGAACTCCTATAAAGTAACGAAATATGTGAGGAATAAGGTGCGTAACTTTGTCCATCATTGGAATACATAATTGAAGATGAACTAGATTGAGTCTTACTTTCCTTTGCTTATGACGGCTGACAGCTTATGGGAATACGTCTTATGTTAAAGTCAGGAGAGGGGACCTAGCCTTATATTTATAGGTTTAAAACCCTTAACCTAGTCCACCTCCAATTATGGGCTCACAAGCCTTATATTTATAGGCTTAAAATGCATATACACCACACAATGGAGAATTTGTGATCCTTATGGACTTGGAGTTGGACCGCATCTTTGGGTGTTTTACTGGAGAAGACGGAATCATGGGTTTTTACGGCTTCTTTAGCGATGGTTGATGGAAGATATCACTATGGTGGGTAATTAACCCAATTTGAGGCTCATTATTGGACCATACTTTTTAGCAAGCCTTTCTATGGACTTATGGGGTGGAGCACCAAATATGTTATGAAGGTTTCCAATTAAAGGTAAAGGCACTGGTCCTGGTGAAAGTTTCTTCTTATTATAGACATGGATCAAAGTCCATACAAGTAATAATAATCCACATAAAATGCCTATGCAGTACATGGTGATGACAATATCACTTAAAAATGTCATGAGGTGATTGTAAATATAGTGTGCTCTTTGTATTTATAGATGTTATTCGCACATTGATTATAGGTTAAAGTTATAATCGATCCCCTAAAGTGCTTCGCATATTTTATTTTGACATTTCAACAATTTTTTTTCTCTATTAGACGCTCCAATATTAATAGATATGTACCTATTAAACACATCATGCAACATGGTATAGAAAGTGATATCCACTTTAATAGATACTAGTATTTGTTAAAATTGGAGTGCCTAATAGAAAAAAAATCTATTGATCAGGTGTCAAAATAAATTATATGGATTACTTTAAGGGGTCGTATATAACTTTAGCCGTAATACAATTAACGTGGTATGAGATTATATTGTTTGACTCCATCATTATGGATTATTTAGGTATAGTTTGGAATTTTATTTATGGTTTTGCATTAGAACAATTATGCGTAAAGATTCGCTTGGCGAGAAGTTATTGAGATGCATTTCATTACACGGTATGCCCTTTAGATGGACTAATAATTTTTATCCTTCAAATAATCTAGTCATTAATTTTTTCCTTATAAATTAAATCTATGCCTAGCGGTCATAACTTGTAAAATTTATGATTTTAAAGTATAATTATATGTCCTAAAAAAAAATTACTTGCATCGAGAGACAAAATTAAAGATCTGGACATAAAAGGAGCAAAAGTACAAATGATCCAATCGGATGCCTATCATGGATCCTTTGAATTTTGGACTAAAGGTGTCAATCGGACCGGTTAGACCCAGTCTGAACTTGCCCACTTAAGCGGCCCGGCCCGGTCAGCCCCTGGGCTATAGGGTATCTAGTTTTGAGATGGGCCAATTTTACGGTTAACCTGGCCCGGACCAAAACTGGTCTAGGCCCGCCAGTTAACCGGCCAGGCCCAGACCGAATTTTTTTTTTTGTTTTTTTTTTTAAAAATGAGGCTTTTGACCATTGGACCAATATAGCCATTGGGATCAACGGCTATATGACCGTTTGGACCAAAAAAATGGCTATTTGGCCCTTTTAATTTAAAAAAAAAATTCATTTAAAATATTTTCTTAAATCTAAAATAATTCCTATAAATACCTTACACTTTCAAATTATTTTTCACACAATTTTCATTCTCTCAAATCTCACTCTCTCTCAAATCTCAATTCTCAAATATTCTATATATTTCCTAAAGTGCTCAATTTAATTTTTTAATTTTGCAATTACAAAGTACGAGTGAAAGTTTCTAAAGTCGCAACTTTTGAATACTTATAAAATTTGGTATTGTCGTTCCATATCTTACTTTTAATTTTTAATTAGTGTATTAATTGTTGAATATTTAATTTTATTATATTTCTGTATTTTAAATTTTTTTAGTTTGATTTATATTATGGATAAATTAAGAAACCTCGCCAGTAAAAGTGTAAAATTTTTTTGTTCCAAAAGTGGTAGTGGTAGTAAAAAGCGAATTACTAGCGGTAGAGGTAGTTCAAGTAGTAGATATACCCATGTGCCTCCGGTACTGCTTAGTCAACCTTTTGAGGAAGAAGTAGGTGTAGGTGCTCACGATATGAATTATGTATAAGCTCAAAAAAATTATGGTATAGAAGAAGAAAATGAAGTAAATGCGGTTGATTTAGATGAAGATGGTGAAAATATTGGTGAGACACCCGCAGTAGGAAACACTAACGTTAGATCTGAATCGATTAATCGCCCTCCCCGTACCCCATGAGCTCGTAGAACAACTAGCATTGCATGACAATTTGTTACACGTATTGGAAATACTGAGGTGCAATACAATATTTGTCAACAAGTATATAAGCATAAAAGAGGAGACAAGTAAGGGGGTACGAGTACGTTAATGAGACATATAAATGTTAATCACGAAAGAGAGTTATTTATTGCACGAGATGGTGAGGCTGTTGGTGGGCCAACAAAAACTATAATGGACCCAGCAACCGGTCAGGTAATTAAGAATTATAATCAATATAGGGACCGAAAAGAAATAACAAAAATAGTAGCTGTGGGTTGTTTGCCTTTCAGTTTTCTTTCTTCAGATCCGTTTATTCATTATATTCAAGCAATTTATAATCCTGTGTTTAATGATATTCCTAAAAATACTTGTCGGACCGATATTTTAAGACTTCATTCACAATATATTTTTATTTATCAACATTGTTAAAAAATATTCAATGTAGAATGACTTTAACTTCTGATATTGCGCGTGCTATTAATAAAGATGATTATTTAACCATTACTTGTCACTGGATAGATAGTTTTTATGTTATGAAAAAAACGTATTCTTGCTTTTTTGTTTGATGAAGATCGTAGACATACTGGAGAATTTATTGCTATTTCGATTAGTAAAGTTGCAGAATTTTATGATATTGAAAAAAAGTCTTATGTATTGCTTTTGATAATGCTTCTAACAACAAGACTGTTATTGCAAAGTTAGAAGCTAAGCTCTCCCCGCTGTTACTTGAAATATTTAATGTTAAGTATGCTTGTCATATATATAATTTAATTGTAAGAGATGGTCTTGAATTTTTTGAGCTTTATATTGAAAAAATCCAGCTTGTTGTTGGCTTTATTCAAGGAAATAATCGAAGAAAAAGAATTAGAGAATTGATATTGATGCTTAAAGAATGTGATACTAGATGGAATGCTATGTATGATTATTTAAAAACTTGTCATGCTTATAGAGTTCCTACTACACTAACTTTTAATCAACATTGTGGTTAATTTGCTGATTCGATTGAATGTATGCTACATGATTCTGATTGGGCTGTAATTGATGATCTTGTTAAGTTTTTGGAAAATTTTTATATAACTACGGTTGAATTTTTCGGTGCTTATTATCCTACTATTTGTAATATTTTAGCATATATAGTCGATATTTCTAGTTTTCTAAAAAAAATATAAGAATAAAGAAGGTTACAAAGAAGCTGTTGGTGCTATGTTTGTAAAATTTTAAAAATATTTTTTTCGATTTCCCCTATTTACTTGGTTGGTGCTATACTAAATCCGTGTATGAAATATAATACTATGTGCCACTTTAGTACTCTTATTTATTCTAACTTAGAGATAAATACTAACAATGATTCTGATGAAGAAGAACAAGAACAATAGATTTGTTGACGGCTATGAGTGATGCAAACATTTACATAGATAAATTATACAATCATTATGTTGATTTACTTGATTTAGCCGTACCGACAAATATCACTCCAACTATCGTCCCTCATCCTCCCGAGGAGCATCATCTTCTAAAAGGCCGATACATTATGATTTTCCTGATTATGTTTATGATTTAAATGTTTGAAACAGTTTTGAGGAGAGAACTTACACAACAGCTTCTTGGGAAGAGCTTAAGTATTATCTTTGAACGCCGATAGAGGATTGTAAATGAAGGATCAACGCATTGTATTGGTGAAAGAATAATGAAACACAATATCCTATGCTTTTAAGATTAGCTAGAGATATATTGAATGTTCCAATGTTAACCGTTGCATCAGAAAGCGCTTTTAGTCAGAGACGACATACAACAGCTTGGAGACAACCGACACTCATTGTGAAGCAATACTATGGATGTTCTAATTTGCCTTAGAGATTGGATTAGTGCGGAACAAAGAAATCAAGGAATGGAGGTGGAGCTGAAAGACGAACAGAAACTTGAAGAAATTATGACTTCAAGGGAGAACTCAGCACAATCAAGTCCAATGCATGGTTTTGCCCCAATTGACTTTGACTATCCTATGAAAGTTCCCGTTAATGTTAACATGGATGAGTTGGAAAAAATGATGAGAATTTTGTAGATTTTTCATTCATGTACATTATAAATTTTGAATCATTTTGCAATCAATAAAAGATAACATTCATTCACTCCTTACTTTGTAATTTTTTCCATTTAATGATTTAAATTGAATTTCTAGTTTAAATTAAATACTTAGTTTTAATATATTACTAATTTACTATCAAGTATTATTAATTTATTATATTAAGTAGCATATTTTTTAAAGTAGTACATATAGTGAATGATAGGTATATCTGTGTATATATTTTCTATAGACTCTAAAGTAGTATACATTTAACGTATACATGTGTATATGTTTTATAAATTAGTATATATATCATTATATTGTAGTACATATCTTGTACTATATGTTTTAAAGTAGTACATATATTGTATATTGAATGGTACGTATATATGTGTATATATTTTCTATAGACTATGAAGTAGTATATATTTAACGTATACATGTATATATGTTTTATAAATTAGTATATAACTATATATATAGTGTGTGTATATATTGTAGTATATTTTATTTATTTAAAGTACATATATTGAATGGTATGTATATATGTGTATATATTTTCTATAAACTCTAAAGTAGTGTATATTTAAGTATTTAACGTATACATGTGTACATGTTTTATAAATTAGTATATCTATCATTATATTGTAGTATATATCTTGTAGTATATGTTTTAAAGTAGTACATATATTGAATGACACGTATATATGTGTATATATTTTCTATAGACTCTAAAGTAGTATATATTTAACGTATATATGTATATATGTTTTATAAATTAGTATATACTATATATATAGTATGTGTATATATTATAGTATATATATTTTAGTATATGTTTTATTTAAAGTAGTACATCTATTGAATGATACGTATATATGTATATATATTTTCTATAGACTTTAAAGTAGTGTATATTTAACGTATATATTTTATAAATTGGTATATATATCATTATATTGTAATATATATGTTGTAGTATATGTTTTAAAGTGAGGGTACACCTAGGGTCTCCGGGGAAAGGACGACACCCCTGGATGTTGAAACACCTCAACATCCAAAGTGAACATGCAAAGAAGGCAAAAGGGGCCCATCAACCCTAACAAGGAGGAATCAGAGCTCGATGTACAGGGTTTGCAGGACCTCATGAGGGACTTTGTTGTGTCGCAAAAGGAGTTGATGGCACGGATAAAAGCATAGGATAAGAAGATAAATGAACTGCAGACTGATGCGGGTCAGGTAACCCCAAGCACTTTGAGGAGGAACGATCCAGAAGATCTAGAGGAACAAAAGCAGGATGACCGAATGAAGGGAGTGACAACACTAGACGATGAGGCTAGGATCAAGACACGACTCTAACAACGTCCGTACTGGAATTGCTGAGTAAAGTGATGAAGGCATAACATTCTGAACTTTAATCTCGGATGAACTACATTCTTGGAGCTCCGTCGGTGTTCAAGGGCCTAGATTCTAAGAGCTATGCCAAGGTACCTTATATGGTCACTGCTGCGACGAGGCCTATCAGAAAGGGTTTTAAAAATCTAGACATCCGAAAGTATGATAAGAACTCAGACCACTAGGAGCACCTATTGTTTTTCACCATAACAGTTAATGGCAATGATCTGACCAAAGAGGAAGCAGAACTGGTGATAGTGAAAAAGTTTGGAGAGACGCTATTGGGAGGTGCTCTAGTGTGGTATTCCTTCTCCCTTAAGATTTTATGGACTCGTTTAACATGTTGGCAGATAGATTAATAAGGGCACATGATAGGGCCAAAAAGTTTCAGCCCAATCTGAGGGACATTTTCAAGATCAACCAAGGAGATACAAAGCTACTTTTGGAATTTGTGGCTCAGTTCTGGAAAGAAATAATGTAGCTTTTGATGGTGCCCGATGATTGGGCTGTCAAGGCTTTCACTAAGGGGTTGAGCCCCAAAAGGTCGATCACTTCTTTCAAGCTCAAAGAAATCTTGATTAAGTTTGAGGCAACGACCTAGACTGACATGCACAATGGATATGAGGCAATGACCTGGAAGGATAAGCTACACTCTTTTTTACTTCGACCAATCTTTTTCCCAATAAGGGTTTTTCTGGCAATGTTATTAACAAAGTGGCAGTAGAGACTTAAAGGAAAAATTAGGGATAATCCTTTGTTTAATATTTTAGCTTATTGTAGAAACAATGATCGATATCAGATGAATGAATGAAAAACTTAAAGAGGTTAGCATTCGTCTATGCTTTCTATTTGAATTCTATCTCAAATTTTGGATTAAAATTTTTTAGTCAAGTTGAAAACTAGATGTTAATGGTTAGATCCACTGAGGCCAAATTTTCACTCTTCACGAGCTCCAAGAAGGAGTATAAGGGCGATCTTCCTAAACTCTAAAAGGGAAATGAGGCCACGACTTTAGAATCCGCACAAAGGATATATCTGAACATGCTAGTATGAAAACTTAGGACTCACTTCAACAGGCATGAGCGTCCCAATGAGACTTCCCCTAGAAGAACATTCATGGAAACCATGTGGACTATTCATCTAATCATGAAAAATCCCGAGATCATGTCACTGCAAGCTCGACCCCAAAAATCCCAAATAAGAGGCTTAATTTAAATTAATCCATATGAGTATATTTAATTGTTCCCAAAAGTATGGTCTTCTGAGTTGATGTAGACTATTCAGAGTTTTGATACTCTAAGGCTATGCACTAAAATGTCTTGAAAACGTACAAACATAGACTCTTAGTGAATTAAAAATTAAGGGATCCCTCCTTAATATATTGGTGTATATAAGGTTGAAACGCTCAAAGGTTAAGCTAAGACTAATTAAAAAGATTCAAGAGACACGTGAAATAATGCCTTTTAGCAAATTACCATAGTCGTCAATACGAACTCAACATTGAATGCATGGGCCATAGTAAGGATGCGACTCTAATAACCACCTCACAAAAAAAGGCAATCTTTGCCATAAGAAATGGCTTCAAACAAAAAACTGCTGTAAACAAAAAGATGTTATGATTCAGAGTTAACGAGTACAAAGTTTATTACGGAAGGGAAATAAATACAAAAAAAACTTTCATAGAAGCCAATGAAAAAGTGCACCTAAAACTACATAAGACGTGACAAGACCATGCATTAAGGGCTTAATGTGACTGACTTCCTTTCTTACATTTGGAAGCTACCCGAGTGGTCCTCATTGATAAGCTCAAGAAAGGTCTATATCTAGAGCATGATCTACTGCAAGGAAAGTGATCCAAAGATGGATGGTCTTCTCTTCCGCTGGTGGCTTGGTAACTATTGTTTTGAGTGGTTCTCTGTTAGGCATGTGGTGTTTTGATGATAGACTTGTGAATGAAACATGTTGTGAAAGCTGGTCCATCAAAGTGAACAAATCTCAGCTACAGACAAGTTACGGATAAGATGATTCTGCGTACAAACAGAAGTGGATAACATTTATCACATCAGAAGTTGAGTTGAACAAGAAGTCTTGAAGAAGTTGAGTTGAGCAAGAGGTCGTGCAGGAGTTGAGTTGAACAAGAAGTCTTGCAGAGATAATAGAAGAATCCTACTGAAAGAAGAATCCTATTCAAAGAAGAAGTGAGAAAGGAGGCAGCAACAAGAAGAGTAAAACTATCTAGAGTCCTATTGAACATAGAAGATCACATCAATTGAACGACTCTATGAAGTTTGTGCTTAAATACAAGAAACGAATTCAACAGAATTCACTCAATGCACTGAAAAGATAATCAACAATCAGCAAAACAGTTCACATACTTGAAGAAGAACTTGGTCCCTTACTTAGCAAGTCATAGACTGTTTGTAGTAGGTAGGTTCTTTGAGTTGTAATGAGTCATTGTTCTAGTCTCAATGATCTATAAACTGAGTTAGGAGTTATGTCTTCAAGTTAGGAAACTCGAAGATTTGAGAACACTTATCTTGGAAAGATTTGTGTTTTTATAGTGATAGGACTTAGAAGTTTTAATTCCTAGTTTACAAGAAGTCTTGTAATTTTATTGATTGTTGAGGCTCAACTGTTATAGTAAAGTTGGGGTTAAATCCTGTAGAGGTACAAGTCGTGGTTTTTTATACCTTTCTTGAGCTGGGTGTTTTCCACGTAAAAACACTGTGTTCAATTTTTACTTCTGTGAACCACGTTTACTTACTTGTTCCACAGATAGGCAATTAGTAGAGCTCATAATCTAACAAGTAGTATCAAAGTGAGGTTGTCTTAAATAAGGCTAGCACCTAAGAAAAGATCAACATGATGAATTCTGCACCTCCTACTGGTCACAGTGAAGGTTAGTCAACTACTAGACCTCCACTTTTTGATGGCTCTCACTTTATCTGATGGAAGAAAAAAATGGAGATGTTCATCCAAGGTGAAGATTATGAATTATGGGACAGGATTACTGATGGAGCCACTATTCCAATGAAGTTGGTTGATGATGTACAAGTCAAGAAAGTAAGGAGTGAATTTACTCCTGATGACTTGTTGGCTTTGAAGAAGAATGCAATAGCCAAGAACATCTTGGTTTGTGGATTAGAACCTGATGAATACAACAGGGTATCAATATGCACTACTGCTAAGAAAATTAGGGATGCACTGTGCATGCTTATGAAGGTACCTCTCAAGTAAGATAATTCAGGATCTATCTTCTTTTCACTGAGTATGAGGCATTCAAAATGAAAGAAAATAAAACCCTGCATGAGATGATGACTCGACTCACTACTTTAATAAATGAGTTGACTTCCTTATAAAAAGTCTTCTCTGAGAAAGAATAAGTTGAAAAGGTACTGAGGGTATTACCTAAATCAAAATGGAATGTTAAGGTGACTACAATCAAGGAGGCAAATAAGGATCTTGAAGGCATGACCCTGGATGAACTAGTAGGAAACTTAAGGACTTATGAAATGGAAATTGATGGAACCAAAGAACAAGAAGCTCCTAAAAATATCTTGGCATTGAAAGCTTCTGATAGTGATGAGGAATTTGAACTTGACAAGGAGCAAGTTGCGTTCATAACTAAGAATTTCAGCAAATTCTTTAAGAAGAAGAAGGGAACAAGTACTAAGAAACATTCCAATTACAATCCAAATGGGTGCTATAAATGTGGAAAAACTGATCATCAGATTAGAGACTGTCTAATCTGGGAAATAGAATGGAAAAATGAAAGGGCTGAAAAGGAACTGAAGGCAAAAAAGAAGTAGGAGCATGTAATAATAGCAACCTGGGGATCTGATTCATATGAAAATAAAGTTGATGAAACTGTATTCATGGCTCTTGGAGATTCAAATTTAGATGAAGAAAATGAGGGTTCTGAAGTAAGTATTCTTGAACTCAAAGAAAAATTACAATTGTTTTAAAAACCAAAACTTGTTTCCTTGATGAGTGCATTGATTGATGATTTCCAAGAATTAACCTCTGATAGGGATGAATCATTCAACAGTCTTTCAAGCCTAAAATTTGATCTCATTGATCTAAAGGCTTGCTCAGGTATAGTTGACAAGAAAAATTGCACTCTCAAGAAACAGGTTGCAGAACTTGAGATTTCAAACAATGATCTTAATTCTGGAGTTCTCAAATTAACTCTCACTAAAAAGGGGAAAAAGACCATGAGTAAAGAACAAAAATATGCTGAACTTGAGCTTGTTAAATACAAACAAGAATGCCATGACTTAACTGAAAAAGTAAATAAGTTTAGTCAAGAAGTTTTTAAACTAAGACAGGATCTTGAAAGGGCAAATAGGTGGACAAACTCCTCAAGAATTGTTCACAAATTAAGTGAAAGAAATTACAATGAAAAGGCTGGCTTGAGATTCCACAAAAGTTTTGATGATCCTAAAGATTTGTGTTATATTTATGGAAACCTTGGACATCCCACCACTGAATGTCCAGTGGCTGGAAAAAGCATGACAAACAGTCAAAACCTGGCTAACAGATTTTCTCAGACCAAAAAGAACAAAACCAATTCTGGTAAGAGAAAAAGGTTGCACTACATGTTGCCTACATGGACTAGAAGAAATCTAATTCATCCTTTCAATTATAAAACAGTACCCAATCTTGTCTAAGTTCCTAAGTATAACCATTGATTTCTTTTGCAGGAGAAAGTGAAAGAAAACAAGAGGCACTGGTACTTAGTCAGTGCTTGCTCAAGACACATGACTAGTGATAAGAAGAAATTCCTTTCACTTTCCAAAATAGAGGGAGAAGAAGTTACTTTTGGTGATGGGAAAAAGGAAAGAATTACTGAAGTTGGAAGAATTTGCTCATCTGAGTCAAAAGCATTGAAGGATGTCTATCTTGTGGAAGGATTGAAGCATAATCTGCTGAGCATATCACAATTATGTGACAAAGGTAATAAAGTAATTTTCACTGCTGTAGGGGTTAAAGTCTAAAGGATGGATACCAAAGAAATTGTGCTCACTACAAGGAGATACAAAAATATATATAAAGCAGATATAATGATAATACCAGGACCTGAGCTGACTTGTCTAAGTACATTAGAAACTGATCCCCTCCTTTGACACAAAAGACTTGGACATGCAAGTCTGAAATAACTAAACTTACTTTCCTTTAAAGACATGGTATTGGGATTACCCAAGACCAAGTTTAAGGAAGAAAAGTTATGTAGTACTTGTGTAAGGGGAAGCAGGTAAGGTCTTCTTTTAAGTCAAAGAACCATGTTAGCACATCCAAGTGTCTTGACCTAGTTCATGTGGACTTGTGTGGACCCATGGGACTTTAGAACAGAGGTGGAAAGAGGTATGTGTTCTTAATTATTGATGATTATTCCAGGTTCACCTAGACATTATTTCTAGCCTTTAAAGAAGATGCCTTTGATGTCTTTAAAATTTTCATTAAGAAAATTAAAAAGAAACTAGGTACTTCCTTAGTCTCCATAAGGTCGGACCATGGTACAAAATTTGAGAATGTAAAATTCTTGGAATTTTGTTTAGAAAATGGTATAGATCATAACTTCTCAGCTCCTAGAACACCACAACAAAATAGAATGGTGCAAAGGAAAAATAGAACCTTGGAGGATATGGCTAGAACAATGATTCTTGCAACAAATGTTGCTAAAAACCTTTGGGCAGAGGCAACAAGTACTGCAACATATATCATAAATAGATGCATAATCAGACCTATGTTAGAGAAGACTCCCTATGAATTACTAAAAGGAAAAAAGCCTAACATCTCTTACTTTAGAACCTTTGGATGCAAATGTTTCATACATAATAATGGAACGGATAATTTGGGAAAATGTGATGCTAAAAGTGATGAGGAAATCTTCTTAGGTTATTCGCTTCAAAGTAAAGCCTATAGGGTTTTAAACAACAGAACTAACTGTGTTAAAGAAAGCATACATGTAATCTTTGATGAATCCTGTGTTAAGACAAACTTGCAGGAAGAAAATAATGCTAAGGAACAGGTTACAAAACCCAATTCATTGACTGGAACTACCAAACCTGCAGGTACCTCAACAGGGGGAACTGAGCCACCAATTACCCCAGATCAGAATGTCATCAGTGATCCTAGTAGCTCACTAGGTTTGATTCCAAAAGGATGCAAGTATCAAGGATTACATCCCATAGAGAATGTTCTCACTGAGCTCACCTCTGGATCACTACCAAATCTGGACTGAGAAGTATGTATGCGTTCAAGGTATTTCTATCAAAAATAGAGCCAAAGAAAATAACTGAAGCATTACTTGATGCTGATTGGATCATAGCCATACAGAAAGAGTTGAATCAATTTGAAAGAAGCAAAGTACGATACTTAGTTCTTCTTTCAAAAAATAGATCAGTGATTGGAACTAAGTGGGTGTATAGGAATAAAGTTGATGAGCATGGAACAGTCACAAGAAACAAGGCAAGGTTAGTGGTTCAAGGATACAACCAAGAGGAAGGAATCGACTTTGATGAGACTTTTGGTCCTATAGCAAGACATGAAGCTATAAGATTACTTGTTGCTTTTGCTTCCTACAAGGAGTTTATACTCTACCAGATGGATATGAAGAATGCATTTTTGAATGACATTCTCAAAGAGGAGGTGTATGTCAAGCAACCTCCAGGATTTGAAAGCAAGGAGTTTCTTGATCATGTGTATAAATTGGATAAAGCCTTGTATGGGTTAAAACAAGTACCTAGAGCTTGGTATGAGAGGTTGTCAAAGTTTGTACTGGAGAATGGTCATTCCAGAGGTAAAATTGACAATACCATTTTCTTAAAAACTAATGGAAAGGATTTGTTAGTTGTGTAGGTATATGTGGATGACATTATTTTTGGTTCAACCAATATGAATATGACTCATGAGTTTGTCAAACTCATAAGATGTGAGTTTGAGATGAGTATGATGGGGGAGCTAAATCACTTCTTAGGGTTGCAAATAAAACAAATAGCATCTGGGACAATGATCCATCAACAGAAGTATGTCAAAGAACTTCTCAAGAGATTCTCCTTGAAAGAGGGTAAAGAGGTTAATTCTCCTATTGCCACTGCCACAAAGCTTGATTTAGATAAAATAGGTCCTGATGTGGAGGAAAAGATGTATAAAGGTATGATAAGATCATTATTGTATCTCACAGCAAGAAGGCTTGACATTGTATTTAGTGTAGGGCTATGTGCTAGATTTCAAGCAAAGCCTAAAGAATCACATCTAAAATCAGTGAAAAGGATCTTCAGATACATGAAGTGAACTAGTGATCTTGGCTTATGGTATCTCAAAGGTAGTAACTTTAATCTGATAGGTTACTCTAATGCTGGTTATGTAGGATATATGGTAGACAGGAAAAGCACTACAGGCATGGATCACTTCCTTGGATCATGCTTGATTACCTGGTCTACTAAAAAGCAAAATTCAGTAGCATTATCTACTGTTGAAGCTGAATATGTTGCTATAGGTTCTTGTTGTGCTCAATTGCTATGGATTAAGCAACAACTTATGGATTTTGGTATAGATGTTGGTTGTGTTCCCCTTTTTTTGTGATAATATGAATGCTATTAACATAGCTAAAAATCCTGTTCAATATAAAAGAACCAAGCATATTGATATTAGACATCACTTTCTTAGAGATAATGTTGAAAAAGGTCATATATCAATTATGTTTTGTTTAACTGAGGAACAAATTGCTGACATATTTACTAAGGCCTTGAGTAGAGAACACTTCGAAAGGAACATGTTAGTCTTCGGGTTGATTAAAATTATATAAATCTCCCTCAATGATTGATTATAAAAGATTATACTTAAGTGATTGTTGAGTAATTCAGTCTTACAAATTTAGTTGTGTATCCTAATTCCAAGGTTTTAGAGTAAATTAACTCAGCTATATGTTGATTTTGCAGATAGGCTGAACCATCAAGGTAAATTTTGTCCATTGTTTTTCCACAGTTCAGGTATAATTTTTACTTGTTCATAATAGCATAAGAGAGCAACAAGTTGTTTACTTGGTCCCTTCCATTACCCTTAAACTGCCAAAAATTCAAAAGCCATATCCTTCAAAAAGCTGCCAGCCCTTTCCCATCAGTGCATACCCCTTCATTATTACATTTCTATCTAATTTTTCCTCACATGGTTTATCTTCCCTCAATCCCTCTTAAATACGCATCTTCTTTTACCTCTTTTTATCATTTCTTCTAAACCTTATCTACGACATATCACTGACATTTTGTTTTACTAGCCATTGCTTCCTTGTCATCTTTTTCAATCTCCCCACCTGACTCTACCACAAACACCTTCACCTTCATCATCATTCACCCAAATATAACCTTACCTCTATTAATTCCTCCTCAAATCTCCAACAAATTCTCTAATTTTGCTACGTTCAGATACTTCCCAAACCCTTTTACCTAATTTTCTTCAACTACCAACACTTCACTTCCCCTACCAACCCCACTTAAAATTGTTGACCCTGATAATGAACCCATTGGAAATCTCATCCCTTGAAGGTCAAGATCTGCTCTAAAATTAAAACCCTATTCTGTTGTCATTGATGTAGATGAAGATTCCTCAGTTAAGATTTCCCCTGTAGTCACTTCTCCTCGAATTCCACTTACTTGAGGAAAGAAACAATGGCAAGATGCTTCTTTGGAAGAAGCTCTTCGTGCTAACAAAAAGAATCGGGTTTCTCCTTCTGCTTCTCCACCTCCCAGTGTTCTCTCTCCTGATATTCTCCCTTGTTCCAAAATAAACTAAAGTACATCATTGCCAAAACTCCAAAATCCTTTTTCACACCTACCTCTACATCCCAACCTACTTCCAAATCTTCCTTGTCCTCAAAATCTCCTGAGAAATCCTTTACTGTCAAAGCTTCCCCTTCCATCATAGGTTCTTCAGAATCCTCGTCCCATCTAAAGAAACAAGTATTCACACCTGTTCCTTCTGACTCCTCTAACTCAGATTATGATTTTTTTCCTGATACTCCTCTTGCTCCCTCTACTCACCTTGACCCAGATCTTGGCTATGATATTAATTTTGATACTTCTACTGACAAGGATTTTTAGTCAGCTCATGTTCTCCACTTTAAAAAATGTAAGTTGGCTAGGGGTAGAGTTGTCACTGGTTTTGGGGGAACTGATATGGATGTGTTTCTCACCAAACTAAGAACTCAAGGGTGGTCACAACTATTTCTTCAAGGTGATCATCAAAAGAAGTTTGGGAAAGCTAAAGTGTATGAATTTTATTCAAATAAAGTTGCTATCGGAGAGATGTTCTCCACCACTGTTCATGGTAAAGCCATTAATCTTTACCCTGCTGATCTGAGCCAAATTTTACATGTTCCTACTGGGGGTTGGGGTCATTATGTGAAAGGTGCTTGGCCTCCTCTTGATAACATCTCTTCAGCTCTTGATATTTCTAGAAAATTCTCTGGAAATCCTTTTCTTTTAACTTATAGAAGAGTCCTCAAGAATGAGATATCTTCTCTCCACCAGTTTTATTTTGATGTGGTTCACAAGATGAGCCTTCCTAGACAGGAAAGAAGAATAGTAGCCAATTTTCTTGATCTCAATCTGATGGAATTGCTAGACTCTCAGATTTCAATTGATCTTCCTAGACTCATCATCAAGCACCTGCAAAGGTTCTTAATCTAAGATGCAAATGGGCATGCTTTGCCCTATGAGTTTTTGCTTGCCTCTATTTTTGAGGACTTTCATGCTACTGTCAAAGTGTGGTCACTGCAGACCACAAAGGATGTTATTGGCTCTGTGAACCATGCTATGTTACCTGCTTCTATGAGGAGTGCTGACAACACTATACGAAGGTTGAGGAATGCTCTTGCTTCCAAATAGAGTGAGGTAAAAGTGGCATAAGCTATATTAGAAGCTGCCCAGGATGCTTATTAGGATGAGAAATAGGTCCTTCAAGCTCAAATTGCCTCCCTTACAGCCATCTTGGAAAAGGAAAGAGCTAACAATGCTGATATCATTAGGAAGCTGACCTCCCTCATTCCTTCTTCCTCATCCACTTAAGCCCCTCTTAGTATCTAAGGCACCTTTCTTTTCTGCTTTTGGTCCAAGCTGTTTCTCTCTTATTGCTTTTAATGGGTTGTGATCATTGTATTCTGATCTATCAAAGAAATGGCTTTTTTGCTTTATGTGGTTCACTTCTGTGTTATTATTGCATTGGTTGTTTTTTTCTCTAAAGTCTTCATGGTTTTAGTAATAGCACAGTGCTTATAACCTAATTGACTAACCTGTGTTTCATTCTTATTCTTTTACTTAACTTCTTTAGTGAGTATGTTAGGTTTTTATGGTGTTGTGCTATTATGTTTGTCATCATCCAAAAAGGGGAATTTGTTAGGGCATCTGGAGTTTTGATGATAGACATGTGAATGAAACATGTTGTGAAAGCTGGTCGATCCAAGTGAACAAATCTCAGCTACAGACAAGTTATGGATAAGGTGATTCTGCGTACAAACAGAAGTGGATAACATTTATCATATAAGAAGTTGAGTTGAACAAGAAGTCTTTCATAATTTGAGTTGAAAAAGAGGTCATGCAGGAGTTGAGTTGAACAAGAAGTCTTGCAAAGATAAGAGAAGAATCCTATTGAAAAAAGAATCCTATTCAAAGAAGAAGTGAGAAAGGGGGCAGCAACAAGAAGAGTAAAACTATCTAGAGTGCTATTAAACATATAAGATCACATCAATTGAAGGACTCCATGAAGTATGTTCTTAAATAAAAGAAATAAATTCAAAATCACTCACTCAATGCACTGAAAAGATAATCAACAACCAGCAAAACAGTTTACATACTTGAAGAAGAACCTGGTCCCTTACTTAGCAAGTCATAGACTGTTTATAGTAGGTAGGTTCTTTGAGTTGTAATGAGTCATTGTTCTAGTCTCAGTGATCTATAAACTGAGTTAGGAGTTATGTATTCAAGTTAGGGAACAAGAAGATTTGGGAACACTTATCTTAGGAAGATTTGTGTTTTTGTAGTGATAGGAGTTAGAAGTTTTAATTCCTAGTTTACAAGAAGTCTTGTAATTTTGTTAATTATTGAGGCTCAAGTGTTATAGTGAAGTTGGTGTTAAATCCTATAGAGGTACAGGTTGTGGTTTTTTACTCCTTTTTTGAGCCGAGAGTTTTCCACATAAAAACACTGTGTTCATCTTTTACTTCTGTGAACCACGTTTACTTACTTATTCCACAGATAGGCAATTAGTAGGGCTCGTACTCTAACATTCTCTTTCATCACCAAGATCAGGGGTGGGGCTCTTTTTGTGCTAAAAATGCTTAACATTAAAAGGATATGAGGAATCTCTATCAAAAAGCTTCCCTAGGGAAAATCTCATGAATCTTAAGGTAAACCTTGATTTGTAGATAGAAATATACAAAGGAAGCCAACACATTCCTCTAAGATTGTCATATCCAAAACCACCAGAATTAGAGTAAGACCTGATTATACCCGTTGTACCCTCTCTTTCACTGAGCCTTGCCCATATTTTTTATCTTACCCTCTTCAATATCCTAGGAGAGATCATCTAAGGATGATCTTCAGAATCAAACATAAGGATAAGGCAAAAACTGTAGAAAATCCCTAAAACAAAATCAAAATATCTGAGGATATTATAAAAGGTATCATGAGAGTTAAATAAATTTCTTATAAAATGACCTTCATCGAAGGGATAAATGATATGGGACAAATATGGTGTCGGAGATAGCCATTTATAAGAAAAACCTTATTGATGCACGAAAAGCAAAGGATTATGGATAATTACCATGTGTTAGCTCGATCGAATGGAATAAAACCCAAAGAGATGGTACTCGATAACTGATGTACTTGAGTGGTCCTATCAAGAAATCTGACAATCATGATTTGAAATATGAGAAGTACTTTGTAACCTTTTCTTAATCAAAGAACCAGAGAGGTAGAAGAATTTAACAAGTCTGGACAACTAATGTAATGCTCTACATAAAGAATATCAAGCACAAAACTCGATAAGGGTGTTTAAGTCAAGACATGTCAAACTAGTGATATTAATGTCACCATGATCGCCTTTATCTCTGGGAAGAAATATGGCTAAAGAATGGCACATAATCTAGATAAGATAAAATCTCATAGGATTGACTAAGGATCGGGACTTCGTGAAGCCCTACTAATCCATCAAAAGCATTGGCGAGACTCCTTTATAAGGCCATGATAAATATATGCTTACCCTTAGGGACTTTGAGGTTGTCCCAATCCTTCACAACATTAAGGATGGATGCTCTAAATGAGAGCATCAAAATGATGAGGGTGCACAGTAATATTTCTATACATCACCGAGCTATGACCTGACCCGATGACTTGGGCCTAGTTATTTGAAATAAGTGATAAAAAAAATTAGGGAAACAACTTGTAAAATCAAGAAGATAGATGTTTTATTGTCATTACCCTTAAATGGGAAAAGATTGAAAAATACAAGGATTTGAGATACAGTATACAACTAAGACTAGAAGAAAATACATACAAGAATGAGTTTGGCTGAGAGTTATTCTTTTGTTTTGATGGGTTAGAGAAACTTCTTTCAGCTTGCTCCCCTTCTTGGAAGTGGATAGGAGCGCCTTAGATCACAATACGGGGGTTCTTTTGTACCCTTCTACCACGTGTACAACCTGACTGAGGAACTCTCATGAGATAGATACATCTACTTATCCAGGTAGTGACAGGAGCTAAATTAGGACCTCCCGATAAAGAAGAAGGGTCGATGAAAAAAGTGGACACTCAGGGCAAGCCACTCATAATAATGTATCCTCATTAATGTAGGGGCTATTTCTCTCCACATCTCAAATTTTCTTAACAAAGTCTAGAGAGAACCCCTCATACGAATTTTCCTACAACAGTTGAGTATCATAGATACAACGAATAAGAATCAATATCAGAGAAAAATACCGTGGTGGCTATGGAGAAAAGTGGCCGATCGAAGAATTAATTACCTACCATCCTTAACTCGAGCTTTTCCTATCATCCTTACCTCACTCTTGTCAACAATACCAGTAGGCATTTGAGAATAGGTTGTCAGGATTAAAGATAAGAATTACACAAGGACTATAGGGAATGAAAAGGTCAAATATTTTGAATTTAGAGGAACTTGTCATTTGGAATAACTTGTGGCAGTTTGAGGTGAGGAGTGTAAATAAATAAGTTAGAAGAGAATGGAATTTATAAACCAAGAATCTTAGAAAGAAGCACCAATGAAGGGCACCTGGATGACTATTTATGAAAGATGTGATAATGTGTAGAAACTAAAGCAACAAGAGCTATCCTATTATTATTAAAAGCTATAGTTAGAGCGATAGGAGAAATAATTTAAATATCCTTACAATTAATAAAGGGTTAGAAAAGGTAAGTAACAAGCAGTTGGATGAGAATGCGCATGTTTAATTAAGACAACAATGACAAAAGCTATGTTAACAAAGGCATGTTCTTAGGACAACTGACAACAAGGGAAAGGAACTCTCAAGAGGCATTCTAACTAATCTTTTTAAAGAATTTTATGTTTATAATAAAATAAGAATTATAGCTGGGGAAGTGTGCTCTTATTCAATCACGAGAGATCCTATGGATCACTCTTTTCTCCTATCAAACAAAATGTTATTATACCTAAGAGGAAGAGGGAAAATCTATGTAGGGTAAATAAATTCTTAAGAATTGGGACAATCTAGGTCAGGAGTAAAGGGTAATGGTCTACCATAGCATTATCTAGAGAACAATCTTGATATGAAAAAAAAATTCTTTTGGACAAAGTTGAGTAGCTCGAGATCATCTACGATGGCGACTGCATGGTAAGGATAGACAAAAAGGATGGTGCGTCAGATTATTCAGGTGTCTAGGAAACTCTTAGTTGGATTTTGTTTGGCACACATTGGTAGGCTGACTACTCACTAATGGAACAAGGAAAGATGGTGTTCCGCCCCGTAAGCAGTGCTAGTACCCTTTTAATAAACATCCCCTTTCTCATTGTATAGTGTTTGATTTTTAGTCATCTTTATCATATAAGAAATAGAATATCTTTATCTTGATTCTTAAGTTTTCTCTATTTTTATTTAGCCATTTTATTATTTTCTCATTATTAGATTCGAGTTCAGGCACATCCTGCCTATAGCTAAAGGGACTTAGCACTTGTCATTATAGTAAATAGTTTCTCATTATTATATCTATCATTCGATAAGCAATCCAAAGTCAACATGATCTTTACTTCATGAAGAAAGTATAAAGTTAATTCCAGGAGTAGGATGGTCTTTTCATCTTTAATTTTTACATATGAATTTTGGTCGAATTGGGCTAGATTGATTATTTTAATTGAATTTGAATTTATTCAACTAAAAATAAAAATTAAAAAGAGCAAAGGATTATTATCCATCATATATGGGTTTTGAATTGGATTGGGTAAGGTTAGTCTCTTCTAACTTAATTAATATCGTTAGATTAAAAAAATTACCTAATGATTATTGAATTTTTTCGATATATGTGATTTTTATATTAATAGGAACAAAACTTTGTGATTTTTTGTGTTAGAAAACATAGTTAAGTAATTTTTGGGTGAAAAAGTCATAGTTATATGATAAGCTATGAAATTTTACCTTAATATTGTAATTAGTATGTTGTCTACAAAATAGGTAGGAGGATTTGAAACTAAATTAGATGATCTTGAAAAATGAACTTTGAATTTTGCTTGTAAAATATTGAAAACAGAGTTGGTTCTATAAATAGGGAACAAATATTTAAAAAATAGGTTTGGAAAGTGAAGAATAAGGATTAATAGAAATAAGCACATAAGAGGTTGTCATCTCTTACGGTCACAAAAGTCAAAGGAAATCAAGTACGCTTGTCAGAGAAATAAAAAGTTATTACTTCTAATAACATGTTAAAAAGATATTACCCCTGCCACTGAGTTCACAATTGTCTCAATTAGAAATGTATTAGATGTTTACTTTGGTAGAGCATCGTTGCCGAGAGTAACAAAATCTAAAAATGTTACTTGAAATCATATTATTTTTCCTCTATTTTAGTCTAACTATCATTAGTTTTTCCCAATGAATTATTTTAATTAAGTAATCTATTGTCATTAAAAGATCGTGGCTTAACTAGCATACAATCACACATAAAAAAATAGAGAGGATACATCTAACGCCCCAAATCTGGTATTCAAAATGTTACACGATGCTTATGACCCTGAAGGACCACAAGCTAACCCATGACTGATATCTGTAACTGAGCACTGAATAATATACTGTAAATATGTGGAATATAAGCTATAAGGCAATAAGGTTCAAAACTGAACTAATACTGAATATAAAACAATGTCTGTAATGGGGTATAATAATACCCAAAACTGAAATAAACTGTCTGAAACATGCTGTAGTCTGAAAGCCTCTAAACTGTCTGAAATCTGTTGAGTTGATGGCACATGTTCCCATCTAACTTCGAACTACTAAAATAATAAGGTAATAAAATAATCATGCTATCCTCGGATGATGAGGACTCGCTGCTAATCTGGCTGCTAAACGTCTAATCTACTAAGGATGATCAGGAGCTCGTACTTCTAAACCTATGGTATAAAACACCATAGCGCAAATGCGTTAGTATGCTGAATGTACTGGTATGCAAGTGAGGTAGGATAAATGAAATGGTTCATATGCATGAACAATACCAACTGACTGAATAACATAAATGTGAAAATATATGCATGAATACGTAACTGTAATTGACATCGTGATAACACTGACTCAAATTCTGATAACGTGGATTTATTGATATCTGAGTATTGTAACTGGGATATTGAATGATTGAGTCTATTGAGTACTGAGGAACTGATGTCATATTGCTGATAAAGAAATGACTATTTTTGATAATTCTGATTATGAAAAATTGGTCTGATTGACTGTATCTGACAGTGCAGAAATCTGAATAATGATAACATAAGTTACTGATAACTGATATAGCTGATACTGAAAGACTGTATCTGACAGCCTAGATTCTGATGGAACTGGCTAAGTTCCATACTATACTGAGTGATTGATTCTAACAGTCCTGAATCTGAAGAACTATCTGAGTTTATTTACTGAGACTGAGATTGTGGGAAGTAGTTATCTAACCGACATGCCTCTAATATGCCATTATGGATGAATTGGGTTCCAATCTGTAACCCCAATTGGAAGGGTGTTAATATCACACCACTGGTAAGGACAAGCTGTGGGTGACCCTCATCTGACAGTTTTCCCAAAAGAGAACGGTGGGATCCTCATCTGACAGTATTTATCCATCTCATCAACCCTCATCTGTTAGTGTTGATGTCTCAACCTATGCTGGCTACATAGTTTTGGAATGCAAGAATTGCTTCTAAGGATCACACCCTCAACTGTCAGTATGTGTCCTCATCCTTGTGTTCACTCGGTGCTAAATCCTACTCTTATCTGAATAGACACTGAACATGATTAACTGAACTGAACTATTACTGATTGTATTGTTTAACTGATTCGATCACCAAATCTCATTGACTAACAGAATACTACTGAAATCTGATAACTAACTAAGATTATTGATATTACTTGAGATTCTTGAGATTACTGAGTAGTACTGGAATGATACTGAGTTTACTGACTTTTCCTGAGTCACATGACTGACTGAATTCTACTAAACATGGCTTGGCTAAGAGTATCTTGAAAACTAATACCGGCTCTAGGCACACAGCTAAATTGTCGGGTACAAGTACCCCCAAGACTCGATAGTATGAAACTAACAGGACATGACACTTCTTGAACACATGACCAATATCAACAATTCATAATACATCAATTTGGGGATTTCATAAAGTACATGGTTATCATAGTCTTGTACATGAATGGAATTGCATATAAACATGTCATACTTTCATCAACCTATTCTCATGGACATTCCCTCAACCATTAATAATGTACACAATATCATGGAAGTCATTCTTGGTCATAGGGTAAAGCATGCATTTATCACTTGGGTCACAATTAAGCTATAATTCATAATTTCTATTCTCTTAGGCATTTTATCAAATACCTAGGATGCATGACTTAGGGCATAGGAATGACCATCAAATTAATACAACAAAACTCCGTATTTCATCTCAATTTCATATGTTTCAAACCACATACTATCATAGGTTCATGAACAGCACATAAATATTCCAACTTGAGAATCATACAACCATAATCACATGAACATAATTAACCCACAACAAAATATTCACAATACAAGATTTAAAACTTGATTCTTGGGATTTATGGATGAAAGGAATCCATGAATGAACACTATGCATACCTTAGTTATTGATTTAGCAAAGATTGACGGAGAGACTCTTGAATTTGAGTATTGAATTTGAATTCCCAATTGAAAACCCTAGCTTGTTCTAGAGAGAAACTTGTGAGAAATATTATGTTTTGGGTGAAATATGTCTGAATCACGTGTTATTGGGTTTATATAGGGGTGAGAAATTAACCCTTTTAACCCTTGGACACGTATTTTAATTCTTGTGAAAATTTCTTAATTTTTATCCTTGGTGCGACGCGCCACTATCGCGCCAAGTCATTGGAACTAGACAACTGAAAATCTGCATGGTGGCACGACGCGGGGCTATCGCATTGCCACTTTGTTTGCAACCTGAAAGTTTGGCGCGACGCGCCACTATCTCGGAGCAACACTAGAAATTGACAATTGCCATTTAAGCTGGCTCCGCGACGCGCTGATGGCTCAGGTGATACACTGTCTCACTAGAAAGGCTCTAACTCTTCGCCAAGGTGTCAGATTTGGGAAAATTTAGTATCGATGGAAAGCTTATTCGATTTTTCACATGATAAAAAGTGAAAATCTTGAAAATACCACATGTATAAAAGTGAATTCATATTTTAAAGAAATTCTTTAACATTTCTGAGATGATTTTAAGCTAGGTAGAAGTACGGGGTATTACAATACATAACACAAGGACTTACTCGATTCAACTAGACCTAATCCTCTAAGAAGAAATAGAGATTTTTTTCCACTATAAAAGAGAAAAAAGTGTCTAATGATTAATGTATCCCCAGCTACAATCCCTACATATAGATCCCAAGTCCCAAGCTTATAAGAAAAACATTTTTCCAATCCTATAATGACAATATACATTTCTTTTTCAAATCAATTAGGACAATGAGTTTTCTAAATTAATGGGACTTATTTCTTTCCTAAATATACAAGGGAATTATCAAGGCATAATTTATAAATAATTCTCTTGTCTTGAGTAATCTTAACCAATAGGAGAAACATCTCTCTGGATCACTCTCATCCCTCAAAAGAATCTACTAAGTATTGTACACACCAATAAAGAATAAGCAGTTCGAACAATTTCCCTTGTGTTTCTTCTTAATTGAGAAATTTTTTAATCCATGAGGCTTCTTATTCTTCTTTGAATTCATTTGAGTATTTTCAACAAATTCGCTTCCATAATTTTTGATTTTCCAATAGTCTTCTTTTCAACAGATTTGTTGTTTTCTTCAATCCTAAGAGGAACAATAAGATTTTCTAGGATCATCTTCTTAGCTTATGCTTCAAGTAATTTTTGAAAACTTTTCATAAAGGAGACAACTTTTTAATAAATATTAATACTTGAAAATATTCATTAATGACTATTTCTTCAATAATAAAAATATTATTAGTAACATAATCAATATCTCTAATTAAATATTGATTCAAATTATACCACGAACAAAAAGAACGTGAATTATGACTTGCGATTATTGGCCTTAAGATATGATAATTTTACTATCAATCATTTTAAACTCCAAAATTTGCAACTACAAACTTCATCCAATCATATATTCAGTTTTGTATATCATTATAAGAGCATCGCACAACTCTTTCTATATTTAACAAACACTAAAAACCCTATACGATTCACCTTCTAGTCCATTCAAAATATAATGTTTACAGATGAAATCAAAATATTTCCAAGCCTATGTGACTATAAAACACTCATTGTAATGTCACGACCTATTAACTAAGGGTCATGATGGAACTTATCAAGGCTAAGCATTGACAAGTAACCCAATCACCAAATTGATATGTAAATGAAGATTTCAACATAAACCCAAGACAAGGCTTCTAAAAT